>NC_056066.1:49693002-49996032 GCF_016772045.2 Ovis aries | reverse complement strand
CACCAACTTAATGGACATGAGTTTGATTAAACTCCAGGAGTTGGTGATGGACAGGGAGGCCTGGCATGCTGCAGTTCATGAGGTCACAAAACATCAGACAGGACTGAGCGACTGAACTGAACTGCTCTTTGGAACAAAAGTTATGACTAACTTAGCATATTAAAAAGCAGAGACATTAATTTGCCAACAAAGGTCCATCTGATAAAAGCTATGGTTTTTCCAGCAGTCATATATGGATATGAGAGTTGGACTATAAAGAAAGCTGAGCACCAAAGAATTGATGCTTTTGAACTGTGGTGTTGGAGAAGACTCTTGAGAGTCCCTTGGACTGCAAGGAGATCAAACCAGTCAATCTTAAAGGAAATCAGTCCGGAATATTCACTGGAAGGACTTATGCTGAAACTCCAATACTTTGGCCACCTGATGTGAAGAACTGACTCATTTGAAAAGACCTTGATGCTGGGCAAGACTGAAGGCAGGAGGACATGGGGATGGCAAAGGATGACATGGTTGGATGGTAACACCATCTTGATGGACATGAGTTTGAGCAAGCTTTGGGAGTTGGTGATGGACAGGGAAGCCTGGCGTTCTGTAGTCCATAAGGTTGTCTAGCATCAGACATGACTGAGTGACTGAACTGAACCAAAACATGCATCATGGAGGTCAACTGAGGTCATATTGCCAAAGATATGAAAGCCAGACTCAGAAGTTTAGACTTTTGAAAACCATAGAAACTACTGGAATGTAGAAGATACTTTTGAATTTCAATTAGAAATTTCCAGTAATTGAAAACTGCCTAACTTTACACAGCCTGTATATTTTTATTTAAGTTCATGCAAATATGACAAAAGTAGACTCTTCTTCTATGATTCTTCAAAGTTCCCTTCACAATCTGTTTATATTTGTGTCTGTCAGTTTGTTTTACTAATTGTTGTACACTTACCCTAGCATTCTCCATTGTCTGACATTTAACAGGCATTCAATGGATTTGTTAGGAGAGTATATCAAAACAACTTATACTAAATTTAAAGGTTTTGCTTTGTGAATGCAGACAGTTCTTAAATGATCCTTAGGTCACATATATCTTCAATGCGTGTGTTAGAATATTTTTCAAAAAGTTTTGAAGGGTAATGCTTAAGCAAGAATTTTAGTTCTAGGAGTCCATAAGAGTCTAGGAATAGGTCAAATAATTTACAACAGTATTTAGGGGCAGGAATGGGGGTATATCTTCAATTTTCCAAAAAGAGAAAACTTGGTAATGCTAAAGAAATTTTCATCATTTTCAATGACCAACTCATGTCTCTTTCAGTGAGCTTTCAACCGGTTTCCCGCTGCCACATCTGTGTCTCTGTCTCTATGTGTAACTGTTTCCCACTTCAGGGAACACTTTCCCACTTGTGTTCATGGCAATCTAAAAGTGCCAAAAAAATAACACCCATGTTAGTAGTCAAGAAGCAATGACTAAACGTTGATATATAAACCCTTCATTTCCCTCAACTCTTAGTGAAAAGGGAGTTTCTTCCTGGGTTAATCTCCAGTCAGCTCTCTGATGGATAGCTTAATAATATACATTTTACTAGATGTCTTCTTATAACACTTCCCTACTCTCCTATTCACATGTCATTGGACCTCAGTTAATTGATTTGCACTCAAATATTTGTTTGAAGGTTTATCCTTTGTAAGACCAAGTCAATACACTAAAAAATTGGGAAGCTCTTGATCAAATTTTCCCTTCTGGGCTAGTTCAGGAGATTCACATCTAAACCATGAAATGAAAATGGAATAGCCATTGGTAATTCATGATGTTCTGGATTCCACTTCAACCCTCTCTGCTGTAAGGAATCTTGGGGTCTCTAGTTAAAATGAATATATTATGTCTCTTCCTTCATCAAAGTGAGGCATTAGACAAATCCCAAATCACTACTTCATAGAAAAAAATGTTAAAACGGACATAGGATTATGATCTTCAGATATTACATGAAACATTGAAATTCTGAGACATTACATGAATATTTACTCTGAAGAATAGGCCACATTGATGATTATATATACATGTAATGTGCCACCAAGTGGTAATGAGCATTGGGAAAGGATGATGAACACCAAACTAAACTGGGCTGGAAAATAGAAATCATAAGTAAATCTTATACTTAGGTATGATTTTTGGAGGTTCAGTTCAGTTGCTCAGTCGTGTCCGACTCTTTACGACCCCATGAATCGCAGCACGCCAGGCCTCCCTGTCCATCACCAACTCCCAGAGTTCACTCAGACTCGAGCCCATCAAGTCAGTGATGCCATCCAGCCATTTTGGAGGTTACTATTCCCATACCCAATAAGAATTTGAGTGTTGAATTCTGCGTATTTTTTCTGTATCTAAAATTTTTTGGATTTAGTATCCAGAGATTAGAGTTGATCAAAATAATAGCATCGGGTCACAATTCATGAATTCTCCATTATAAAGTCTGAAAGAATTAAGATGGTTCAAGATAGTTCAGAATGCTTGCAAATATCCCCAGATTCCATTTAAATGACAGATTGGAAATGTTTCGTTTCAGTTCAGTTCAGTCGCTCAGTTGTGTCCGACTCTTTGCAATCCCATGAATTGCAGCACGCCAGGCCTCCCTGTCCATCACCAACTCCAGGAGTTCACTCAGACTCACGCCCATCGAGTTGGTGATGCCATCCAGCCATCTCATCCTCGGTCATCCCCTTCTCCTCCTGCCCCCAATCCCTCTCAGCATCAGAGTCTTTTCCAATGAATCAGCTCTTTGCATGAGGTGGCTAAAGTACTGAAGTTTCAGCTTTAGCATCATTCCTTCCAAAAAACATCCAGGACTGATCTCCTTTAAAATGGACTGGTTGGATCTCCTTGCAGTCCAAGGGACTCTCAAGAGTCTTCTCCAATACCACAGTTAAAAAGCATCAATTCTTTGGGTCTCAGCTTTCTTTATAGTCCAACTCTCACATCGATACATGACTACTGGAAAAACCATAGCCTTGACTAGACAGACCTTTTTGACAAAGTAATATCTCTGCTTTTGAATATACTATCTGTGTTGGTCATAACTTTTCTTCCAAGGAGTAAGCATCTTTTAATTTCATGGCTGCAATCACCATCTGCAGTGATTTTGGAGCCCAAAAATATAAAGTCTGACACTGTTTCCACTGTTTCCCCATCTATTTCCCATGAAGTGATAGGACCGGATGCCATGATCTTCGTTTCCAGAATGTTGAGCTTTAAACCAACTTTTTCACTCTGCTCTTTCACTTTCATCAAGAGGCTTTTTAGCTCCTCTTCACTTTCTGCCATAAGGGTGGCATCATCTGCACATCTGAGGTTATTGATATTTCTCCTGGCAGTCTTGATTCCAGCTTACGCTTCTTCCAGCCCAGCGTTTCTCATAATGTACTCTGCATATAAATTAAATAAGCAGGGTGACATTATACAGCCTTGATGTACTCCTTTTCTTATTTGGAACCAGTCTGTTGTTCCATGTCCAGTTCTAACTGTGGCTTCCTGACCTGAATATAGTTTCTCAAGAGGCAGGTAAGGTGGTCTGGTATTCCCATCTCTTTAAGAATTTTCCAGTTTGTCGTGATCCACACAGTCAAAGGCTTTGGCATAGTCAATAAAGCAGAAATAGATGTTTTTCTGGAACTATCTTGCTTTTTCAATGATCCAACGGATGTTGACAATTTGATCTCTGGTTCCTGCGCCTTTTCTAAAACCAGCTTGAACATCTGGAAGTCACGGAAATGTTTAAAATGGAATAAATCCTTAGAATTGAAAAAATTGAAGCAGAGATTAGCAATGAACCCAATGTATTGATAGTTATGATCTGATGGAATGCAGATGGGACCAGAGCAAGGGTTGTCAAAAAAAAAAAAAAAGCCCATAGAAAAGCCCTTTCTTTCTAACAGAGCTGAGATATGAGATGTGCTAACTTGGAGGTTCAGAGGATGGAATCATTTGAGAGATAACATCCCATGTGTTTGAATTTAAGAGAAATTTTTTCATGTCACTTTACGTTAAGATTTGCTATATTGCAAAGAAAGCATTTTCTATATTTTCAAGTGATTGATATATATATATTAAATTAGTGGTTCAGAGCACAGTGTCTGGAGCCAGATGAAATGTATTGGAATACCACAAGGTACTAGCTATTAGAATAGGTGCAGGCTAGATAACTTTTTTGTATCTCTGTCCTCTCATCTGGAAAATGAGGATAGTATCAACAGCATGGGGTTCTGTCACAGAGCACTTTCAGATATATAAAGCATGTAGAGAAAAGTTCTTGGCAAATAAAAAGCACTAAGTTATGTTAGATTTTATTATTATTGTTGCAAGATGTATCTGAGCTTGAAATTCCTAAACAAGCTGACCTCTGAGCGTCTCTACTTTTGTATCTGAAAGGCATCTCAAACTGAATGCATTCCCAAGAATCTTCATGATTTCCACCCCAAATATAATTCAAATTTCCATGTTCCTTCCCTCAATGAATGAAATCCCCCAACTCCTATTTCCACTACTCAGAAATCTGGGACCTACTTTTGGCACCTCCATCAGCCTCACACCCTATATTTACTATATCAGAAAAATTTCCCATGTTATCTTACAAATAGACCCAAATCTTTTCATTGTTCTCTATTTCCACCACCATCACCCTAGTTTAACCCAGAAATATATGATTCCTGGACTACAGCCATAGCCATCTAACAGGACTTATTCCATCTGCTCTCAGTCCACTCACATTTAGAGGAACAGAGGTATATATTTGAAACGCAAATCAGATTATGCAAGACTCTCTTCTGTAGTGTCTTCATTTGCTCCTCATTACTTTCCGGGTTAAGGACTGTGAGGGAGAGGGAGAGGGTGGGATGATTTGGGACAATGGCATTGAAACATGTATACTATCATGTAAGAAATGAAGCGCCAGTCTATGTTCGATACAAGATACAGGATGTTTGGGGCTGGTGCACGGGGACGATCCAGAGAGATGATATGGGGTGGGTGGTGGGAGGGGGATTCAGGATTGGGAGCTCGTATACACCCGTGGCGGATTCATGTCAATGTATGGCAAAAGCAATCCAGTACTGTGAAGTAAAATAAAGTAAAACAAACAAACAAAAAAATCTTTAAGTAGACAACACAGATTCTGACCTCAAGTTATCTCTCCAATCACACAATATATGCTTTTCCCTAGGGTACCCCATTATCTTTATTGAACAGTTAAGGATGCTAGAATGCTACCTTTCCCCTTCAACCTATTGGTTTGTCTGATTATGCTTAACTATTAGTGCTCAGAACAATTCTTCCTGACATTTATAAGTAAATTCCTTTTTTATAAACTCAGAACACCATTAATTTTACTTTCTTACTATTTATTGCAGTTATAGTTTTTTTCTCTTCACTTAATTTCTTAAACCTTAAAATAATGTATGTGTGTGTGTGGGTGTGTGCGTGCGTGTTAGTCGTTCAGTTGTGTCTGACTCTTTGTGACCCCCATGGACTGTAGCCCACCAGGTTCCTTTGTCTGAGGGATTCTCCAGGCAAGACTACTGCAGTGGTTTGCCATGCCCTTCTCCAGGGTATCTTCCAGACACAGGAATTGAACTCAGGTCTCGCATATTGTGGACAGATTCTTTACCATTTAAGCTACTCTTTAATCTAAATTTAATTTTCCCTTAATTATTTCATAAATGTTCCATGCATTTGCCATTAATTGCATTAACTAGTGTATTGCTTGATGCTTAGTAAACATTTGTGTATTTGTTGAATAAAAAGCAAATATTGGGGGGGGGGAAACAACAAATGAGAATGATCAGATAAAAGGAATGGTCACACAGAGTGCCATACAACTTTTCAAGTTAACATTTATAGATACAGGGGAGTAAGAAAATTGGAAATGCACAGGTTAATGAAGTATTGCAGACACTCGTGTGTAGCCATCACATGGATTAAGAAACCAAACCCACATGAGCCAGACTGGTACTCTCTTCCATTCACTGCACCCATTCTTCTTCCACAAATAACCACTATTGTCATTTTAACAGAAAAGATGTTTATTTCTTTTAACTTTATACAGATAGAATTAGAAGGATGTTCTTTTCCATTCAGTTCATTTAACTCAATATTATGTTGTGATTTATCTATTCATTTCTGTATAGTATTTCATTGTAGAACTATACTACAGTATGTGATATTTAATGGTTGATTATTTTCACCATCTAGCTATCATCAGTAATGTTGGTATGAACAAAAATGATTATATGTATAGACTTCTTTTTGATATATGCCTAGAAGTGAAATTTTGGGGTCATAAGTCACACATATGATCAGATTTGAGAAAACAATGACAAATACTTTTCCAAGGTGGTTGTGCAATTCAAAACTGTGTGTGGTGAATGAAAGTTTAGTTCCTCCATATCTACATCTTGAATATTTTCACCTTTAAATTTTACTACACTGGTTGGGCCATAGTAGATTTGTCATTCATTTGGTGATTAGTGGTGTTGAATATCAGTTTTTTATTTGATCAGATCAGTTAGATTATTTATTTATGAAATATATACTCAATATGGGGGGCCTTCCTGGTGGCTCAGATGATTAAAAAAATATTCCTGCAATGCAGGATACTCTGGTTCAATTCCTGGGTTGGAAAAATCTGCTGGAGAAGGGAATGGGTACCCACTCCAGTATTCTTGCTCAGAGAATTCCATGGACAGAGGAGTGTAGTGGGCCATAGTTCATAGGGTTGCAAACAGTAGAACAGGACAGTTCACTGAGTAACACTTTCACTTTCACATTCTCAATTTTTGGCCCACTTTTTAAGAATAAATTTCTAGAAATACTTCATATATTCTATACCCGAAGCTTTTATAAAATATACACATTGAAATAACTACTCATCTCTAGCTTGCACTTGATTTTCTCAATTCTGATTTGATGAATAAGAGATCTTTCCTTTAATAGACCCTAACTCATGAATGATTTCTTTTATAGTTAGCACTTTATTGTCCTACTTAAAAATGTTTTTAAAAAGTAAAAAAATAAAATTACTTATACTGAAGTCATGGACTGATTCTTCTGTTCTCTTCTAAAAGTGTTGCTATCTGATATTTTATATTTATCTCTGAAATTAACCTAAAATTGATTTATTTGTAGGATGTGAGATGGAAGTCAAGATTTATTTTCTCCCATATAGATAGACCAAGCACCATTTATTGAAATGGTTCCTACCAACTATGCTGCAGTGTCACCTTTGACATAATTGACTGATTATATCTACATGGGTTTTTTTCTTAATTATTTTTTTTTGCCACTAATCTACTTTGCTGTCTTTGTTGGAAATATTACACTGTCTTAATTACTATTAATATAACTTATAAAATATCTAAACAGAACCAGATGTAGAACAACTGACTAGTTCCAAATTGGAAAATGAGTACAAGTCTGTATATTGTCGATCTGCTTATTTAACTTAGAGGCAGAGTACATCATGTGAAATGCTGGGCTGGATGGTTCATAAGCGGGAATCAAGATTGTTAGGAGAAGTAATACCACCCTAATGGCAAAAGGGAAGAGGAACTAAAGACTTTTTGATGAGGGTGAAAGAGGAAAGTGAAAAGGCTGGCTTGAAATACAACATTCAAAAAACTAAGATCATGGCATCCAGTCTCATCACTTCATGACAAATAAAAGAGAGAAAAAGTGGATACAGTGACAGATTTTGTTTTCTTGGGCTCCAAAATCACTGTGGACGGTGACTGCAGTCATGAAATTAAAAGAAGCTTGCTCCATGGAAGGAAAACTATGACAAACCTAGACAGCATATTAGAAAGCAGAGATATCATTTTGCAGACAAAGGTCCTTATAGTTAAAGCTATGGTTTTTCCAGTAGTCATGTACAAATGAAAGTTGAAAGTGATAGTCATTCAGTCCTGTCTGACTCTTTGTGACTCCATGGACTGTAGCCTACCAGGTCGTTTCTCCACTGAATTCTCCAGGTAAAAACACTGGAGTGAGTAGCCATTCCCTTCTCTAGGGGATCTTCTCAAGTCAGGAATAGAGCCTGGGTATCCTGCATTGAAGGTTGATTCTTAACCATCTGAGCCCTCCGGGGAAACAGAGACTCTTGGAGGGTACAGAACTGTGCACTCCAGGACCCAGGGGAAAGGAGCAGTGACCTCAAAAGAGACTAACCAGACTTGCCTGAGTGTTTGGGAGCCTCTGGTGGAGGCTTGGTTCAGGCCATGGAGTCAGGAACACTGGCAGTAACAATCTGTGTGTTGGCATAAGTGCTCTTGGAGGAAGTTGCCATTAGTCCTACCATAAAGCCTATATCCCTATCATAGAGTCTGCAGACTCTAGGACTGAGCTACTTCAAGTTAAACTACAGTGAGAGAGCACAGCCTGACCCATCAGCAGAAAATTGGATTAAAGATTTACTGAGCATGGCCCTGTCCACCAGAGCAAGACCTTGTTTTCCCCACAGCCAGTTACTCTTATCGGAAAGATTGCATAACCCTCTTATTTTCATCCATCAGAGGGCAGACAGAATGAAAACCACAATCACAGAAAATTAACCAAAATGATCACATGGATCATAGCCTTGTGTAACTCAGTGAAACTATGAGCCATGCTGTGCAGGGCCATGCAAGACAGACTAGTCATGGTGGAGAGTGCTGGACAAAATGTGGTGCACTGGAGAATGGAATGACAAACCACT
This sequence comes from Ovis aries, assembly GCF_016772045.2. Taxonomy (NCBI): domain Eukaryota; kingdom Metazoa; phylum Chordata; class Mammalia; order Artiodactyla; family Bovidae; genus Ovis; species Ovis aries. The sequence continues at coordinate 49,987,303 of NC_056066.1, read as the reverse complement.
TCAGCACTCTTGCCTTGAGAATCCCATGAACAGGATGAAAAGGCAAAAATATATGATACTGAAAGATGAGTCCCCTGAGTCATTTGGTGTCTAATATGCTACCAGGGAAGAGCAGAGAAATAACTCCAGAAAGAATGACAAGGCTGAGTCAAAGTGGAAACGATGCCCAGTTATGGATGTGTCTGAAAGGGGAAATTAAATGTGTATATGAAGAAAGTAAAGTTTGATGTTGTAAAGAACAATACTGCATAGGAAGTGGAGATGAATCAAGGTAAATTGGAAGTGGTCAAACAAGAGATGGTAAGAGTGAACATGGACATTTTAGGAATCAGTGAACTAAAATGGACAGGAATTTGCAAATTTAATTCAGATGACCATTATATCTACTACTGTGAGCAAGAATCCCTTAGAAGAAATGGAGTAGCCCTCATAGTCAAGAAAAGTGTCTGAAATGCAGTACTTGGGTTCTGCCCTAAAAATGACCAAATGATTTTGGTTTGTCTCCAAGGCAAACTCTTCAACGTCACATCAATCCAAATCTATATCCCAAACACGAATGCCAGAGAAGCTGAATGATTATATGAAGACTTACAAGACCTTCTAGAACTAATACCAAAAAAAAAAAAAAAAAAAGGCCCTTTTCATAACAGGGAACTAGAAAGAAAAAGTAAGAAGTGAAAAGATACCTGAAGTAACAGGCAAATTTGGCCTTGGAGAACAAAATGAAGCAGGTCAAATCTAACCGAGTATTGCCAAGAGGACACGTTGATCATAGCAAACATCTTCCAAAAATACAAGAGATGAATTTACACATGGACATCAGCAGATAGTCAATACCAAAATCAAATTAATTATGTTCTTTGGCTCCAAAGATGGAGAAGTCATCAGTCAGCAAAACAAAAGTTATACAGTCAGCAAAAACAAAACTGGGAGATGACTGTGGGTCAGATTATGAGCTGTTTATTGCAAAACTCACACTTAAATTGAAGAAAGTAGGAAAAATCACTAGGTCATTCAGGTATGACCTAAATCAAATACCTTATGATTATATAGTGGAAGTGACAAATGGATTCAAGGGATTAGACCTAATAGGTAGACTATCTGAAGAACTATGGTCAGAGGGTTGTAACACTGTACAGGAGATGGTGATCAAAACCATCCCTAAGAAAAAGAAATGCAGCAAAGCAAAGTGTATGAGGAGGCCTTACAAATAGCTGTGAATAAAAGAGAAGTGAAAGGAAAAGGAGAAAAGGAACGATAATACACGTCTGAATGCACAGTTTTGAAGAATAGCAAAGAAAGATAAGACAGCCATCTTAAGTGCAAGGTGAAAAAAAAAAAAAGAGGAAAGCAATAAAGTGGGAAAGACTAGAGATCTTTCCAAGGGTGTGTGTTGGGGGGAAGATACCAGGGGAATATTTCATGCAAAGACAGGCACAATAAAGAATAGAAATGGTAGGGACCTAACAGAAGCAGAAGATATTAAAAAGAGGTGGAAAGCACACAGAAGAACTATACAAAAAGGTCCTAATGACGCTGATAACCATGATGTTATGGTTGCTCACATATAGCCAGACATCCTGGAATGAGAAGTCAAACGGACCATAGGAAACATTACTGTAAACAAAGCTAGTGGAGGTGACAAAATTTCAGATAAAAAAATCCTAAAAAACTTTACTGTTAAAGTGCTGCCCTCTATATGCCAGGAAATTTGAAAAATTCAGCATGGTCACAGGACTGGAAAGGTCAGTTTTCATTCCAATCCCAAAGAAGGGAAATGCCAAAGAATGTTCCAATTACAACACAATTGCACTCAATTCACGTGCTAGCAAGGTAATGCTCAAAATCCTTCAAGTTAGACTTCAACAATACATGAGTTGAGAACTTCCAGATGTACAAGTTGGATTTATAAAACGCAGAGGAACCAGAGAGCAAAATGGTAACACCAGTGTGACCATAGAAAAAATAAGAGAATACCATAATAATATTTACTTCTGTTTCATTGACTAGGTTAAAGACTTTGACTATTTGCATCCCAACAAACTGTGGAAAATTCTGAAAGAGATAGGAATATCAGACTCACCTGTCTCCTGAGAATCTGTATGCAGGTCAAGAAGCCATAGTTAGAACTGGACATGGATAAATGGACTGACTGAAAACTGAGAGTCAAGTAAGTCAGGAAGAAAAACACCAATACAGTATACTAACACATACATACAGAATTTAGAAAGATGGTAACTATGACCCTATATGCGAGACAGCAAAAGAGACACAGATGTAAAGAACAGTCTTTTGGACTCTGTGGGAGAAGGTGAGGGTGGGATGATTTGAGAGAATAGCATTGAAACATGTATATTATCATATGTGAAACAGATCACCAGTCCAGGTTAGATGCATGAGACAGGGTGCTCAGGGCTGGTGCACTGGGATGACCCTGAGGGATGGGATGGGGAGGAAGGTGGGAGAGGGGTTCAGGATGGGGAACGCATGTACACCCATGGCTGATTCATGTCAATGTATGGCAAAAACCACTACAATATTGTAAAGTAATTAGCTTCCAATTAAAATAAATTAATTAAAACACATAACCTGCATTTTAAAATTAACAATATATTATTAAAGAAAAAAAGAGTATGACAAGGATGTATATAGTCACCCTGCTTATTTAACTTATATGCAGAGTCAGTCAGTTAGATCACTCAGTCATGACCAACTGTTTAGACCCCATGGACTGCAACACACCAGGCTTCCCTGTCCATTGCCAACTCCGAGACCTTGCTCAAACTCATCCCTCAAGTCGGTGATGCCATCCAACAATCTCATCCTCTGTCGTTCCCTTCTAACTCCTGTCTTCAATCTTTCCCAGCATCAGGGTCTTTTCAAATGAGTCAGTTCTTCATATCTGGTTGGAGAAGGAAATGCCAACCCATTCCAGTACTCTGTTGCCTGGAAAATCCTGTAGAGGGAGGAGCCTGGTGGACTACAGTCCATGGGGTTGCAAAGAGTCGGACACAACTGAGCGACTAAACTTTCATTTTCATATCAGGTGGCCAAAATATTGGAGCTTCAGCTTCGTCATCAGCCCTTCCAATGAATATTCAGTATTGATTTCTTTTAGGATTGACTGGTTTGATCTCCTTGAAGTTCAAGGGACTCTCAAGAGTCTTCTCCAGCACCACAGTTCAAAAGAATGAATTCTTTGGTGCTCAGCTTTCTTTATGGTTCAGCTCTCATATCCATAACAAGAATTGTTGCCTGAGTAACAATGCCAAGAGTAACCTGGCATGCTGCAGTCCATGAGACTGTCAGACTAAACTTAGTGACTAAACAATAACAACACAAATCTGGTAGTATAAATCCTACAGCTTTATTCTTACTCAATGTTGTCTTGCATATTCTACTTCACTTGTGTTTTACTCCAAACAGTACAGAATTGAAAACCACAATGACAATAGTAAACCTTGTTGCCTAACTTAGAATGCTTTCAATATTTCACTCATGTTTACTTTGGGCTTTCTGTGAATATATTCAATCACATTGAGGACATCTCTTTTTTTCCTAGGTTTTATGGAACTTTTGAAATTTATTATTGAGTGGTTTAATTTTCAAAGACTTTCACTGCATCCATAGTAATGATAAAATTATTTTCCATTTTTCCTGTTAATATGGTAATTTTTTAATATCTGAATGTTAAATTATGGCTTGATATCTGAGCGTTAAACTCCTTGGTATCTTGTCATATATATCAATGTATTCCATTCATCTACAGCTCTGTCCATCACTACCACACAGTGTGGACTATTGCAGCTATGTAAAAATTCCTGAGATTGGGTAAAATGATTTTTCCTGCTTCTGCTGCTGCTAAGTCGCTTCAGTCATGTCCAACTATGTGCAACCCCATAGATGACAGCCCACCAGGCTCCAGCATCCCTGGGATTCTTTAGGCGAGAACACTGGAATGGGTTGCCATTTCCTTCTCCAATGCATGAAAGTGAAAAGTGAAAGTGAAGTCACTGAGTCGTGTCCAACTCTCAGCGACCCCATGGACTGTAGTCTACCAGGCTCCTCCGTCCATGGGATTTTCCAGGCAAGAGTACTGGAGTGGGGTGCCATTGTCTTCTTCGAGAATGATTTTTCCTACTTCACTCTTTTTCAAAATTGTTTATCAATAAACGTCTTCTTGTCCTTCATAAGGACAGTACTAAAATCTCTATATATTAATTGCAGAGAATTGTCATCGTTACTGTGTTTTGTTCCAGTTCATAAACAAGGTAAATAAATGGACTTTATAGGAAAAGAAAAGTAATTTTGCCTCTAACCTAGTAATTTTTGACTGAGAAGCCTGTAATAAAAGACAGATTAACATGAGAAAAACAAACAGAAGTTTATTAACATGTATATACCTCATGTACACATGTGAGATAATCAAGAAAATAGACTTATTATTTCTATTAAGTTTTTTTTGTGGGTTCCTTTGAATTATCTACATACACAATCATGGTATTTGAAAATAGGGGCGCTATTGCTTATTCATTTATAATTTGCATCTCTTTTATTTTTCCTCTTGTTATCTTATTTCATTAGCCAAGACCTCCAGTACTGTGTTGAACAAGCATCGTGAGAGCAGATATCTTTTACTTGTTCTCAGTAGAGAAATTCCCTTCTATTCCTGATGCTTTATCATGCATGGATGTTGGTTTTTTCTCAAATTGTTTTTCTTTAGCAATTGATATAATCATATGATTCTTCCTTATTGGATTGTTGATATGATGGATTATGATTTTTGAATACTGAGCCAGTCTTTCATCCTTGGAATAAATTTAATTTTGTCATGGCATATAATTCTTTCCAAATATTGTTTGATTTTCTTCACTACTATTTTGTTAAGAACTATTTCTATCTATATTCATGGAGAATATTGATCTCTATTTTTGACTTTGTACTGTCTTTGTCAGGTTTTGATATCAAGATAGTACTAACATCATAAAATTAGTTAAAAGTGTTTTCTTCTCTTCTATGTTCCAGAAGAGACTATGTAAAATCTGTGTTCTTTAAATGTTTGGTAGAATTATCCAGTGAAATCATCTAGGACTAAAATTACTTCCTTGAGAGTCTTAAATTACAAATTAAATATTTTAGTAGTTATTGGGCAGTTCAAGTTATCTGTTTCATATTGGGTGGGCTTTGGTTTTCAAGGAATTAGTCTGCCATCTAAATTGTCAAATTTATTTGTGTAGAGTTGTTCACAGTTGAGCTATTTCAAATCCTAAAAGATGATGCTGTGAAAGTGCTGCACTCAATATGCCAGGAAAACTCAGCAGTGGCCACAGGACTGGAAAAGGTCAGGTTTCATTCCAATCCCAAAGAAAGGCAATATCAAAGAATGCTCGAACTACTGCACAGTTGCACTCATCTCACATGCTAGTGAAGTAATACTCAAAATTCTCCAAGTCAGGCTTCAACAGTAGGTGAACTGAGAACTTCCAGATGTTCAAGCTGGTTTTAGAAAAGCAAGAGGAACCAGAGATCAAATTGCCAACGCTCATTGGATCACTGAAAAAGCGAGAGAGTTCCAGAAAAACATCGATTTCTGCTTTATTGACTGTGCCAAAGACTTTGACTACGTGGATAATAACAAACTGGAAAATTCTTAAAGAGATGGGAATACCAGACCACCTTACCTGCCTCTTGAGGAATCTGTATGCAGGTCAGGAAGCAACAGTTAGAACTGGACATGGCACAACAGACTGGTTCCAAATCAGGAAAAGGAGTACGTCAAGGCTATATATTGTCACCCTCCTTATTTAACTTATATGCAGACTACCTCATGCAAAATGCCGAGCTGGATGAAGCACAAGCTGGAATCAAGATTGCCAGGAGAAATATCAATAACCTCAGATATGCAGATGACATCACCCTTATGGCAGAAAAGGAAGAAGAACTAAAGAGCCTCTTGGTGTAAGGGAAAAGCAGAGTGAAAAAGTTGGCTTAAAATCCAACATTCAGAAAACTACAATCATGGAATCTGGTCCCATCACTTCATGGCAAATAAATGGGGAAACAGTGACAGACTTTATTTTGGGGGACTCCAAAATCACTGCAGATGGTGACTGCAGCCCTGATACTAAAAGACACTTACTTCTTGGAAGCAAAGTTATGACCTACCTAGACAGTATATTAAAAAGCAGAGACATTACTTTGCCAAAAAAGGTCCGTCTAGTCAAAGCTATGGTTTTTCCAGTAGTCATGTATGGATGTGAGAGTTGAACTATAAAGAAAGCTGAGCACTGGCGAATTGATGCTTTTGAACTGTGGTGTTGGAGAAGACTCTTGAGAGTGCCTTGGACTACAAGGAGATCCAACTAGTCCATCTTAAAGGAAATCAGTCCTGAATATTCATTGAAAGGACCAATGCTGAAGTTGAAACTCCAATACTTTGGCCACCTGGTGCGAAGAACTGACTCATTGAAAAAGCCCCTGATGCTGGGAAAGATTGAAGGCAGGGGGAGGATAACAAAGAATCAGAGACAACTGAGCTACTGAACTGATCTGAATTGAACTGTTCATAGTATTCTCTTAATATTCCTTTGATGTCTGCAGGATCTGTATGCTGTCTCTTAATTTATTTCTAGTATTGGTATTTGTGTCTTCTCTCTTTTTCTCTGTTATTCTTGTTATATTTTTGTCAATTTCATAAAATTTCCAAAGAAAAGAATATTGCTTTATCAACTTTTATATTGTTTTTTTTTTTTTGGTTTGTTTTCAATTTTAATTTTATTATTTGTTTTCTTCATGCTTTGGGTTTAGTTTGTGCTCTTTAGTCTCTTGAAATGTGAACTTAAATTACTGTTTTGAGACTTTTCCTGTTTCCTAATGTATGAATTTGATTCAAAAAATTCAGTACAGAATCATGTTGATGTATGGCAAACCATTACAATATTGTAAAGTATTTAACCTCCAATTAAAATAAATAAATTTATATTAAAAAATAAAAAAATTGATATTTTATGTTTTGTTATGTTTTAATTTTCATTTGGTTTGATATATTTTTAAAAAATTCTCTTGATACTTATTCTTTGACCAATTAAATAATTTGAAGTTTTTATTTAGTTTCCAAATGTTTATAATTTTTGTGCTGTCTTTATGATACCAATTTCTATTCTGGTTCCACTGTAATTAGACAATACACCTATATTATTCCAGATTTATTAAATTTATGAAGTTTGTTTTATGACCAAAGAAATAGTTTATCTTGGTATATGTTTGGTGAACACTTGAAAAGAATGTGTATTCTGCTGTTGTTGAATGAAGTGTTCTACAAATATAATATCTATTAAACATTACTGATTGATGATGTTGCTGAGTTTTTTATATCGTTTCTGATTTTCTGTGTAGTTTTTTAAATCAAATTTTGAAAAAGTGGTATTGAACTTTCTAACTCTGAATATGGATTTGTCTATTTATCTTTTCAGTTCTCTCAGTTTTTGCTTCACTTATTTTATAGTGCTGTTGGTGCATATATATTTAGGACTACTGTTTTCTTGATACTATTATATAAATTCCTCTTTGTCTCTGATAACTTTTTCTACTCTAAATTCTACTTTATTTGATATTAATATAATCTCTCATGCTTTCCTTTAACACGGGTTTTCTTGATATATCTCTTACTCCTTTTACTTTTAATTTGTCTATAATGTAATATTCGAAGTGAGTTTCTTTTACACAGCGTATAGCTGGGTCATGTTTTTTAATCCACTCTGTAATCTGCCCCTTAGTTTTAGTGGAACCTCCATTTTGCTGTTATGCTCATTTTTGTTGTTCATTTTTGCTCATTTTATTTCATCTCTGAGATTTTCATTTTTAAAATTCTTCCAAGTGTGTTTATTATTGCTCCTTGAAGCATTTTTTTTATCAAGCCTACTTTAAAGTCTTTGTCTGGTAATTATAATGCCTCCATAATTTTTTGTTAATTGTCTTTTTCCATTCAGTTTGAGATCTTGTCTTTGGTGTAATGAATAATTTTCAACTGAAACTTAGACCTTTCGGATGTCATTGAAATTTAAACTTTTCATTTTATCTTGCTTCTTCTGACACAACATTGGTAGGGGAAAAAGGAGCATCACTTCATTTCAGCCAGGTGGAAGTAGAAGCCCGGGATTTCCACTGGGTCTCCACTGACAACTGAGGTGGCCCTTGTCATTGTTGCTTGGTGAGGGTGGAAAGTTTGATTTCCTATGTGGCCTCTATTGATATGTTCCTGGCTGGAGGGAGTAGTGAATGTATCTCTACTGTTCTCCATATGGCCTCACAGATACCATAGTGGAGGAATAGTTGTATTTTTGATGGCATTCAAAGTCCTGATTCTTTTCTGGGTATTTTCTCATATCACCCCCCAAGGACAGGGTGAGGCATTTTGTTAGTGTTGGTGGGGATGGAAGTACTGGCTCCCCAGTTGTCCTTCACAGACATTTTTAGGGAAGAGGAAGCTTGTTATCATTGAAAAGGAATTAATATCTTGATTACTATTTAATTTTCTGACAAAAATGCAGGGGGAGTTTTGGGATGCCTTATTACACCCAGTGAGAAGGGATATCTCAGCTCCCCACTCAGTCTTTGCCAATATTGGTGGTAGTGGTGTAATAGTTGTTTTTTTTTTTTTTTTTTAATATGGTAGAGTAGACACGTCATTATCTTGGAATGTTTTTGTCTTTCTGGCTGCCCCTTTCTTTAGCTAGAGAATGCAGGGTTTTGTTGTGGCTCTTTTTTCCTATAATGGTTGCCATTTCTGGACAGCTTCATCAGCTTCAAATTTGGGACTTATGAAGCAAAAAGAAAACAGGAAACATCATCATGTAGTTATCTTGTGTCCTGAGTTCTGTAGATAACTTACCTTATTGTCTCCAGCTTTCATATTTGTGTGTGTATGTAAGAGAGAGAGAGAAAGAGAAAGCAATGTGTCCAGACTTTACAATTACACTTAGTGGGAGGAATGGGGAGAAGTATGTCTACACCATTTTCTCAGAAGCTGCGGTCTGAATTACATTTTTAGAAAAGCTTGTAGAACTCAAAAGCCAGGTATACTGTTTATTTTCTATTTGTCCCTCTTAAACTTTTCTGTGCTAATCTTTAGCCCAGAAAATTATCCTCTACAAATTGCAGTGTTTATGCTTTCCTGCCTTCTGGCTTCCCACTGGGTTTAGTCGTGGAACTCCTCTAGAAAAAGATCAGAAGTTCTTTAGGAAGAACTAGAAGAAAAATGTTAGAGTAATTATTTTCCTTCCTCATTCCCTGTCAGGCCACAATTCTAGCAGTGACTTCATTCCTCTAGCCACTGTCATAGCAGCTTCTCAGTACCAGTAGGCATTTACACTGCTCTTGCAATGAGGAATAACAAGTCTAGGACTCATAAGATCTCCCTAATGTTGCTCCTGGTATTTTCACATCCTTTGTTGGTATCCTTAACCCAACACTGACCTCTATATTCACAGTTGACCCTTAAAAAAACATGAGCATTAGGGGCACTGAACCTGACATCACTACCACCACCTTTAGTCCTGCAATTGAAAATCTGTGTAAACACTACAGTCTATCCTCCATAGCATGGTACCCACATTCACAGATTCAACCAAGTATAGATTGTGTAACACTATGCACGCATGCTAAGTCACTTCAGTCATGTCTGACTCTTTGGGACCCTATGGGCTGTAGCCCACCAGGCTCTTCTGTCCAAGGGATTCTCCAGGCAAAGAATACTGGAGTGGGTTGCCATGCCCTCCAGGGGATCTTCCTGATTAAGGGAAAGGACTCATGTCTCTTACATCTCCTGCACTAACTGGGGGGTCAGTTCAGTTCAGTTCAGTCACTCAGTCATGTCCGACTCTTTGCAACCCCATGAATTGCAGCACGCCAGGCCTCCCTGTCCATCACCAACTCCCGGAGTTCACTCAGACTCATATCCATCGAGTCAGTGATGCCATTCAGCCATCTCATCCTCTGTTGTCCCCTTCTTCTCCTACCCTCAATCCCTCCCAGTATCAGAATCTTTTGCAATGAGTCAACTCTTCGCATGAGGTGGCCAAAGTACTGGAGTTTCAGCTTTAGCATCATTCCTTCCAAAGAAATCCCAGGGCTGATCTTCTTCAGAATGGACTGGTTGGATCTCCTTGCAGTCCAAGGGACTCTCAAGAGTCTTCTCCAACACCACAGTGCAAAAGCATCAATTCTTCGGTGCTCAGCCTTCTTCACAGTCCAACTCTCACATCCTTACATGACCACAGGAAAAACCATAGCCTTGAAAAGACTGACCTTAGTCGGCAAAGTAATGTCTCTGCTTTTGAATATGCTATCTAGGTTGGTCATAACTTTTCTTCCAAGAAGTAAGCATCTTTTAATTTCTGCACTGATTTTGGAGCCCAGAAAAATAAAGTCTGACACTGTTTCCCCATCTATTTCCTATGAAGTGATGGGATGGATGCCATGATTTTCGTTTTCTGAATGTTGAGCTTTAAGCCAACTTTTTCACTCTCCTCTTTCAGTTTCCTCAAGAGGCTTTTTAGTTCCTCTTCACTTTCTCCCATAAGGGTGGTGTCATCTGCATATCTGAGGTTACTGATATTTCTCCTGGCAATCTTGATTCCAGCTTGTGGTTCTTCCAGCCCAGCGTTTCTCATGATGTACTCTGCATATAAGTTAAATAAGCAGGGTGACAATATACAGCCTTGACATACTCCTTTTCCTATTTGGAACCAGTCCATTGTTCCATGTCCAGTTCTAACTGTTGTTTCCTGACCTGCATGTAGGTTTCTCAAGAGGCAGGTCAGGTGGTCTGGTATTCCATCTCTTTCAGAATTTTCCACAGTTTATTGTGATCCACACAGTCAAAGGCTTTGGCAAAAGTAGAAGTCAAGAAACACCTGGAGTAACAGGCAAAGTTGGCGTTGGAATGGGGAATGAAGCGGAGCAAAGACTAATAGAGTTTTGCCAAGAAAACGCACTGGTCATAGCAAACACCCTCTTCCAACAACACAAGAGAAGACTCTACACATGGACATCACCAGATGGTCAACACTGAAATCAGATTGATCATATTCTTTGCAGCCAAAGATGGAGAAGCTCTATACAGTCAACAAAAACAAGACCAGGAGCTGACTGTGGCTCAGATCATCAATTCCTTACTACCAAATTCAGACTCAAATTGAAGAAACTAGGGAAAACTGCTAGACTGTTCAGGTATGACCTAAATCAAATCCCTTATGATTATACAGTGGAAGTGAGAAATAGATTTAAGGGCCTAGATCTGATAGATAGAGTGCCTGATGAACTATGGAATGAGCTTCATGACATTGTACAGGAGACAGGCATCAAAACCATCCCCATGGAAAAGAAATGCAAATAAGCAAAATGGCTGTCTGAGGAGGCCTTACAAATAGGTGTGAAAAGAGAAGCGAAAAGCAAAGGAGAAAAGGAAAGATATAAGCATCTGAATGCAGAGTTCCAGAGAATAGCAAGAAGAGATAAGAAAGCTTTCTTCAGTGATCAATGCAAAGAAATAGAGGAAAACAACAGAATGGGAAAGACTAGAGATCTCTTTAAGAAACTTAGAGATACCAAGGGAACATTTCATGCCAAGATGGGCTCGATAAAGGACAGAAATTGTATGGACCTAACAGAAGCGGGAGACATTAAGAAGAGGTGGCCAGAATACACAGAAGAACTGTATAAAAAAGATCTTCACGACCCAGATAATCATGATGATGTAATCACTAATCTAGAGCCAGACATCCTGGAATGTGAAGTCAAGTGGGCCTTAGAAAGCATCACTATGAATAAAGCTAGTGGAGGTGATGGAATGTCAGTTGAACTGTTTCAATTCGAGGGTAGGGGGCTTCTTTACTGCTAGTGTCGCCTGGGAAGCCTGTGTAACACTGTAGTATATATTTATTGAAAAAATTCATGATAAGTGGAAACACACTGATCGAATCAGTGTTGTTCAAGGGTCAATTATGCTTCGTTCATAAAACTCTCTGAAAACATTTGTTTCCTGCTAGGAACATGATTGAAATTTATGAGTTTATTTTTTAACTTTGGCTTCTCTTTGGGGACCATTAGAAGTAATGTCCCACAAGTCAATGCTTTATCAATGCTTTATTGATCCTTCCCTTGATAAATGTGGAGCCCTATACCACGGTCACAGGTGTGAAGCCTTGTACTAATGTCACAGGATAAAAATCTCTGGAACTGACCAAGCCCCATAGCAACTATTGTTATGAATTTCCAGATCTAAACCAGCCAGTTCCCTGACCCCACATTATGTAAAATACCCATCCTACAGCATTCTAACCAATCACCTACAGCCATGATTCCTGTGGGAATTTTTTCTGTCTTGAGGCTATAAAAATTGGCTGCAAGCCTGCAAAAGCGTTCTACTCTCCCTAGAGCTGGCCCGCTGCTCTAATAGCATCTCCCACTCTAATTAACTTTATTCTGTTCTAATTCTGCCTCATGTCTGGAAATGCTTTTCTAACCCATGCATGGACCACAACAACAAGATTCATTTCCAAAACCATTTATAGTTTTGTTACTTTCTTAGTTCTCTTCTCTGTAGAATTCATTTGATCATCAATTTCCTATTCTTCTATTAAATCTATTCTCTTTTATGCCCAGAGATAAAGCCACTTTGCTTCATAAGGAGATTTTACTGTGTGCTGTCAAAGAAGAGACAACAGGTCCAAAACAGTGTGTCACTTATGCTAAGTTCACATCATCAAACTGAGACTTAATATTTAACCCAATCATACTTTCAACATCCCTCAGGAACATTATCTTAACTGGTCATTCTGGCACTTCCTGATCAGCACTAGTGAGATAATCTACCTGATATATCACCATGCCCAACTTTTTGTCACCCCATGGACTATAGCTCTTCAGGTTCCTCTGTCTATGAAGTTTTTCATGTAAAAATACTGGAGTGTGTTGACATTTCCTACTCCATGGAATCTTCCCCACCCAGAGACTGAACTCGTGTCTCCTCTGTCTTCTGCATTGGTAGAAGGATTCTTTACCTCTGCACCACCTAGAAGCTGAGTTTATGAATCACTGAATAAAGCCAATTAGGCCTTTAAATTTACTCAGTTGAATTTTGTTTTTAACAGATTTTTGGCTTTTTTTTTTTTTTTCATAAAAATAGTCTGCTGAAAATATGCACTACACATCTGGCTGATTTTCATCTTAAGTAGCCATGGGATATTAATCTTTGTTGACTATGGAAACTAAACCATATTGGCAGGTTAAAGTACAAGACTGGAACTAAGAATTCTGGCCAAAACAGTGAAACTAGTGATATCTCCATTCATTTGGCATCTGTCTGTGTGCATAACCTCAGTTCAAATAGAGGACATTGGTGAGGGATCAACTGACATATAGTGAGAATGACCTGGTTGCCTCATCACCAGTAGGTTTCAAAGGAATAATGTGAGTCTAATTTTGTTCTGATTCTGTGAAAGAAGAATTTATGAAAATGAGTTTAAAAGTTTGGAGAAAACAGAAAGCACAATAAGCCTTGGATTTTTACTTTAGTTAGAAACAAACCTGATCCTGGCTAAATTCTTAACCTTTTAATTCCAGATCCTATCTCTTAAAAGCACTCTTTACTTATGCCCATCTCAGCTTTATATAGAGAAAAATTCCAACAGAAATTTATAAGCATCTTAATTTTAGCCCCAAAGCTAGAGTGATACTGTCTATATTACAACTCCACATTGTTTGGAATTTTGAGACTTCAACAGATGGAATCCATAATATTATCCATTTATGCTTTATTTGTGACCCCATAGACTATACAGTCCATGGAATTCTCCTGGCCAGAATACTGGAGTGTGTAGCCTTTCCCTCCTCCAGGGGATCTTCCCAATCCAGGGATTGAACCAAGGTCTCCCTGATTGCAGGCAGATTTTTTACCAGCTGACCCACAAAGAAAGCTCTATACAGTCAACAAAAACAAGACCAGGAGCTGACTGTGGCTCAGATCATGAACTCCTTATTATCAAATTCAGACTCAACTTGAAGAAACTAGGGAAAACCACTAGACCATTCAGGTATGACCTAAATAAAATCCCTTATGATTATGCAGTGGAAGTGAGAAATAGATTTAAAGGCCTAGATGTGATAGATACAGTGCCTGATGAACTATGGAATGAGGTTCGTGACATTGTACAGGAGACAGGGATCAAGACCATCCCCATGGAAAAGAAAAGCAAAATGGCTGTCTGGGGAGGCCTTACAACTAGCTGTGAAAAGAAGAGAGGTGAAAAGCAAAGGAGAAAAGGAAAGATATAAGCATCTGAATGCAGAGTTCCAGAGAATAGCAAGAAGAGATAAGAAAACCTTCTTCAGCGATTGATGCAAAGAAATAGAGGAAAACAACAGAATGGGAAAGACTAGAGACCTCTTTAAGAAAATTAGAGATACCAAGGGAGGATTTTATGTAAAGATGGCCTCGATAAAGGACAGAAATGGTATGGACCTAAAAGAAGCAGAAGATATTAAGAAGAGGTGGCAAGAATACATGGAAGAAATGTACAAAAAAGATCTTCACGACCCAGATAATCATGATGATGTGATCACTAATCTAGAGCCAGACATCTTGGAAAGTGAAGTCAAGTGGGCCTTAGAAAGCATCACTATGAACAAAGCTAGTGGAGGTGATGGAATTCCAGTTGAGCTGTTTCAAATCCTGAAAGATGATGCTGTGAAAGTGTTGCACTCAATATGCCAGCAAATTTGGAAAACTCAGCAGTGGCCACAGGACTGGAAAATGTCAGTTTTCATTCCAATCCCAAAGAAAGGCAATGCCAAAGAATGCTCAAACTACTGCACAATTGCACTCATCTCACATGCTAGTAAAGTGATGCTCAAAATTCTCCAAGCCAGGCTTCAGCAATACGTGAACCGTGAACTCCCTGATGTTCAAGCTGGTTTTTGAAAAGGCAGAGGAACCAGAGATCAAATTGCCAACATCCACTGGATCATGGAAAAAGCAAGAGAGTTCCAGAAAAGCATCTATTTCTGCTTTATTGACTATGCCAAAGCCTTTGACAGTGTGGATCACAATAAACTGTGGAAAATTCTGAAAGAGATGGGAATACCAGACCACCTAACCTGCCTCTTGAGAAATCTGTATACAGGTCAGGAAGCAACAGTTAGAACTGGACATGGAACAACAGACTGGTTCCGAATAGGAAAAGGAGTACGTCAAGGCTGTATATTGTCACCCTGCTTATTTAACTTCTATGCAGATTTCATTATGAGAAACGCTGGGCTGGAAGAACCACAAGCTGGAATCAAGATTGCAGGGAGAAATATCAGTAACTTCAGACATGCAGACGACACCACCCTTATGGCAGAAAGTGAAGAGGAGCTAAAAAGCCTCTTGATTAAAGTGAAAGAAGAGAGTGAAAAAGTTGGCCTAAAGCTCAACATTCAGAAAATGAAAATCATGGCATCCGGTTCCATCATTTCATGGGAAGTTGATGGGGAAACAGTGTAAACAGTGTCAGACTTTATCTTTCCGGGCTCCAAAATCACTGCAGATGGTGACTGCTGCCATGAAATTAGAAGACGCTTACGCCTTGGAAGAAAAGTTATAACCAACCTAGATAGTATATTCAAAAGCAGAGACATTACTTTGCCGACTAAGGTCCGTCTTTTCAAGGCTATGGTTTTTCCTGTGGTCATGTACGGATGTGACAGTTGGACTGTGAAGAAGGCTGAGCACCGAAGAATTGATGCTTTTGCACTGTGGTGTTGGAGAAGACTCTTGAGAGTCCCTTGGACTGCAAGGAGATCCAACCGGTCCTTTCTGAAGGAGATCAGCCCTGGGATTTCTTTGGAAGGACTGATGCTAAAGCTGAAACTCCAGTGCTTTGGCCACCTGATGCAAAGATTTGACTTATTGGAAAAGACTCTGATGCTGAGAGGGATTGGGGGCAGGAGGAGAAGGGGACAACCAAGGATGAGATGGCTGGATGGCATCACGGACTCGATGGACATGAGTTTGAGTGAACTCTGGGAATTGGTGATGGACAGGGAGGCCTGGCGTGCTGCAATTCATGGGGTTGCAAAGAGTCAGACACGACTGAGCGACTGAACTGAACTGAACTGATGCTTTATTTGACAAATATAAATGTATTCTAAATGTTTAAATAATGTGGTAGAGTGATATGAATATTGAGATATATAGGAAAAAAGTTATTTCTGAAAAACATATAGTCTTATGTTTGTCATAAGGTTTTTTTAAATGATAATTTTTATTGGAGAATAGTTGCTTTACAGTGCTGTTTTTTCTGCCATACCACAAAGTGAGTCAGTGATAAGTTTATACATATCCCTTCTTTTTTTTGGATTTCTTTCCCATTTAGGTAATCACAGAACATTGAGTAAAATTCTATGTGCTATACGGTAGGTTATCATTGGTTGTCTATTTTATGCACAATAGTGTATATATGTCAGTTCCAGCCTCCCAATTCATCCCTTGCTTGTTCCCCACCACCAAATGTCCATATATTTGTTCTCCACATCTGTGTATCTATTGCATAAGCTTTTAAATATACATAAAAGTAGGTGGGAAACACAGCAAATGAATGTAACTAATATTAATTGTGTCTGAGACTGAAATTGCTCAGGAAGGATTCCTAAGAAATGTAACCTTATTTCAACAGGGGAAGACATTTGAGTAGAGACAAAAAAAAAAAAAAAGTATGGTATTTCAGGCCTGGGAGTATCGAAGAATTGCAATGGGGGTAATTTAAAAGAGGTAAGCACTAACTATAAAGCTGAAAAAGAACTGAGTCTTGCTCTGGGTTTCTGCATGACCTGAGGTAATGAAATTTCAAAAAAGAACCCAAGAAAGGAAGTCAGAACCAGTTCTGGACCTGGATCCCTCAATAACTTATTATATGACTTAAGAAATTCACTTAGTTTCTCTGGGAATTTGTTCTCATTTATTTCAGAAGGATGAAAGATTAGATTAAATATACACTTAGATCTCTTTTAGTGCTAAAAATGTATTAGTGAATCCATTTTCTAATGACCAATAGAGAAGAATTTGAGTTTTTTGAATTGGGAAGTTATAAGATGAAAACAGCATTTCAAGAAAGTAAAGCTTTTTTACTTGGCTGAGTGTGTACAAGGAAAGCCTACTGCAAAGGGCTCAATGATTCTTTCAGTCCTATATTATTGTTTTAACCATTGGTGATGAGAAAATAAAAATATTTCTTCTCAGGTCACTTCTCATCACATTTTGAAATAGCCAACACCAAAGTAGCCCTGCCTCTTTCCTAGGTTTATTCTTCCTTGTCATTTGTTTTTTAATGAATAAGGAAGCCCCACTGCCACATGGAAACTATTTAAAAATATTTGTTTCTGTGCATGTTCAATGAAACGTTAATATATTTCATCAGATTGCCCCATCAAGGGTAGCTCACCAAAACTTTCAAGGACTTGGTGAAAATCTGAAGATGGAAAGGAAACTATAAAATCAGGAATAGAATAGTATGCTCTGATACAAACCTTTTAGTTTAGCACTTCTTGTCCCAAACGTTTTTCTCTTTCTGACAACTCTATCAACCCTTCTTTATATTTCTAATACTTTCATTCCCCCCCTCACCCCCAGCACAAAACAGCTGCTGTCTTGGTTCAGACACAAAGTGGGTTAGAGAAATATAAACCCTAGGGTCTCAGATTCATCTTCTGTGTATAAGAGAACCGTACATGGTATTTCTTGATTCTCTGCTTTCTTTATATATGTATATATGAAAGCGAAGTCGCTCAGTTGTGTCCGACTCTTCGCGACCCCACGGACTGTAGCCTACCAGGCTCCTTTGTCCATGGGATTTTCCAAGCAATAGTACTGGAGTGGATTGCCATTTCCTTCTCCAGGGGATCTTCCCGACCCAGGGATCGAACCCAGGTCTCCCACATTGCAGACAGATGCTTTACCGTCTAAGCCACCAGGGAAGTCCCATATATATATGTGAGTAACATAAATAGATGGCCATGTGTGATGACCATGAACCACTAATAGATTTTGAAATTATCTTCTCTGTGACACTGTCTCATGAATAAATTGCCACCAAATTCTGTGGTAGTTCAACTATTAGTTCTATTTTTTACACTCTTGGTTTCTGCTTTTGAAATACCTAGCTCTACAAAAAAGAAGTTAGAAATGTAATATAGGATTGACTTCAGAAACAAAAGTTTTTACCTGATTTCCCTTTTCACAGAGAGATAGTCTAGGGTGTTGTTATGGCTGCAGAGAGCAGATGTCTTGGCTTCCTTTGCAACAGGGCTATACTCTTTTCTGTTTTCTTCTGCTATGTCAGCCCAGCCTGACTGTCAAATCTATTTCATTTCATGTTCAGACTCAAGACTCCTAACTCTGAGCCAATTTCAGAGAAGATACAATCCCTATCACCAGATATGGTCTAGGAGAGTCTTACTGTTCAGTATCTGATAGCCCACACTCCTGGAATGATCACAGGAGACCATTTTTCCTACCTATGTGTTGGATCTTGCCACAGTTTCTTGATTTGATGCTTATATGTTATACTGGAAGTGCAGTCATGGTGTGAGCAAATTCACTGATATGTGGCCTTACTCTTCGTACCTCTTGGGTAGTTGTTGTGATTGTTTAGTCACTAAGTTGTGTCCAACTCTTGCAATCCCATGGGCTGTAGCATGCCAGGCTTCCCTGTCCTTCACTGTCTCCTAGAGTTTGCTCAAATTCATGTCCATTAAGTCAGTGATGCTATCTCACCATATCATCCTATGCTGCCCTCTTCTCCTTTTGTCTTCAATCTTTCCCAGAGTCTTTTCCAGTGAGTCAGCTCTTAGCATCCGGTTGCCAACATTTTGGAGCTTCAGCATCAATCTTTTCAATAAATATGCAGAATTGATTTCCTTTAGGATTAACTGGTTTGATATCCTTTCTTCCAAGGGAATCTTAAGAGTCTTCTCCAGCATCACAGTTTGAAAACATCATTTCTTTGGTACTCAGCCTTCTTTATGGCCCAGCTCTCACATCCATACATAATTACTGGGAAAACCATAGCTTTGACTATATGGATTTTTCTCTTCATTGTTCTATCCAAGGTTGTAATTTTCTCACTAAATTGATTGATTATTAAGAACTCTATGACTTATGCTTGGATATCTGCTTACTTTAGCCAATGACAACCTTTTCTACTAACCAGTTCAAATTTTTACCTACCCAAGTCAAGACCAATTTTTATTTGCTCTTCTTATAAAATAAGAGTGAGAGCCCATTGACGACTGAGAGGGCTTTCCTTTCTAAAGGTCAATGCTAGAAATTCTGTCTCATATCTCCTACTCTGCTACTGAGATCATTTCCCCTCTCCTTTAAAGTTTTTCTTTTTTTCCCCTCTCTTTTTCTAACCCCTGAATAATCATGCATTTGTGACTACAGAAACACTTTGTGATTCTATATTTCAAAGCTCTCCAGTGATCTGTTTGGGGAAAATCAGAAAAAAATTAAGTGATTAACTAACTGGCTATTGAATTATATAGTTATCGTATTAAATGTCTGTCAATATGACCTACTTGGTGATTAAAGTATTCCTTAGAGGCAAAACAGCTTTAATTCTTGATTTCCAAGAATCAGTTCTCAGACTTGGATGTGAATCAAAATGCAGTTTTATCAACAAATAGTGCTAGGGCAACTGAATAGCTAATTGCAAACAATGACATTCAACTCTTCACTTCATAAACAAAAATTAACTAAAACTGGATCAACAACATCTATATGAGCCCAAATCATAAAACTATTAGAAGAAAACATAGGCATAAGTCTTCATAGCCTTGAATTTGACAATAGATTCTTACATATTGATAGCTTACAGTGAATGATATCAGATTCATAATCTCCAAAGAAGATTTAGCTTTGGTACTAGGGACCAGTCTTGAAAACTCAGAGCTTTTTTTGTGGCAGAAGTTTTACTACAGTGAAAAAGAACAGAGAAAGCTTCTGACACAGGCATCAGAAGGGGGACAGAGAGTGCCCGCCTCACTAGTCCTAGCAAGGCTTTATATACTTTTACCAGATCCACTCCAATAACATACATTTTAAATTAACAAAATTAGAACTAACAATTGAAAGGTCCTATCAGACCCACTCCCACATAAGATAACAGGATGAATCAGAAGTTCCTGTTAAGAAGGAGAAAAATGTCCTCAAACAATATACATTGTTATATAATCATTGTTATATATCAATGTTATATATCAATCATTTTTATATAATCAATGTTGTTATATAATCATTAGCACAGAGCTTAAGGAAAAATATACGCTTGAGCCATTAGCTCTGGGCTCAAAGAAAAAACATTATGTGACTAAGAAGAAGGAATGTAGAAAATAAAGTTTGTCCTTTTCTCCTCCTTGAGAGCTTTGGACCCCTTTTTCCTCCTCAAGGGCCCTGGACCCCTTCCTCCTTGAGGACCCTGGACTCCTTATCAACCTACTTAAGAATTAATTGTCTCAATTTGGTTCTGAAAGCATGAAAAGCGAAATAGGTGCATTGGGCCTAGTCAAATTTTCTTTTTAAATTGTGCATTAAAAGATATTATCAAGAAAAATACTATCTCAATAGTATTAATACTATTAAGTGTTAATACTCTAATACTATTAAAATATATTATCAAGAAATATACTATCAAGAAAGAGGAGTATTTAAAGAAAAGGAGAAAATATTTGCAAATCATATGTTTGAGAAGGGTTTAATACTCAAAATTATATATATATATATATATATATATATATATATATGGGTCTTTGAATAGATGTTTTTCCAAGAAGATAAACAAATGCCCAATAAGCATAGGAGAAGATATTCAACATCACTAATCATTGGAGAAATACAGGTCAGAACTGCAATGAGATGTCAATTCACACCTAGTAAGAAAACTATAATAATTTTTAAAAGGGAAATGCTTTTTACATGGGAAGGTAAAGTAGCGTAGCTACAGGGTAGGGCAGTTTGAGAGTTTCTCAAAAGTTAAACACAGAATTGCTTTAAACCCCAGAAATTCTATTCCTAAGTATATACACATGAGAATTGAAAACAAAGACTGAAAGAGATACCTGTATCAATATTCACTGCAGCATTATTCACAATAGCCAAAAAGGGGGACCCCTAAGTGTCATCAGTAGATTAATGGATAAACAATATGTGGTATATCCATATATACAATGCAATGTTGTTCAGACATAAGGAAGAATGAAATTCTGATGCAGGTACAACTTAGATGAACTATACTAAGTGAAATAAGCAAGACCAAAAGATCTTCATTTATATTAAATATATAGAATAGACAAATTCATAGAGACAGAGAGTAGAGGTTACTAGGGATAAGAAGGAAGAAGAAATGGAGAGTCATTATTTAATAGGCACATAGTATCTCTTTGGGTTGGTGGAACAGTTTTCAAAAGAGTAGTGATAGTTGTACAACACTGTGAATTTTGTTGTTGTTGCTCAGTTGCTCAGTTGTGTCTGACTCTTTGGGACCCCATGGACTGAATACACCAGGGTTCCTTGTCCTTCACTATTTCCCAGAGTTTGCTCAAAGTCATGTCCATTGAGTTGATGATGCCATCTAACCATCTCATCCTCTCTTGCCCACTTTGCGAACATAATGAATATAATGCCACTGAATTGCAAACTTAAAATGGTTAAAATGGCATAAAACTAGCTTTATGGTTTTGTATGTATATATATATGTATATATATATATATATATTTATAATAAAAGTTAAAAATAAAAAAAATCAATTCTTGGCACAAACTTAGAGGTATCTAGTAGCAAAAGTTAGAACCCAGGCACTGTGATATACAAATATGCTATATAGAGAGAGAAAGGTTGAGGTTTCTAGAAAACTTAGTGTTATAACAATCTGCTCTGATAGAAGCGTCTGAAGTCAAAACTGAGAAGCAGTGCAGTGCACAAAGTTAGGATAGTAAGAAGGTGGATGTGGTGTCAAGCAGATCAGAATAGGTTTGGACCATCCATGAAACTGGCTCTTTTATTTAGTTACTACATGACTTTGGACAAGCAATTTACTCTTGCTGAGCTTCAGTTTTCTCATGTAAAGTCTTTAATAATATCTCCTTCATAGGGCTATTTTGAGGAGCAAGTCTGCTACAAAATGTACATATATCAACCCTGGAGTTTTTATGTGATAAGTAGCCAATAAATTGCATTTATAGCACACTTGATTGTGCTTCTCCATTTATTCTCTCTCTACTCACCACCCCTTAGGCAATACACCAAACTTTCTTTGGGATGGATCAATCATTTATTTTTTACAGTTTTCTTACAGAGTCCTTACTTCTCATTTCATTTCTGTAATAATCAAAGAGAAAAATCATTAAGACTTAGAAAAAAAATTCTGATTTGTCTTTGGTGTCTGGGGAAGAATCATAGTCCTGCCTTTCTCCTGGCCCCTCACTCTTGCCTCATGCTGCACACCCAGCCCTTTTTCATTTCTCCTTTAATGTATTCCCACAAAACACAAACAAAGATGTTTGGCCATGAGCTACACATCCAAGGAACTGGCAGAAGGATACTAAAAGGGGAGCATCAAGTTAATTTTCTTGAGTTATTATTCAACTCTAGTTTCCTGGAGTTCAGCTGATACTTGAGTTCTAGTCTTCATTCAATCCTATGAAAAGAGATTTTAAAAAATGCAAGGAGTTAAGTATCTTTTGGTTCTAAACAAATTTACTGTTTGCTTCAGTATAGCAGGGCCAGAAAGGAGAGAGCTGAAAAATGTAGATATTTTGTTGAAAATTTATCAGTGACACATGATGGGAATTTGGAATTTTTTACACTGTATTATAGCCTCCTAATACTGTGTTATCTTGGCACATTAGTGGAGGTTGATGCTGAGACACACTATAAATGCTGAATTAATTAATTATAATCAGTGATATTGCAATGGGTTCCATATGACACCAAAGTCTTTGGTAGAATCTTGGTTGTGTACAGTTCTTCACTCCCCTTTTAGATTAGTTATCAGACAATATAGCTTATTTGTGCCCTAGAATTCCACTCATGTGGTTCCCAACATTTCCAAATGGGAGTTTTAGAGCAATAATGCAACTAAAAGGAACTTGAACCAAGAGACTGAGACTCAAATTGTTCTTATTTTTCTGTTCCCTAGCTGCATCCAAAAGTCTCATCTCAAGGAAGATAGTATATGTTAAGCCTTGCACCAGCTCATCCAAACCCCAAAGATACAAACTTTCCTAATAGAACAAGAGGCTTTCAGAAGGAGTCAGCCCTGTTGCTGCATCTTGGACACACTTCCTATTCCCTGGTCTGCAGTTTGCATTGTCCAGGAGATCATCTGTTCATACCCAAAGATGCTAAACAAATGACAAGCAGACATGTTTGCATAATTCTCATTACCTTTACCACAGTTCAATGTAATTTCCCCAAATGTTTCATTTATTTTATTTCAGAGATTGTGACAGTTAGGATTTTGAAGTACAAGCTTGCATCTGTAATCCATTTATGAGCCCTCTCCAATGCAATTGTGAAGAGAGAGAGAAAAAAATGTTGGGAGGAGGAATTATTTGGAGTTAAAAAAAAAAAAAGCATTGAAAAACAAGGAGAGGGGAGTGAGAGCACATCTGTTTTTGTAAGAAATCATGGAACCTGGCCCTTTTTCAGTGGGGTATTTTACTACCACATGGCTTTAATCCTACATCTGGGCCTGTTGTTTTATGAAATATTTCCCACAGATGATGTCAATTATAATTTTTGTCCTGGTCGTCAATTTACAGAGTTTTGGAATAAGACAAAATGAAACAACCAGAAAAAGAACAACTTATGTGGTCTACTCTCTGACAAAATTATAGCTGTGTGATACACATCTAAAATCAATAACTCCACTAACGATTAGCAGAGCACATTGCTTGGTTTATGAGCAGAGACGAGGCCCACCCCACACATATGTTTGGCACTGGATTGCATTTTTTGTTTGCTGTGTATTTACCAGCAGATGTTCAGTCGTTTATTTAACTTCTTCTGTGAGCCAGTAGTAGGCCTGTGTCTGTGCGACATTTATAAGTCATCTGCCAGCAATACAGGTGGAATGCTTTCATGAAACCTTTTTTGTTCCTTATTCAGTGATGATCTCTCAGAGAAATCAGGAGTAATTCTTTATAGAGTTATATGGTTATTAAGATGTGGAGCTCTGATCTTGTGTGTAAAGTTGAAGAAATTTGGATTCCTGCATATGGAATCAGAATCTTCTTTCAGAATCACTTTGAAAGAATCATTTGTGGTGTTCAACTTTAGCAGCTGGTTTGAGGGCAAGAGGTTTTGCTGAGAAACAAAGAAACTCCGTTAGTCCTGAGTAGACCCAGACTTTTGACAGGAATGGTTTCTCTCTTTACTTATAGGGACTTTTTCAATGAAAAGAGATAAATCAGATTAATTGAAAATTATTTCATAACTATAAGGTTTTATAAGGAATAAGAAATCAGGTAACTGATAGCTTGAAAGTTCTTAGAAGGTGAAATCATGTTGAGGATGATTCTGCTTCTTTTCATCTGCCAACACCAGAGTTAGCCTTATAAGAGTATCCAGTGTTCTAGCTATCAAAAGTTTTTAGATAAAAGAGAAAAATGGAGAAGAAAAAAAGAGTTCCAAAATATTTGAAATCCTCATGATTCCTTTATTATGTGTGTGATGTATCTTTATATAATTATTTGAATTTAATTTAAAAATTTTAATGTTTAGTTTTAAAGTCCAAAAATTAATGACCATTGATGATGAAGAGTTTATAAACATAAAATATTTCATTTCTCACTGTGATACCTTTATTTTCTTATGAATTTCAAACTTGTCTTCTAGGATTTCCCATTTTGTCCACAACTGTGCCAGGTCTGAGTTCTAGAAGTGGAGAAGCCTGACATTGAAAGTAAGTTGCCTGTGATTTATTGTAAGGTGCCACCAGGGGAAAGGAAAGGAAGGAAGAAGGATGCATATGGGACAGGAGCTAAGCAATAGGAAGTATAATGTGCAATGTGGGTTCAGTCCAATCCCACTGGGAACCCTGCAGTGTCAATTGCATCACTGCATTGCTCCCACCTTGAGGCAAGGGATCAGAACAGGCATTGCTCTTGCAGAACAATCTCCCTAGCAAAGTGGCTCCTGCTCAGCTGAGGATGCTCCTCTAGAAAACAAAGGAGTGATGAGCCTTTAGTAGATGGTTGAAGAGCCTCTGGAGGAAGGATGCAGGAAGACCTCTAAAGAGTTTCTGGGTGGTCAGAGAAAAACAAGTATCACAACATATCTCATATGTGGAAACTAATTTTTTTTTAATGATATAAATGAACATATTTACAGAACAGAAACAGACTCACATATTTTGGAAACAAACTCATGGTTGCTAAAGGGGAAATGTGAGGAACAGGAAAAAGTTGGGAGCTTGGGATTAACATACACACACTGTGGCTTCCCCTATGGCACAGCAGGAAAAAAATCTGTAATGCAGGAGACACCGGAAAAGCAGGATTGATCTCTGTGTTGGGAAGATCACCCAGAGGAGGAAATGACAACCCACTCCAGTATTCTTGCCTGGAAAAATCCCATGGACAGAGGAGCTTGGTGGGCTACAGTCCATGGGTCACAAAGGGTCAGACACGACTGAGCGATTAACATACACAGCACTACATATAAGATAGATAACGAACAAGGACCTACTGTATAGCAGCACAGGGAGCTTTATTCAATACTCTGTAGTAACTCATATTAGAAAATAATGTGGAAAACAACTAGTATACGTCTAACTGAAGTAGTATATTTTACCCCTGAAACTAACACAACATTGTAAATCAACTATATTCCAATTTAAAAAAAAAAAAAAGAAAAAAAAAAGACAACTTGGGTGGGACATCAGAGCAGAACATAGTATTTCAAAGGAGAGAAATGGTAGTCCAAAAACAAATCTACAAAGAGAAACTTTGCTCTTATTTCCCAAGCCTAGAGGTATTTGATTAAAATAGACAGATGTTATCATATGATCCTATGTGAAAGTGATAGTCCCTTAGTCACTTCTGACTTTTTGCAACCCCTTGGACTGCAGCCTTCCAGGATTGTCTGTCTGTAGATTTTTCCAGGCAAGAATACTAGAGTGGGTAGTGATTCCCTTCTTTGGGGGATTTCCCGACTCAGGAATTGAACCTAGGTCTCTCACATTGCAGGCAATTTCTTTACTGTCTGAGCCACCAGGGAAGCCATATTTGATTATATGCTGTTTAGTCACTTAGCAGTGTCTGACTCTTGGCAAACCCATGACTGTAGCTTGCCAGGCTCCTCTGTCCATGGGATTCTCCAGTCAAGAATACTGGAGTGGCTTGTCTAGTAAATATTAAATTCTCAGTTTTTCCTAGTCTGTCTTCTTTATGGGTATTTCCCCAAACTGAAAACTGTGAAGTAGCCTAACCTGGTGTCAGATCCAGGGTACACAGAGGGAATTTCCCCAAGGCTTAAAGAGTTGAGTCGGACAATGATCCACATTACAAGCAAATGTACTTACTGCTACAGAACATTAACTTGTTCTAGTATATAGCATGTGTCCTCTTAAATTGTCAGTGCTTCTTCATCTAAAATCAAGGTAGGATTTGTCTTATACCGGAGAAGGAGGGCATAAAAATGCCTCAGATAACTTCACAAAGTTATTACCAAGTGTAGCTCACTCAGAATTATCTTCTTGACGTGATTTCAAGGAAATTGTGAGATGGACCCCTCTCTGCAAAATTATGTTCTCTGCTATGTTAGAATTTGCAACATTCCAGATTCCTTTCTATTATTTAAGGCTTTGTTCCTCTCTCAAAGTTCAGCTGAACTGAGTACTTACAACAGGAACCTTCTGGCTCCCAAAGACAAAAATATTTACTATTTGGTCCTTTAGAGAAAAATATGTGTTGACTCATGCACTAGAGCGATTTTGTTGCTAAAATACCAAATCTCAGCTTCTGCAATAGCTGTTGACGTGAAGCTCTAATACAAGGTTTGAGGGGAGATGCCAGATTTGAGAGAGGGCTCTGTAATGGAATTTAAAATCCCTGCTGATTGAATGAGGGGTGTGAGGAAAGGAGACTAAGTGTGATTTCCAGATTTAAATTTGCACAATGACTTGGAGGGTTGGTTGTGCCGGTAAATGTGTAAAAAAGGAACAGATAGATGCAAGTGAGGGAGGAAAATAGATAATAAATATAATTTCAGACATGTTGAGAGTAAAGTGCTGAAAAAATACCCAAGGCTGGTCTCTAGTTGGCAGTTGGAGGAATGAATAAGAGGAGGGATATGGAGATGGATTTTCTGGAGTTTCCTTTGCTATGTGAGTGTTCTCTGCCTGATCAGTGCTCTCTATTCTTCTACAATATTCTACATAAGATTTTAATACAACTTTTGTCATATTATGTCATAATTACCTGCTTAGAAGTTATTTTTCCAACTTGACTTATCAAACTACTAGATTGGCTGAAAATTTCATTCAGGGTTTTTATAAGAACTTTTTGGCCAATCCAATATTTACTCTAAAATGCTAAAGCCTGTGACTGTGTGTATCACAAAAAACTGTGGAAAATTCTTAAAGAGATGGCATACCAGACCACCTTACCTGCCTCCTGCAAAACCTGTATGCAGTTCAAGAAGCAACAGTTAGAACCGGACATAGAACAATAGATTGTTCCAAATTGGGAAAGGAGTATATCAAGGCTATATATTGCCACCCTGTTTATTTAACTTATATGCAGAATACATCATGCAAACTGCCAGGCTGGATGAAACATAAGCTGGAATCAAGATAGCTGGGAGAAACATTAATAACCTCAGATATACAGACGACACCACCATTATGGCAGAAAGTGAACAGGAACTAAAGAGCCTCTTGATGAAGGTGAAAGAGGAGAATGAAAAACTTGGCTTAAAACTCAATATTCAAAACTCTAAGGTCGTGGAATGCACTCCCATCACTTCATGGCAAATAGATGGGGAAACAATAAAAACAGTGACAGAATTTACTTACTTGGGTTTTGGTTCCAAAATCACTGCAGGTTGTGACTGCAGCCATGAAATGAAAAGACACTTGCTCTTTGGAAGAAAAGCTATGACCAACCTAGACAGCATATTAAAAATCAGAGATTATTTTGCTGACAAAATTCCATCTAGTCAAAGATTTTTTTCCAGTAGTCATGTATAGATGTGAGAGTTGGACCATAGGAAAGCTGAGCACTGAAGAATTGATGATTTTGAATTGTGGTGTTGGAGAGGACTCTTGAGAGTCCCTTGGACTACAAGGAGATCAAACCAGTCACTCCTAAAGGAAATCAATATTGAGCAATATTTGAAAGTGTCTTTCCCCTTTATTCCTCTCTTCTATGAAGTGGAAATTTTAACTACATAAAGCAGATTCACATGTTCTGAAACAATAGAAATGGAGGCTTTCATTATAAAGTAAAATATCTCTTTTTTGATTTCTGCAAGGAAATCAGTCCTGGGTGTTCATTGGAGGGACTGATGCTAAAGCTGAAGCTCCAATATTTTGGCCACCTGATGCGAAGAGCTGACTCATCAAAGACCCTGATGCTGGGAAAGATTGAAGGCAGGAGGAGAAGGGGACAACAGAGGGTGAGATGGTTGTATGGCATCACTGACTCGATGGACATGAGTTTGAGCAAGCTCCGGGAGTTGGTGTTGGACAGGGAAGCCTGGCATGCTGTAGTCCATGGAGTCACGAAGAGTCAGACATGACTGAGTGAACTGAAATGAACTAAATATTTACTCATAATGCTAACACTATGTTTATCAAATATCTATAGAAAGAGTATTCTACCATCTCACACCTATGATCTTACCATGTACACTTATCCAGGTTCTCAGCTTTAATTACAGTAACAACTTTAACAATTTACAAATATGTATCTCCAGTCAGACTTTATTTATAACATCTGTCATTTTTCAGTGTCCTAAACCTTTGGACATTTCTTCCCTTTTCCCATCATGATTATTCTTCCTTTTGTCAATCCTGTCTTCCTAAGGAAGAATTTCAAACCAAAGTTTCCCACATCTCTATGCTGCTGGTTTATAGATGTGTGGTTAGCTCCCACAAGGAGATCCTCCTTTCTGGTATTGGGAGGTACATGGGAATAGAACAAGGTTGTGTAGTTCTTTTGCTAAACAATATGATGGATCAATTATAATAGAAATCCTGATGTTCAGCCTCTTGCTGAGTGAATATTAAGCAGTTTGTGATGGAAAGCAAGGTATTTAGTTCTGAAATTTCCCTTGCCTGTATTTCTCTTAATTATGAGGCATACGAGCTGGACATTTTTACTTCTGAAAATTCTGGCAACTAATATGTACCTTCTTTTTAAACTAGCTGGAGAGGTTTCTGTTACCTGTAACAGCATCTTCAGTTCAGTTTGGTTAAGTCACTCAGTCATGTCAGAGTCTTTGTGACCCCATGAACCACAGTACATCAGGCCTTCCTGTCCATCACCAACTCCTGGAGTCCACCCAAACCCATGTCCATTGATTCGGTGATGCCATACAACCATCTCATACTCTGTTGTCCCCTTCTCCTCCTGCCCTCAATCTTTGCCAGCATCAGGGTGTTTTCAGATGAGTCAGCTCTTTGCATCAGGTGGCCGAAGTATCAGAGTTTCAGCTTCAACACTGAATGATTGAATGATTCAACATTGAAGCATGAAGGGTGATTTGCATTAAAGTATATTTTTAAAATAATTGAATCAATCCATGTGAGTTTCCTTCAAATTTATTTTTATAAGTAAAATATTCCTAAGGTATTTTAGAGAAAATGTTAGTGCTTTTATGTTCCTTGTATTCTTGCTTCAAACTCATCATTTCTAAAATGAAATGCATATATTTGCCTCCAAATCAGTACCACTTCTTTCCTCCAAACCATTTTCCTCTTCCAAGGTGCATGGGACAGTGGAAAGGGCATAGACTTTGGGATCAGAGTAATGGGCTTGTGTCCTGACTTAGACCATTTTACTGGGCACCTTTGGGCAAGCAGTGACTTCTCTGATTCTCACTTTCCAGTTTTGAAAAATAAAGTGCAGAAGCAATAACTACAGCCTATAAAGCAAAACACAAATGTCACCCTCATGCTTATGCTTACTTTTCAATTCTGGGAGTACATCCTTACTCTCCAGTGGCCTAGACCTCAAGCAACTTATAGAAGAACTATAAATGTCTAGTAAGCATATGCAAAATTATTCAACTGCACTAATACTCTTTTGCATATTTTGGACAATTGCCTGGGGAAATCAGAAGTGTTATACGGAGGTGGTATTTATATAGGTCAATGAAATTTAGAAAAGCAATGTGCAAGCTCTGTGACTATTGGTTTTACTCCTGGATCTCCAAACTATTGAAAAATTTCAATTTCAAAAATGCATTCTTAAAAATATGCATCACAACATTGCATAACACAGTGAAATGGTGTATTTTTGCAATATACTTGTTATAAAGGCAGTCGAAGCAAAATTTTTTAAGAGTCAAACTAATAGGGGTCTAAACTATGAGGAAGGCAGTGCATTCCATGAGAAATTTGTCAGGAAATGCTATCAGTGAAAAAAGTTGTTGTTGTTGTTGTTGTTTTTTTAACCTTGTTAGGGAAAAATTCTTTCCCTGTAAAAAAATCTTGAGGAACTAAGTGGGAAGTGCACTAAGAAAAAACACCGCCCCCTATAGAGGTCCCAATAGGGTCATTTGGCACATTGTGATTCCAAGCAGGGATCCCCTGTTTCCAAACAAGAGTTGTGGTGCTTCTTGTCTCTTCAGTTCAGTTCAGTTCAGTCGCTCAGTCATGTCCGACTCTTTGTGACCCCATGAATCGCAGCACGCCAGGCCTCCCTGTCCATCACCAATTCCCAGAGTTCACTCAGACTCACATCCATTGAGTCCGTGATGCCATCCAGCCATCTCATCCTCTGTCGTCCCCTTCTCCTCCTGCCCCCAATCCCTCCCTGCATCAGGGTCTTTTCAAATGAGTCAACTCTTTGCATAAGGTGGCCAAAGTATTGGAGTTTCAGCTTTAGCATCGGTCCTTCCAATGAACACCGAGGACTGATCTCCTTTAAAATGGACTGGTTGGATCTCCTTGCAGTCCAAGGGACTCTCAAGAGTCTTCTCCAACACTACAGTTCAAAAGCATCCATTCTTTGGCGCTCAGCTTTCTTCACAGTCCAACTCTCACACCCATACATGACTACTGGAAAAACCATAGCCTTGACTAGATGGACCTTTGTTGGCAAAATAATATCTCTACTTTTTAATATGCTGTCTAGGTTGGTCATAATTTTCCTTCCAAGGAGTAAGCGCATTTTAATTTCATGGGTGCAATCACCATTTGCAGTGATTTTGGAGCCCCCAAAAATAAAGTCTGACACTATTTCCACTGTTTCCCCATCTATTTCCCATGAAGTGATGGGACCAGGGACCAAGATCTACATTTTCTGAATGTTGAGCTTTAAGCCAACTTTTTCACTCTCCTCTTTCACTTTCCTCAAGAGACTTTTTAGTTCCTCTTCACTTCCTGCCATAAGGGTGGTGTCATCTGCATATCTGAGGTTATTGATACTTCTCCCGGCAATCTTGATTCCAGCTTGCGCTTCTTCCAGTCCAGCGTTTCTCATGATGTACTCTGCATAGAAGTTAAATAAGCAGGGTGACAATATACAGCCTTGACGTACTCCTTTTCCTATTTGGAACCGGTTTGTTGTTCCATGTCCAGTTCTAACTGTTGGTTCCTGACCTGCATATAGCTTTCTCAAGAGGCAGGTGAGGTGGTCTGCTATTCCCATCTCTTTCAGAATTTTCCACAGTTTATTGTGATCCACACAGTCAAAGGCTTTGGCATAATCAATAAAGCAGAAATGGATGTTTTTCTGGAATTCTCTTGCTTTTTCAATAATCCAGCGGATGTTGGCTATTTGATCTCTGGTTCAGTCTCTTCTGCCTTTTCTAAAACCAGCATTAAATAAGGAAGTTATCCCAGTTTTGCAGAAGATGTCCAAAAAAGTATAAAGAAGATGTGACTTTTCTATAGCTGTACAGGTATTCAGATAGAGCTGGATTATGATTTCAGTTCTCCTAAGTAAAATGTGCTTGAGTAAATAAGTCTGAGTTAAATAATGTGGCTAGTAATAGTTATTTTAACTATAGTGTAATAGTTATCTCTTACCCCATTAATAGATAAGACTGACAGTACAAAGACTCAGAGGAATGTCTTGTTCACAGTATAAAGACAGGTGAGTAATTCTGGTAGGCAGCTTGCTGATCTTGGCTCAGCTAACACACGTCTAGGGATCCCTGGCTGTCAACTAGTCTAGGATGATTTTGGCTGAAAGGAAAGTGATTTAATACTGCTCCTCATGTCTCAGTCCAGCCTGAGCATTTTCTCAGAATGATGACTGAAGCAAAAGAGAGAGAAAAAGAACCATTCCTGTTTTACAAGTTCTTTTCCAGATTCTGCTTATGCCACACTTGTTAACATTTCATTGGTCAAATCAAGTCATCTGGCTGCCACCAGATTTGGGCAAAAGTATGATTAGAGGATTCTCTGTCCATGGGGAAGGGGTGAAGATTTGGTTATGTTTGGAATGTACCACAGATCATTTCCAGCACTGAGATATTATGATTGGACTAATATTTAATTGAATAATTTTGTCCATACTCAATTTGCATGGTGAGATACATACATCCCATGACAAGTTAGGCAAAGACACAACTGTACAAAATGGAAGTGAAAAAAAACCAAAACAAAAACAAAAACAAAAAACAATCCTCCATTTTCCCCCTAGCACTATTCTCAAACCTCATGTTTTTGTAGTTTAGTTGAGAAACATTCTTTTCAAATTATGAATTTGAATCTGTCCCCCCGCCAGGATGTACATTGTTTTGTTTTGTGTTTTTGATTGTTGCTGTTGTTCAATGATTTATACATAATGACTTGTATCATTTGGTAGCTGGATTACAA
Source organism: Ovis aries (assembly GCF_016772045.2). NCBI lineage: Eukaryota > Metazoa > Chordata > Mammalia > Artiodactyla > Bovidae > Ovis > Ovis aries. The sequence goes on along the minus strand of NC_056066.1, from coordinate 49,954,213 downwards.
CTGTTTCTAAAAGTACTATCTTAATTATCTCATTGTTCACCCTTATCAGCATTTTGGAAAAAGAAGAAATGAAAGGGGAATGAGGCTCAGGGAACTTACAAATGGACTTAACATGGAATAAAATCCATGAGGAATGGGATGATGTAAAATGGACCAATATCTCCTATAAATCCTATAGATTTGCCAATAAAGACTGTTGAAGCATACACATGCACACACACACTTGAAAAATGACCATAGCAAACTTCATATTGTGTCAACCAGGTAACCTGTTTCCTAATTTGTTGCCTCTATACCATTAGATCTGTGGGGTTAATGATACCATTTCTCTGCTTAAGAAATCCTTCCTCCTTCTCTGTTTAGCTAACTCCTTTATGATCCACATCAGTTATCTCACCTTACATTTTATGAAGCCTATTCTATTAAATAATAACTCTGTGTATCGTTAAATAAATGTGGAGTAAACTTCAAACTATATCTACCACTTATAATTTCACAGTGCTCATCACCAAAATAAAAATTCTACAAAGTCCTACAGCAAAGAGTCCAGTTTAGCTTTAATTTAGCTTAAAATTTTGAAAATCTGTTTGATATACATGTTTCTCAAAGAGCAGTTATTGCCATGTCATTAGAAAATGATTTTTCCATGGAATACAGTATGGAAAATGCTACCCTCTAAAAATGCAAGTTTTTGTTCATTTTCACCAAAAAGTATTCAGGGAACCAGAATTATTAGGGGTTATCTTATACTCCAGTTTGATCCCTGGGTCAGGAAGATCCTCTAAAGGAGGAGATGGCAACCCACTCCAGTATTCTTGCCTGGAGAATCCCATGGACAGAGGAGGCTGGCAGACTACAGTCCATTGGGTTGTAAAGAGTCAGACACAACTAAAGTGACTTAGCATGCATGCATCTTACACATAGAACTTCTGTGTATTGACCCTTTATTGCTATAAATTGGTGGGAAAAGGAAAAATTTTACATGTTAGGCAAGATTATATTAGTGAAAAATTGTCCTTGGGCCAACTTTATATCTGATTCCAAGGAACTAAGTACAGTTGTCTGTCAGGGTACTGAGCTTGTCCACCTTTGAATTTCCTTGTTGCCTGGGATTTTTGGAAAATTTTTTTTAAGTATAGCCTACAATCATCCAGCAAGCATCCTACATATGTGCACAACTATAGAGAATTAAGAATATTGTTTAGTTTTCTGTGGCTCCAGTGGTTATAAACTTAAGGACTTCATATATTTTGTCACATCTTCTTTTGAGAGGTGGAGCTGATGTCTCCTTCTGTTTGATCTGGGTAACTCCCTAGTAACAGAGTGAGCTGAGAATGTCTGAACTGTTAAGTATGGTCACAAAGATAATAAACCTCAAGCTTTCTTAGCTAAGATACTTGCCTTTGGAGCCTGTAGCTGCCAAGTAGAAATTATGACTTTCCTGAACTCACAGAAGCAGCCCAGACTGCTACTGAACTCAATTGGGCTGCTCACTACTCAAGCGGAGAAGGCAATGGCACCCCACTCCAGTACTCTTGCCTGGGAAATCCCATGGATGGAGGAGCCTCGTAGGCTACAGTCCATGGGGTTGCTGAGTCAGACACAACTGAGCGACTTCACTTTCACTTTTCACTTCCATGCATTGAAGAAGGAAATGGCAACCCACTCCAGTGTTCTTGCCTGGAGAATCCCAGGGACAGAGGAGCCTGGTGGGCTTCCATCTATGGGGTCGCACAGAGTCGGACACGACTGATGTGACTTAGCAGCAGCAGCACTACTCATGAGACTATAATCAAGAGGAAAGTGTAAGTAAAAAAGAAAGATGGATTATTCAGAAAAGCTGGTAATCTGGGGAGAAGACAGAGAAGTTGGTCTAGAGAGCAACTCCCAAGACTTTGCTCAGCCATGACAACTTTTAAAGGGAAAAAGGAGAAACAATCTCAACTAGTCATTAAAGTATGAGATAAAATTCATCATCTGTCCATTGCATGTAGACTTTCTGATTTTCCATTATCTTTCTTTGGATGCTCTCTTACTTGGTGGTCCACATGCAACTGTATGCTCTCTCACCTGCACTGCCTACCTATGCTCACAGGATCCTCTTGCAAATTTGCTAAGTGAGGAGCTGGGGGCAGAGAATCATTCTTTAAGTACTTATTTCTTCATTCTTACTCATTTTAATCCAGGAAAGGAATCAAAAATTTAGGCAAGGATTTGTGGACATTCATTAGAGCAGAAGTCAGGAGTTATTTTAAATGTTACCTTGTTGTTGCTCCGTCACTCAGTCATGTCCAACTCTTTGCAACCTCATGGACTGCAGCACACCAGGCCTCCCTGTCCATCACCAACTCCTGGAGCTTACTCAAACTCATGTCCATGGAGTCAGTGATGCCATCCAACCATCTCATCCTCTGTCTTTCCCTTCTCCTTCCTTCTGCCTTCAATCTTTTCCAGCATCAGGGTCTTTTCGAATGAATCAGTTCTTTGCATCAGGTGGCCAAAGTATTGGAGTTTCAGCTTCAGCATCAGCCCTTCCAAAGAATGTTCAAGACTGATTTCCTTTGGGATTGACTGGTTGAATCTCTTTGCAGTGAAATTATAGAACTATCATTATTTTGTTGTTACTGTTGGAATAATAACCATAATTAAGTCATGTAGCAGATAATTTGGTGTTATCTGTGAGAGAGCTTCCAGGGCCACTTGATCCTGAATGTGAGCTGTGACCCTCCTCTTATAGCTTTTAGAACTGCCACCTATGATGTTGGCAGTTGTCAGACACTACACCGTCCCCTCCTCTACCTTTTAGAGTCTGTAATGTTTGTAAAACAAAGAGGGTAGCTATTATAAGTTTACCTCCCTCACTGACAACAGTGGTGAGTTAAAGGAGAATTTAATCCCCATAATATCTTGCCTTGTTCTTTTAAGTGAATTCTCAAAGGGGTTCCAGGGTAAGCCATTGGCTTTAAAGGCACAATCTTTTGAGAAGTAGAGAGGTAGGGGAATAGGGAATGGTTCCTAGGACTTCTGGTATTTTCATTTAATCAGCAAAGGGAAATGTTGATAAGAAGAGGTTCTTTGTTTGTTCTTCCATGTTCCAAGCATTGCATCACCATATCCTGGAGCTGCTGCCCTGTCTGTGCCAGATGATAATTTGGGCAGAGGCACAAATCAATACCAGGAATGGGTGCACTGAGAGCTTACACTGGAAGTACTGAGAGTATAAATAAAGTTGGAAGAATAACCTTTTTGTGAACTACTGTGCGGTAATCTTCAAAAATCCAGAAAGCTAATGTAGCTTCAATGGGCCTTTTATAATATTAAATGCTACCCCCAACTGCCCTCATCCAAGCACAGAGATTGCTTGCTTAAGTTACCATTTTTAATGCAAATCGTCATAATGGCTTGATAATTATTTCAATTGGCATTTATGAGACCATTCAGTTAAGGAACAGCCAGGGCAAAACCCTCACTAATCTCCCCATCTTTCATATCCTCTGGGTTTGAGGCGGAATAACTTAAGGAAGTCCCAAAGCCAGAGGGTTTTTGAAGTTTATTCTTAATGGACCCAGCTCTCCATCCCTGTTACTCTGTGAAGTGAAATTGGCCCAAGTTAAACAAAACAGCAAGAACATAATATTTGTGGTGGCTTGAAAGGAGAGGAGGCAATGACAAGCATCCACTTCCTCCTCTGCTTAGCCTGCAGATTGGTTGGACAGCATTTTAACAACTTGTTGTTATTATTGAGGAAAAATAATAAACATGTACTAAATGCCCTGATATGGTGAGTAACTCTTCTAAAAATGTTTTGTTTGAGAGGATCTTATTCATAACCTTCTATTTACTTTTCTATTTCTTTTCCATAAAGGATGTTTCTAACTCTTTCATGGGCTCCTAAGTACTGTATAATATATTTGTATGGAGCATAGAGGAAATGTAACATACTACTTATCTACCAGGATTACTCCTGCCTCTTCTTAGTCTCTCATGAGTAGAGAGAGTCTGACTCTTTGTGACCCTAAGCTCAGAAATGAGAAGGCTAAGACATGCTGCTTTGTGGAAGGGCAGCAAGGCTGGAGCGAATATGGGGTAGTTCTAGTTGGAGTGTTTTATCTCCCCAAACTGGCAAACAGCACTAATATTCATCAAGATCACTACAATATGGGTCTCTCTACATTGTGAAAGGCTCCCCTGGTTGCTCGCTGGGTAAAGAATCTGCCTGTTAATGCAGGAAATGCAGGTTCAATCCCTGGAGAAGGAAGTGACTGCCCACTTCAGTATTCCTGTCTGGGAAATCTCCTGGACAGAGGAGCCTGGCAGGCTATAGTCCATGGGATCGCAAAGAGCCAGACAGGACTTAGTGATTAAACAACAACAGAGTGAAAAGCTGTGTGAATGTCATCCATTCTTGAGCACGTGGAGCCTGCTTTCTAAAGGGTAGAGCTTTGTTCTACCTATTGCTGGGTCTACATTTATTTCTTAAGGCAATCAATGCATCCTATTTAGAAAGGTTAGCTTCTGACTATTTCCCTGAGACCAAGTCTCTAGCTAGTTCTGTGAGAGGAAGATCAAACAAGTTGCAACCAAGCAGGTGTAAGTGAAGGTGATAGTTGCTCAGCCATGTCTGACTCTTTGCGATCGCATGGACTGTAGCTTGCTAGGCTCTTCTCTCCATGTGATTTTCCAGGCAAGAATACTGTAGTGGGTTATCATTCCCTTTGCCAGGGGATTTTCCAGACCCAGGGATCAAACCCAGGTCTTCCACATGTGGTGACCCTAGGATGAAAGAGCAGAGGCAACAAAGGAGGATCTTGGAATGCAGGAACATAAAAACCAGACACTCATCTTCTTTCCCTCCCCCATGTTGTAACTATTAACTGATTTCAGGTCCTCTTGAGCAGTATAACCTCTCTCCCCTCTTACCCTATAGGGTGAAGGTATTTGCCTTACTCTTCCTCCACCCAATATACATGCCTCATCCAGTCAGCAAATGACCCACAAGACCCCCATCCCACTCCTTGTACCCTGGCTATAAAAGTGGACGAAAGACCCTGTTAAATGTCAGTTCTCCCTTGAGCTGGTCCACTGTTCTAAAAGCATCTCCCACTCTAATAAACTTTATTCTCTTCTCATTCTGCCTCCTGTCTGGAAATTCTTTTCCCACCCATGCATGAACCATGACACCGCATTGTTGGCAGAGTCTTTACTGGCTGAGCCACCAAGAAAGGAAGATCAATCAAGTTATAACCAAGCAGGACCCTATAGGAACTTCCCAGGACAAACCCCTCCACTATATTTTCTGTTATAGCTCCTCTTTGAAGCTCCTAATTTGTTTTGCATATACTAAACCACACCAAATGAAAGAAATGAACTATTTAATGATGACCTTGAGCACAAAGCCCCCAGACCTATCGAAACCTCAGGACTGACAATGTTAACCCCTGTGATACCACCCTGTTACATCATCACCAGCCAGTCAGAGAACTGTGTGTGAACTGATCACATCCTATGACTCCCTTCCCTCACCTGACCTTTAAAAATGTCATCAGAGTTTCAGTGTTTTGAGCATTAGCTGCCTTGGATTCCTTTCTTGGCACCCTGAAGTGAAGGCTGCACTTTTCTTCACCAAAACCCAATGTCTACAGATTGGCTTAACTGCATAAAAGGACCCAAGTTTGACTTGGTAACAAAGCAATTGGGAAATAGTAAATTCACTTCTTTCTTATCCTCACCTTAATATAGATAAGAAGATACTTGATATAGTTTAGAAATTCAATTAATATATGTTTTAATCCCCTAGATGACTTAATGGATTGAACTGGTTTCCAAAATTATCCCACTTACAACATTCAAACAGCTAAGAACATGTCATCCAGTCCCATCACTTCATGGCAAATAGATGGAGAAACAATAGAAACAGTGACAGACTTTATTTTCTTGGCCTCCAAAATCACTGCAGATGGTGACTGCAGCCATGAAATTAAAAGACACTTGCTCCTTGGAAGAAAAGCTATGACCAACTTAGACAGCATGTTAAAAAGGAGAGACATTACTTTGCCACCAAAGGTCCATCTAGTCAAAGCTATGATTTTTCCAGAAGTCATGTATGGATGTGAGAGTTGGATCATAAAGAAAGCTGAGTGCCAAAGAATTGATGCTTTTGAATTGTGGTGTTGGAGAAGACTTTTGAGAGTCCCTTGGACTGCAAGGAGATCCAACCAGTCCATCCTGAAGGAAATCACTACTGGATATTCATTGGAAAGACTGATGCTGAAGCTGAAGCTCCAATACTTTGGTCACCTGATGTGAAGAACTGACTCATTGGAAAAGACCCTGATGCTGGGAAAGATTGAACGCAGGAAAAGAAGGGGATGACAGAGGATAAGACCATTGGATGGCATCACTGACTCAATGGACATGAGTTTGAGCAAGTTCTGGGAGTTGGTGATGGACAGCGAAGCCTTGTGTGCTGCAGTCCATGGGGTCGCAAAGAGTCAAACACAACTGAGCGACTGAATTGAACTGATTCTAGACTGGAATATTCTGATCTTGGGATCCATGCACCTCCAAAAAGTCTGTAAAAGGAAATAAAAGAATCTAGAAATCTAAAGAACAGAAAAATTACTTTATTTTTGCTACACTCTAACTGAAATATCAGCATTTCCTTCAATTATTAACATAGACAGCAAATCAGGTATAAAGAGGACCCTTGATTCTGTCACACCATAAGTAGGTTGTTGAAAATATCCCAGAATAATCATTTAAGCCTTCCAGTCCTTGAATTATAGCAATTATCATAACATATGTATAAAACGTTTATCTTTATATTCAATGTATTAATAAGTAGGCATACAGTTTTAATATCTTGATGACTACTTTTCATTATAATTGCTTCTTATATAATTATATCCATTTTCTGCTTTTAAAAACATTATTCTGAGATATTTCCATAGGCTTTACCAGATGGCAGTGATCTCAAGTGGCCTGGTCTGCAATGGCTTAGAGCGGGACTTGGGTTTCAGGAAGAGATTGAGGCCAGGTTGAGCAATGAGAGCATCAAATCCTAACCACTAGAACAGTGGTCAGTGACAAGAGCCCTGAACCTTTGACTTTGCAGAAAAGTATTTTCACAAATATGGAAAACAGTGAAGATGTGTTTATTAGGAGGGAAGAGGATACAGTACATGTGGATAGATATACAGGCAGACTCAGAACAAGAGTCCCTAAGTCACACCTTTGTGGCAGTTTGAATTACTTGTATGGGGCATTTCTCTCAGGTTTCCTTTGGCCAATCATATTGATTTGCCTGGTGCACAGTCCATATTTGGTATACCTCAGGCTCTTCCCATGTGTGCACACGCACATCTTAGTAAAGATAGATTCTACTGCAAAGGACTGTGGGTAGAGCATTTCTTGACATCATTCCTCTCTGACCTCCAAGGAGGCTTTCTGTGCATATGTGCTTGAGGAGGTCCCCTGACTTTGAGAATGAGACATATGTAGACTGCACAGGGCCCAGCCTCCTCTCTTAATTGTCCTGCTATTCTCATCTTGTCCACAGGAAATGTTTCTCCTTTAGTTTGGGGTGGTCCCATCTACCTCCTGCTTCATCAGAGGTCCACAGACCATGGCACCAAAAAGGTTAAGAACTTTTGGTAGTCTACAAGTGGCTACTGAAAGAGAAACTAAACTTTATCTCACAGGGCAAACAAACCTCCAGGGCTCTTGTAAAGTGCAAGCAAGAAAATCCTAGGCTGTGGAAACCTAACAAATCAGCAGAATGTGTCAGGAAAAATCAGAAAGGACCAATTTCTTTTGCTTCCTCCACTTGCATTATGCAACTTCAGAATTAGGCTCAATGTCAGGGTGACAGGAAAACCCAGAAACAATGAATAAACTCAGAGCCAGATGATCCTGGAAAACAAATGACAGCCAAAAGGCTAGCATCAGTTTGATGCTTAATTGGGTAGGAATTACTCAGAAACAGAAAACAACATTTGGTAAACTGCTTACACAAGAAAAACTGGCCCACATCTCACATAAATTCATTTGTCTTTGGATCATCTGTTGATTTTGAAGGGAACTCCATGCTCAGATGACTTCAGTAGTATATTGATTTAAACCTTTGTTAACAACAACAACAACAAAACTGAAAAACAACAATAATTTAAATCACGGTGTCTGCCTTTTCTTAAGTAGACCATTTAGATCATTGGATAACACTGCAACTTGTTTACACTGGTCTTAATGAAACCTTAAAGAGCTCTCCTGTAGATTCTCTGTGCAGAATCTTTTGTGGATTCTCTAGAAATATGAGTATGCTTACAACAAAAATTTGTCAGTAGGATACATCACACATTAAATTACCAACTAAACTTAAGCCTTTCTCCCATGCACAGTTAAGCCAATCTACTGACACTGAGCTGTGGTGAAGCAAAGCACAGCCTTCATCTCAAGGCAGCAAGAAAGGAGTCCAGGACAGCTAGTACTCAAAATACACAAACTTTCATGTGGGTTTCAGGAAAGCATTTTTAAAGGCCAGATGAGGGAAGAGTGCCCTAGGGTATGTGATAAACTCATGCACAATTCTCTTATTGGCTGATGGTGAGGTAACAGGGCAGTGTCACAGGGATTAACATTATCAGTCCTTAGGTGTCAAGTTGGTGTGAGGGTTATATGTTCATGGTCATCAAGTAGTTAATATCTTCCATTTGGTGGGGATTTCAGCATCTGTAAAACAACTCAGGAAATGTGCATCAGACACTATTATCAGATATTATACCTACAATATCTAGGTATTTCAGAGAGAAGGTAAAGCAGAGAATGTGGGTCTTGTCCCCAGAGAGCCTTATAGAATCCACTCATTTACAGTTATAATAGGTGGGATTACTGTTGCCAAAACCAAATGTCAATGGCATCAGGCAGGAAATAGAACTGAATCCTGGGCCTGGAAATTATTATACTAAGTGAAGTGAATCAGACAGTGAAAGACAAATATTAATATCATATGATCCCACTTCTTTGTGGGCATCTAAATATAACATGGAAATGAATTTATTTAAAAGCAAAAACATACTAGACTTTGAAAACAAAATTATGGTTACCAAAGAAGATGGAGGTTCATGACATGGTACAGGAGACAGGGATCAAGACCATCCCCAAGGAAAAGAAATGTAAAAAAGCAACATGGCTGTCTGAGGCCTTACAAATAGCTCTGAAAAGAAGAGAAGTGAAAAGCAAAGGAGAAAAGGAAAGATATACCCATTTGACTGCAGAGTTCCAATGAATAACAAAGAGAAAAAAGAAAGCCTTCCTCAGGGATCACTGCAAAGAAATTGAGGAAAACAATACAATGGGAAAGACTAGAGAGCTCTTCAAGAAACTTAGAGATACCAAGGGAATATTTCATGCAAAAATGGGCTCGATAAAGGACAGAAATGGTATGGATCTAACAGAAGCAGAAGATATTAAGAAGAGGTAGCAAGAATATACAAAAAAATTGTTAAAAAAAAGATCTTCACAACCAGATAATCACGATGGTATGATCACTCACCTAGAACCAGACATCCTGGAGTGTGAAGGCAAGTGGGTCTTAGGAAGCATCACTATGAACAAAGCCAGTGGAGGTGATAGAATTTCAGTTGAGCTTTTCAAATCCTAAGTGATGATGCTGTGAAAGTGCTGCACTCAATATGCAAGCAAATTTGGAAAACTCAGCAGTGGCCACAGGACTGGAAAAGGTCAGTTTTCATTTCAATCCCAAAGAAAGGCAATGCCAGAGAATGCTAAAATTACTGCACAATTGCCCTCATCTCACATGCTAGTAAAGTAATGCTCAAAATTCTCCAAGCCAGGCTTCAAAAATACGTGAACAGTGACCTTCCTGATGTTTAAGCTGGTTTTAGAAAAGGCAGAGGAACCAGAGATCAAATTGCCAACATCTGCTGGATCATGGAAAAAGCAAGAGAGTTCCAGAAAAACATCTATTTCTGCTTTATTGACTATGGCCAAGCCTTTGACAGTGTGGATCACAATAAACTGGAAAATTCTGAGAGAGATGGGAATACCAGATCACCTGACTTGCCTCTTGAGAAACTCCAACAGTTAGAACTAGACATGGAACAACAGACTGGTTCCAAATAGGAAAAGGAGTATGTCAAGGCTGTGTATTGTCACCCTGCTTATTTAACTTATATGCAGTGTACATCATGTGAAATGCTAGGCTGGAGGAAGCACAAGCTGGAATCAAGATTGCTGGGGAAAATATCAACAACCTCAGATATGCAGATGACACCACCCTTATGGCAGAAAGTGAAGAAGAACTAAAGAGCCTCTTGATGAAAGTGAAAGAGGAGAGTGAAAAAGTTGGCTTAAAGCTCAACATTCAGAAAAAAAGGCCATGGCATCCTGTCCCATCACTTCATGGCAAATAGATGGGGAAATAGTGGAAACAGTGGCTGACTTTATCTTTCTGAGCTCCAAAATCACTGCAGATGGTGATTGCAGTCATGAAATTAAAAGATACTTACTCCTTGGAAGGAAAGTTATGAGCAACCTAGATAGCATATTAAAAAGCAGAGACATTACTTTGTCAACAAATGTCCGTCTAGTCAAGGCTATGGTTTTTCCTGTGGTCATGTATGGATGGGAGATTTGAACTATAAAGAAAGCTGAGCACTGAAGAATTGATGCTTTTGAACTGTGGTGTTGGAGAAGACTCTTGAGAGTCCCTTGGACAGCAAGGAGATCCAACCAGTCCATCCTAAAGGACATCAGTCCTGGGTGTTCTTTGGAAGGACTGATGTTGTAGCTGAAACTCCAATTCTTTGGCCACCTGATGCAAAGGGCTGACTCATTTGAAAAGACCCTGATGCTGGTGAGGGCAGGAGGAGAAGGGGACAATAGAGGAAGAGATGGTTGGATGGCTTCACCGACTCAAAGGACATGGGTTTGGGTGGACTCTGGGAGTTGGTGATGGACAGGGAGGCCTGGCGTGCTGCGGTTCATGGGGTGGAAAGAGTCGGACATGACTGAGGGACTGAACTGAACTGAAGTAACAGTAACTAAGTTGCAGTTCTTTTAGAAGACTTTGTGAATTAAGCACTTGGTCTTTAGTTTGACCCTTTCTCCTGGGTCATAACTCCACCTTATAGATGCTGCTAGATTGTCCTATACACTGGTTAGTCTCTTTGGGAAATATGATTTGTTTCTAGTACTTCTTCCCCTAACTTTTCAAAATGATATTTTCCTTCTTTGGAGCTGCTGAAGATATCGATACTAGAACAAAAAATATTTGGGTAGACTAAATTCTTGAAAATTGAACTTATCCAGAATTTTACTTTAAAAACAAAGTAACAAACTGAAAAAAGAAAAAAAAAAGATGAAAGAGGATGAGAGAGAGAAGGAGGAAGAAGAAGGGCATAACAAGAAAATCACCAGGATTACTTATTATGAGAATACTTAGCAGTGCTGCTGAGAAGGTATGTATTTAATTAGTGGGATTTTGGATGTCTGATGAATTTCAGATCATTAGAATATGACTGGATAAACAGGTAAAATTTTGGAGGATCACTTGAACTAACCTAAAACTTGGAAACAGATATGGTGAAGATTTCTTTGCATGTGAAAAGAAAGTAAGAAGGCTAAGGTCTAGCTACTGAAATGGGCCTAGCCTGATTAAAATGTTGGTTTAGTTCAAATCGATTCTGTTCAGAAAGTACTTAAGTGCTTTATCTAGGAGTTATTGTCAACTTTTTAGCTTGTAGCTTGGTTTCATGCAACTCAATCAAGAGCTTGAATTCATCTTCATAGTCCCAGGGTTTGCCAATGGATCTCTCTTTGTCTCTGTCTATGTCTGTCTGTGTGACTCTCTCACTGTCTTTTTTAACAAGGTCTTTTGATCTCATTATACCCTCATGCAATTGCAATTGGACTGCATTAAACATGGATAGAGAAAAGAGAGAATGAACATTACATAGAATTTTCGCTGATCTTCAACTTAACTTTGTTCAGTTACTTCACTAGGAAGTCATTACCATTTAAAAATCCAGCATGCCTGCTATGGTTAATAGAAACAGACTTACATTTCCACAAAGCTGTAAACAACAATTGCAGAAAAAAACTTGTAGGTGCATTTCTTACTGACTAGGTCTTATATCTGGCTCTCATTCCATCATGCTTATGGCAGCCACCTGCCCATCTTTTCAAAATCATGTAAACAAACTCTGCCTCAATTTCTTTTCTCTCCTATTTCTGCATTTCTTTTTTTAATTGTTTTCCTTGATTCATAATTCTAACTTACCAGAATCATAATCCTGCTTATATTAAAAAACTTTCTCTTTTACATTCTCTGACTAGCCCAGGAAAAATTTCTGTCAAACCTCAACGTGAATCAGCCATTGGTATACATACATTCCCTCCCTTTTGAACTTTTCTCCCATCTCCTTCCCCATCCCATCTCTCTAGGTTGATCAGAGCCCATGTTTGAGTTTCCTTAGCCATACAGCAAATTCCTGTTAGCTATCTATTTTACATAGTTTCCATGTTAGTCTTTCCATGCGTCTCACCCTCTCCTCCCCACTCCCCGTGTCCACAAGCTTTTTCTATGTCTGTTTTTCCATTGCTGCCCTGTAAGTAAATTCTTCAGTACCATTTTTTCCAGATTTCGTATATATGCTTTAGAATACAATATTTATATTTCCTTTCTGACTTACTTCATTCTGTATAATAGGTTCTAGGTTCACCCACCTCATTAGAACTGACTCAAAGGTGTTGCTTTTTATGGTTGAGTAACATTCCATTGTGTATATGTACCACAACTTCTTTATCCCTTCATCTGTTGATGGACATCTAGATTGCTTCTATGTTCTAGTTATTGTAAATAGTGCTGCTATGAACAATGGGATACATGTGTCTCTTTCAGTTTTGGTTTCCTCAGGATATATGCCAGGAGGGGAATTTCTGGGCCATATGGTGATTTTATTCCTAGTGTTTTAAGGAATCTCCATACCATCTTTCGTAGTGGCTGTATCATTTTACATTCCCACCAACAGTGCAAGAGTGTTCTCTTTTCTCCACACCCTCTCCAGAATTTATTTTTGTAGACTTTTTGATGATGGCCAATCTGACTGCTGTGAAGTAATATTCTCATTGTAGTTTTGATTTGCATTTCTCTAGTGAGCAACGTTGAATATCTTTTCATGTGTTTGTTAGCCATCTGTATATCTTCTTTGGAGAAATGTCCATTTAGATCTTTTCCCAATTTTTGCTAGGGCTGTTTGTTTTTCTGGTATTGAGCTGCATGTACTGCTTGCATATTTTGAAAGTTAATACTTGACCAGTTGTTTCATTTGCTATTATTTTCTTCCATTCTGAGGGTTGTCTTTTCACTTTGCTTATAGTTTCCTTTGCTTGCAAAAGCTTTTAAGTTTAATCAGATCCCACTTGTTTACTTTTCTTTTTATTTCCATTATTCTAGGGGGTGGGTCATAGAGGATCTTGCTTTCATTTATGCCATTGAGTGTTCTGCCTATGTTTACCTCTAAGAATTTTGTAGTTTTGGGTCTTACATTTAATTTTTTAATCCATTTTTGAGTTTATCTTTGTGTATGGTGTTAAGAAGTGTTCTAATTTCATTCTTTATATGTAGCTGTCCAGTTTTCCCAGCACCATATATTGAAGAGGTTGTCTTTGCCCCATTGTATCCTCTTGCCTCCTTTGTCAAAAATAAGGTATCCATAGGTGCATGGGTTTCGGAGAAGCCGATGGGACCCCAATCCAGTACTCTTTCCTGGAAAATCCCATGGATGGAGGAGCCTGGTGGGCTGCAGTCCATGGGGTCAGGAAGAATCGGACATGACTGAGGGACTTCACTTTCCCTTTCATGCATTGGAGAAGGAAATGGCAACCCACTCCAGTGTGTTCTTGCCTGGAGAATCTCAGCAATGGGGGAGCTTGGTGGGCTGCCGTCTATGGGATTGCACAGAGTCAGACATGACTGAAGTGACTTAGCAGGTACATGGGTTTATTTCTGGGCTTTCTATCTTGTTCCATTGGTCTTTATTTCTGTTTTTGTGCCAGTACCGTACTGTCTTGATGACTGTGGCTTTGTAGTATAACCTGAAGTAAGGAAGCTTGATTCTTCCAGCTCCAGTCTTTTTTCTCAAGACTGTTTTGACTATTTGGGGTCTTTGGTATTTGAACTTTTTTGTTCTAGTTCTGTAAAACATGCCATTTGTAATTTGATAGGGGTCACATTTGAATCTGTAGATTGCATTTGGCAGTAGAGTCATTATCACATTGATTCTTCCTACTAAGGAATGTGGAATATCTCTTTATCTGTTTATGTCATCTTTGATTTCTTTCAACAGTGTCTTATAATTTTCTGTGTACAGTTCTTTTATCTCCTTATGTAAGTTTATTCCTAGATATTTAATTCTTGTTGCAATGGTGAATGGGATTGATTCCTTAATTTCTCCTTCTGACTTTTCATTGTTAGTATATAGAAATGTAAGTGATTTCTGTGTATTGATTTTGTATCTTGCAACTTTGCTAAACTCACTGATTAGCTCTAGTAATTTTCTGATAGTATCTTTAGGGTTTTCTATGTACAGTATCATGTCATCTGCAAACAGTGAGAGCTTTACTTCTTTTCTGGTCTGGACTCATTTATTTCTTTTTCTTCTCTGATTGCTGTAGCTAGGACTTCCAAAACTATGTTTAACAATAATGGAGAAAGTGGACACCCTTGTTTTGTTCCTAATCTTTGGTTGAATGCTTTCAGTTTTTCACCATTGAGAATAATTTTTACTGTGGACTTATCATATATAGCCTTTACTATGTTGACTCCTTTGTCCATTTTTGAAGAGTTTTAATCATAAATGAGTGCTAAATTTTGTCAAAAGTTTTCTCTGCATCTATTGAGATGATCATATGTTTTTTATCTTTCAATTTGTTAATATGGTGTATCACATTCATTGATTTGCATATATGGAAGAATCCTTACATCCCTGGAATAAACCCAACTTGGTCATGATGTATGAGTTTTTTGATGTGTTGCTGAATTCTGTTTGCTAAAATTTTGTTGAGGATTTTTACATCTATTTTCATTAGTGATAGTGGCCTGTATGTTTCTTTTTTGTGTTGTCTTTGTCTGGTTTTTGTATCAGGGTGATGGTGGCCTTGGAGAATGAATTTGGAAGTGTTCCTCCCTCTGCAATTTTTTGAAAGAGTTTTAGAAGGATAGGCATTAGCTCTTCTCTAAATGTTTGATAGAATTCTTCTGTGAAGCCATCTGGTCCTGGGCTTTAGTTATTTGGGGAGATTTTTTTTTTTTTTATCACAGTTTCAATTTAGTGCTTGTAATTTTTCATTATTTCTTCCTGGTTCAGTGTTGGAAGATTGAACTTTTCTAAGAATCTATCCATTTCTTTCAGGTTATCATTTTTATTGCCATACAGTTTTTCATAATAGTCTCTTATAGTCCTTGATATTTCTGCATTGTCTGTTGTAACCTCTCCTTTTTCATTTCTAATTTTGTTGATTTGATTCTTCTCTCTTTTTTTTTGATGAGTCTGGCCAAAGGCTTGTCAATTTTGTTTATATTCTCAAAGAGTCAGCATATTAATCTTTGCTATTGTTTCTTTCATTTCTTTTTCACTTATTTCTGCTCTGAACTTTATAATTTCTTTCCTTCTATTAATTTTAGCTTTTTTCCCCCTTCTTTTTCTAGTTCCGTTAGGTATTAAGTTAAGTTGTCTATTCAATGTTTTTCTTGTTTCTTGAGGTGGGATTGTATTGCCATAAACTTCCCTCTTAGAACTACTTTTGCTGAATACCTTAGGTTTCAAGTTGTCGTGTTTTCATTGTTATTTCTTTCTAGAAATTTTTTTATTTCCCTTCTGATTTCTTCAGTAACTTGGTTATTTAGAAGTGTATTGTTTAACCTCCATGTGTTTCATTTTCTTACAGTTTTTTTTTTCTCTCTTGTAATCAATATCTAGTCTCATAGCATTGTGATTGGAGAAGATGCTTGATATGATTTCAATTTTCCTAAATTTACTGAGGTTTAAGTTGTGACCCAAGATGTGGTCTATCCTTAGCAATGTTCCATGTGCACTTGAGAAGAATGCATATTCTTCTTCATTTGGATGGAAAGTTCTGAAGCTATCAATGAGATCCATCTCGTCTAATGTATCATTTAAGACTTGTATTTCCTTATTTATTTTCTGTTTTGATGATCTGTCCATTGGTGTGAATGGGGTGTTAAAGTCTCCTACTACTATTGTGTTACTGTAAATTTCTCGTTTTTCTTATGTATTTAGGTGCTCCTATGTTGGGTGCATAGACATTTATAGTTGTTACATCTTCCACTTGGATAGATCCCTTGATCATTACGTAGTGTCCTTCCTTATCTCTTGTAATCTTCGTTATTTTAAAGTCTATTTTGTCTCATATGAGGACTGCTACTCCAGCTTTCTTTTGCTTCCCATTTACATGGAATATATATTTCCATCCTTTCATTTTTCAGTCTATAGGTATCTTTAGATCTGAAGTGGGTTTCTTGTAGGCAGCATATATATGGGTCTTATTTTTGTATTCATTCAGCCAGTCTGGGTCTTTTGGTTGAAACATTTAATCCATTTACATTTAAAGTAATTATTGATCAGTATGTTCCTATTGCCATTTTCTTAATTGTTTGGGATCCATTTTGTAGATCTTTTTTTCTTCTCCTGTATTACTTAGCTATATAAGTCCCTTTAACATTTGTTGTAAGACTGATTTGGAGGTACTGAATTCTCTTAACTTTTGCTTGTCTGAAAAGCTTTTGATTTCTCCATCAATTTTGAATGAGATCTTTACCAGGTATAATAATCTTGGTTGTAGATTTTTCCCTTTCAGTACTTTAAATATATCCTTCCATTCCCTTCTGGCCTGCAGAGCTTCTGATGAAAGATCAGCTGCTAAATGTATGGGGTTTCCCTTCTTTGTTACTTGTTGCTTTTCCCTTGCTGCTTTTAATATTCTTTCTTTGTGTTTACTCTTTGTTAGTTTGATTAGTATGTGTCTTAGAGTGTTTTTCTTTGGGTTTATCCTGTATGGGACTCTTTGTGGCTTTTGGACTTGATTGACTATTTCTTTTCTATGTAGGGGAAATTTCCAACTATAATCTCTTCAAAATTTTCTTGTACCCTTTCTTTTGCTCTTCTTATGGGACCCATATATTTGAATGATGGTGTATTTGATATTGTCCCAGAGGTCTCTGAGGCTATCCTCAGTTCTCTTCATTCTTTTTTCTTTATTCTGCTCTTCAGCAGTTATTTCCACAATTTTATCATCCAGCTCACAGATTCGTTCTTCTGCTTCAGATATTCTGCTATTTATTCCTTCCAGAGTATTTTTAATTTAAGTAATTGTGTTGTTTGTCTCTGTATGTTTATTGTTTAATTAATCTACGTCTTTTAAAATTGATTCTTGCATTTTCTCCACTTGGTTTTCAAGGTTTTTGATCATCTTTACTATCATTATTCAGAATTCTTTTTCAGGTAGCTGCCTATTTCCTCTTCATTTATCTGGGCTTATGTTTTTCTAGTTTGTTCCTTCTTTATGTAGTATTTCTCTGCCTTTCCATTTTTTTTTAAAACTTATTCTGTTTGTGATCTCCTTTCCCCAGGCTTCAAGGGTTGCATTCTTTCTTCCTTTTGGTTTCTGATCTAAGTTTGGTCCAATTGTTTGTGGAAGCTTTGCATAGGGTGAAATTAGTGCTGAGTGTTTGTTTGTTTGTTTGTTTGTTCTCTTATGGGCAAGGCTCAGTGAGGTGGTAATCCTGTCTGCTGATGATTGGGTTTAATTTTTGTTTTGTTGGTTGTTTATATGAGGCATCCTACACAGGGTGCTACTGGTGGTTTGGTGATGCTGGGTCTTGCATTCAAGTGGTTTCCTTTCTGTGAGTTCTCACTATTTGATCCTCCCTAGGGTAAGTTCTCTGGTAGTCTAGGGTCTTGGAGTCAGTGCTCCCATGCCAAAGCTTGATTTCTGGTCAGGAATGAAGATTCCAAAAGTGGTTTGTCATGGTATTCAGCTAAGTTCACTCTCTCAGTCGTGTCCAACTCTTTGCAACCTCATGAATTACAGCACGCCAGGCCTCCTGTCCATCACCAACTCCCAGAGTTCACTCAGACTCACCTCCATTGAGTCAGTGATGCCATCTACCCGTCTCATCCTCTGTCGTCCCCTTCTCCTCCTGCCCCCAATCCCTCCCAGCATCAGAGTCTTTTCCAATGAGTCAAATCTTTGCATCAGGTGGCCAAAGTACTGGAGTTACAGCTTTAGCATCATTCCTTCCAAAGAAATGCCAGGGCTGATCTCCTTCAGAATGGACTGGTTGGATCTCCTTGCAGTCCAAGGGACTCTCAAGAGTCTTCTCCAACACCACAGTTCAAAAGTATCAATTCTTCAGTGCTTAGCCTTCTTCACAGTTCAACTCTCACATCCATACATGACCACCGGGAAAACCATAGCCTTGACTAGACGGACGTTAGTCGGCAAAGTAATGTCTCTGCTTTTGAATATGCTATCTAGGTTGGTCATAACTTTTCCTCCAAGGAGTAAGCGTCTTTTAATTTCATGGCTGCAGTCACCATCTGCAGTGATCTTGGAGCCCCCCAAAATAAATTCTGACACTGTTTCCACTGCATATCCATCTACTTCCCATGAAGTGATGGGACCGGATGCCATGATCTTCATTTTCTGAATGTTGAGCTTTAAGCCAACTTTTTCACTCTCCTCTTTTACTTTCATCAAGAGGCTTTTTAGTTCCTCTTCACTTTCTGCCCTAAGGGTGGTGTCATCTGCATATTTAAGGTTATTGATATTTCTCCTGGCAATCTTGATTCCAGCTTGTGCTTCTTCCAGCCCAGCGTTTCTCATGATATACTCTGCATAGAAGTTAAATAAGTAGGGTGACAATATACAGCCTTGACGCACTCCTTTTCCTATTTGGAACCAATCTGTTGTTCCATGTCCAGTTCTAACTGTTGCTTCCTGACCTGACCTGCATACAGATTTCTCAAGAGGCAGGTCAGGTGGTCTTGCATTCCCTTCTCTCTCAGAATTTTTCATAGTTTCTTGTGATCCACACAGTCAAAGGCATTGGCATAGTCAATAAAACAGAAATGGATGTTTTTCTGGAACTCTCTTGCTTTTTCCATGATCCAGCAGATGTTGGCAATTTGATCTCTGGTTCCTCTGCCTTTTCTAAAACTAGCTTGAACATCTGAAAGTTCACGGTTCACATATTGCTGAAGCCTGGCTTGGAGAATTTTAAGCATTACTTTACTAGCATGTGAGATGAGTGCAATTGTGCAGTCGTTTGAGCATTTTTGGCATTGTCTTTCTTTGAGATTGAAATGAAAACTGACCTTTTCCAGTCCTGTGGCCACTGCTGAGTTTTGCAAATTTGCTGTCATATTCAGTGCAGCACTTTTACAGCATCATCTTTCAGGATTTGAAATAGCTCAATAGGAATTCCATCACCTCCACTGGTTTTGTTCATAGTGATGATTTCTAAGGCCCACTTGACTTCACATTCCAGGATGTCTGGCTCTAGGTGAGTGATCACACCATCATGATTATCTAGGTCGTGAAGATCTTTTTTGTACAGTTCTTCTGTGTACTCTTGCCACCTCTTCTTAATATCTTCTGCTTCTGTTATATCCATACCATTTCTGTCCTTTATCAAGCCCATCTTTGCATGAAATGTTCCCTTGGTATCTCTAATTTTCTTGAAGAGATCTCTAGTCTTTCCCATTCTGTTCTTTTCCTCTATTTCTTTGCACTGATCAGTGAAGAAAGCTTCTTATCTCTTCTTGCTATTCTTTGGAACTCTGCATTCAGATGCTTATCTCTTTCCTTTTCTCCTTTGCTTTTCACCTCTCTTCTTTTCACAGCCATTTGTAAGGCCTCCCCAGACAGCCATTTTGCTTTTTTGCATTTCTTTTCCATGGGGATGGTCTTGATGATTGTCTCCTGTACAATGTCACGAACCTCATTCCTTAGTTCATCAGGCACTCTATCTATCAGATCTAGGCCCTTAAATATATTTCTCACTTCCACTATATAATCATAAGGGATTTTATTTAGGTCATACCTGAATGGTCTAGTGGTTTTGCCTACTTTCTTCAATTTAACTCTGAAATTGGTAGTGAGGATTTCATGATCTGAGCCACAGTCAACTCCTGATCTTGTTTGTTTTGACTGTATAGAGCTTCTCTATCTTTGGCTGCAAAGAATATAATCAATCTGATTTCGGTGTTGACCATCTGGTGATGTCCATGTGTAGAGTCTTCTCTTGTGTTGTTGGAAGAGGGTGTTTGCTATGACCAGTGCATTTTCTTGGCAAAACTCTATTAGTCTTTGCCCTGCTTCATTCCGCATTCCAAGGCTAAATTTGCCTGTTACTCCAGGTGTTTCTTGACTTCTTACTTCTGCATTCCAGTCCCCTATAGAGAAAAGGACATCTTTTTTGGGGGTGTTAGTTCTAAAAGGTCTAGTAGGTCTTCATAGAACCATTCAACTTCAGCTTCTTCAGCATTACTGGTTGCATCATAGTCTTGGATAACTGTGATATTGAATGGTTTGCCTTGGAAATGAACAGAGATTATTCTGTCATTTTTGAGATTGCATCTAAGTACTGCATTTCAGACTCTTTTGTTGACCATGATGCCTACTCCATTTCTTCTGAGGGATTCCTGCTTGCAGTAGTAGATAGAATGGTCATCTGAGTTAAATTCACCCATTCCAGTCCATTTTAGTTCACTGATTCTCAGAATGTCAACATTCACTCTTGCCATCTCTTGTTTGACCACTTCTGATTTGCCTTGATTCATGAACCTGACATTCCAAGCTCCTATGCAATGTTGCTATGACAGAATGTGATCCACTGGAGAAAGGAACGGCAAACCAGGTCAGTATTCTTGCCTTGAGAACCCCATCAGCAGTATGAAAAGGCAAAATGATAGGATACTGAAAGAGGAACTCCCCAGGTCAGTAGGTGCCCAACACACTACTGGAGATCAGTGGAGAAATAAGTCCAGAAAGAATGAAGAGATGGAGCCAAAGCAAAAACAATACCCAGCTGTGGATTTTATGGCATTAAGTGAGATTAAAACAAATACCCAAAAATGAGAAACCAAAGATGAACCCCAGAAAAATGGTAGTTACAAATTCAGGCAAATGATTGTCATAATAATGGAATATACACATATACATATATACCCACAAGCAAAGTCAAAACAGTCCAATTAAAATAAAGTGCAGTAGATTGAGCCAGTGAACAAAAGAAATCAAATACTATATTTGTCAGTAAGAAAAAATAACTAAATAAACACAAACAGGAAAACAAAATGAAAGCAAAGTGCCAAGTGGGGAATAAAGCAATGAAAACAAAGCTAACAAATAGATTGAGAGGAAAGGAAAGAAAGAAAAAAAGAATAGATATGCAAAGTTCAATAGAGGTAGATGAAGAAGATTTATATACATTAAATGTTAACTGCAAGGGGATAAGAACAGTAGGAAAGGCAAAGGAATAAATGTAGAAAATATAATAAGTTTAAACAATTAAAAATTCAAATTATAAAAAAGAGATAATAAAGAAGAAAGAAGAAAAGAAAAAAAAAAAACTTCACAAAACTACAAAAGCCCAACATACAGGTAGAGGTTTATAACAAAATTAATTAGTGTGTCTGAATACACACATATACATATACATATACACCCATAAGCAAAGTCAAAACAGTCCAAGAAAAATAAAGTACAGTAGACTGACCTGGTAAACAAAGGAAACAAAAAATTATATCTACAAGTTAAGAACAAAACTAACTAAAGCACAAACTGGGAAACAAAACTAAAACAAAGTGCCAACTGGGGAATAAAGCAATGAAAATAAAACTAACAAATATATTGATAGGAAAGGAAAGAAAGAAAAGAAAGAAAGAATAGATTGCAAAGTTCAATAGAGGTCGATAGAGAAGATTTATATACATTAAAGGTTAACTGCAAAGGGAAAAGAGCACTAAGAAAAGCAAACCAAGGAATAAGTGTAGAAAAAATATAATAGGTTTAAAAATTAAAATTAAAAAAAGAGAAATTAATTAAAAAAAAAAAAGAAAACTCTACAGAATTGCAAAAGCCCAACATAGCAGCAGAGGTTTATAACAACAATAAAAATTGTGACTGAATATACATATATACATATACACCCATAAGCTAAATCAAAACAGTTCAACTAAAATAAAGTACAATAGTTTGACCCGGTGAACAAAAGAATCCAAAAATTATATATACCAGTTAAAATCAAAACTAACTAAAGTACAAAGTCAAAAACAAACCCAAAACAAGGTGCCAAATAAGTAATAAAGCAATGGAAATGAAACTAACAAATATGTTGAGAGGAAAGGTAAGAAAGAAAGAACAGATATTCTAAGTTAAACAGAGGTAGACAGAGAAGATTTATATACATTAAAGATTAACTGCAATGGTAAAAGAGCACTAAGAAAAGCAAACAAAGGAATACATGTAGAAAAAATAATAATAGGTTTAAAAATTAAAATTAAAAAAAAAGAGAGAAAAAAAATTAGCAAAAACTCCACAGAACTACAAAAATCTGATGTAGAGGCAGATGTTCATAACAGTAATAAAAAATGTCAGTGAGAAATAAAAAAGCTCCAAAGCTTAATTAGATTTCATAATAAAATCAACAACTACAATGGGGCGTGGGGGTGAGGAGGGGAGGAAAAAGAAAAAAAATCCAAAAGAATCCACAGAACAAGTCAAAACATAAGAAAAATAAATGTGTTTTTTGAGACACCGCTGTCAGAGTCCTTTCCCACCTCACCTCCCTGGGATTCCTCCAACACTGTGCTGATCTGTGGACCTGTTGTGGGGACAGCTCAGATTCTAATCTGGTCCTCCTCCTGTGTGTTCTTGCCTCCAATGTCCACAGCTATCAGAACTAGTGCCTTTTCTTTTGTGGGAGCTCTCAATGTTCTTTTATATATTCCATAGACACAGAGTCTGCCTAGTTGAACATGTGGATTTAATCTGCAGCTTGTACAGCTGGTGGGAAGGTTTTGGGTCTTCTTTGACATCCACTGTCCCTGGGTTTCAACTGTGGTTTAATTTCCACCTTTGCATGTGGGTCTTCCACTGGGGTTTGTTCCTGAGGCTGCCCTGGAGAACTTGGGTATGAGGGCCAGTTTTGGAGGTGGTGCAGCCACTTGGGTCGCAGGGGTTCTTGCAGCACGAGGTACTCAGGGGTGTTGGAGGCTAGGGCAGCAGGAAATATAGTGCTCTAGAAGAGTATGGCAACCAGGACCAGCCAATACGCTCTAGTATTCTTGCCTGGAAAACCCCCCTGACAGAGAAGCCTGGTGGGCTGCAGTCCACAGGGTTTCAAAGAGTTGGACATGACTGAAGCAATTCAGTGTGCATAGATGCAAGACTTTTTTGCCTGTGGCAGTTCTGCCCCAGTGAGAGTTGAGCGTGAAGGTGGTGCAGTTGTTTGGCTTGTAGGGACCTTGGCAATGCAAAGTGTGCAGGCACATGAACTGCCTCCATTGCAGGAGTTATGGCCTTATCAGAGTATTTTTTTTGAGCCTCTTGTAGCTGGAGATCAGAAGACGTCTTTGGCCAGTCTTCCTCCTTAGCTCTGCCCTTTCAGGCACATAAAGGGATCCCCCGGGTTGGGGTCCTAGTCTGTAGATCAGCATGTCAGTCACTTAAAGGAGCACCCTGGGTAGGGTCCTACTCCATAGTTCAGTGCATCAGGCCTTTGATGGGCCAGCCTCTCTATTTAGCTGCCGATGCTGGCATGTGAGGAGAGAGAGGCTATGGTGATGGCTCCACCCCCTACAGTTGACTCAGCAGTATCGCTTTCCCACTACAGTCTCCTCCCTCACATCCCCCCTATCTGTCTCTCTGCAGTCAATAGCAGCCCTGGCAATGGGATTGCTCCACAATCCCTAAACTCCAGCTCCCAGCCGCTGTGCCTTCCAGGGGACCTGCATCTCTGTCGGGGGTATGAATGGCTGTGGCAAGGACTATCTGATTCTCATTCCATTTAGGCTGCCACAGATGAGCTTCTTCACTCTCAGCCTTAAATGTTTTTCCTCTGCCTCAGACAATTGCCCCAATGTGGAGATCAGACCCCTGCTTCAATTCCCCCACCTGCTGAGGGCAGGTCCAGTCCTACTAACACTCCTGTTTTTCCCTCTAGTTCCTTCATCCTACTGAGTTTTGCATGGTTCTGTATATTTTTTTCCACTGGTCAGATACTCCTGTCTGCTCTCAGCTGGTGTTTTGCATACACTTCTGTGTCTGAAGTTGTATTCTTGATGTACTCCATGTCCACCTACTCATCTCTATGTCCACCTACTCATCTGTCCACCTACTCACCTACTCTAAAATTTCCCCTCAAATTTTATTTTTAATTGCACTTCAACGTTGCCTTTCAATATGATGAATTTCTTCCTAATACAGATTTGTTTAAGTGGCTTGTCTGTCCATGAAAGTGATGGTACATGGGCTAGATAATCTCTTTTTGTCCTTTCATATCCACTAACATTCCACTTCTCCACCCTACTCTGTACACCAGAAGGCTTCCTTGAAATGGGTAGCTTAAACTAGGCTCCTTTGCCCTTTGATATAAGTTGGGTTTGGTCTGTGGAAGCCATAAGCAAGCAGTCCTCAAGGAGGAGGACAGAACATAGGCTGGTGGTGGTCATTCTCTTATCCAAGGTCTCAAGTGATATAAGATGGTCCTCTTTATAACTAAAGGCTTTTCCTGGGTCCTTATGACTGCTTTTGGGCTTCATTAGGGTCTCACAGGTACAGAATTTGCCTACAATGCAGGAGCCTTGAGAGATGCAGTTTCTATTCCTGGGTCAGGAAGATCTCCTGGAGGAGAAAATGACAGACCATGTCAATATTCTTGCCAGGATAATCTCACGAACAGAAGAGCCTGTGGGCTATACTTTATGGGATGACAGAGTTGGACAAGACTAAGCACACATGTGTATGACTGCTTTTTCCCTCTGTGCCTGTAAGAATCATGGTTCTCAGGACTAACCTGATATTTCAAGCTCTTGGACACGTCACCATCCCTGTGGTTTCCCTTACTCATATTTATATATCTTCAAATAGAACATTTATTAAGCTTCATTCACTTACCTTAATTTGATGATGTCATAGCTTTCTGCCAAGACTCTGACCATTCAGTAGGGAACCACTTTAGCCCATGATAGCATAGTATAAATAAAAAAGCTTAAATCTAGGTTGAGTTATACCTTCATCTTTTTCTTGCTCTGCAAGCTTTATTTTATCTGATATAAAATGAGGATAAACATCTCCACTTCAAGGAATTGTAAGAGTTAAAGAGATAAAATGATGGTAGTGGGGAGCACTTTGGTTATTCTATGAAAATCTGTGTGTGCTAATTATATTCAACCAGAATCTTAGAGTTTCACAGTTGCCTGACGGGCCTGGAAGGGGTCATTTTTCATTCCAATCCCAAAGAAGGGTGATGCCAAATAATGTTCAAACTACTGTGCAATAGCACTCATTCCACATGCTAGTGAGGTTATATTCAATTTTCTTCATGCTAGGTTTCAGTAGTATATGAACTGAGAACTTCCAGATGTACAATATGGGTTTAGAAAAGTCAGAGGAACAAGAGATCAAATTGCTGATATTTGTTGGATCATG
This sequence comes from Ovis aries, assembly GCF_016772045.2. NCBI lineage: Eukaryota > Metazoa > Chordata > Mammalia > Artiodactyla > Bovidae > Ovis > Ovis aries. The sequence goes on along the minus strand of NC_056066.1, from coordinate 49,928,458 downwards.
GAGAAAGCAAGGGAATTCCACAAAAACATCTACTTCTGCATCATTGCCTATGCTAAAGTCATTGACTGTGTAGATCACAGCAAACTGTGGAAAATTCTTAATGAGATGGGAGCACGAGACCACCTTATTGTCTCTTGAGAAACCTGTATGCAGGTTAAGAAGCAACAGTTAGAACTGACTGCTGCTGCTGCTGCTGCTAAGTCACCTCAGTTATGTCCGACTCTGTGCGACCCCATAGATAGCATCCCACCAGGCTCCCCCATCCCTGGGATTCTCCAAGCAAGAACACTGGAGTGGGTTGCCATTTCCTTCCCCAGTTAGAACGGGACATGGAATAATTGACTGATTCAAAATTGGAAAAGGAGTATGGCAGCACTGTATTTGTCACCCTGCTTATTTAACTTATATGCAGGGCACATCATGCCAAATGTCAGGTTGGATGAATCTAGCTTGCCAGGAGAAATATCAACAACCTCAGATATGTAGCTTATACCACTGTAATGGCATAAAGTGAAGAGGAACTGAGGAGCCTCTTGATGAGGGTGAAAGAAGAGAGTGAAAAAGCTGGCCTGAAATTCAACATTTCAAAAACGAAGATCATGGGATCCAGTCCCATCACTTCATGGCAAATAGAAGGGGGGAAAGTGGAAGCAGATTTTATTCTTGAGCTCCAAAATTACTGAGATGGTAACTTCAGCCATGAAGTTAAAAGATGCTTGCTTCTTGGAAGGAAATCTATGAAAAACCTAGACAGTATATTAAAAACACATCATGTTGCCAACAGAGGTCCATTTAGTCAGAGCTATGGTTTTTCTAGTAGTCATGTATAGATATGAGAGTTGAACCATAAAGAAGGTTGAGCATCAAGGAACAGATGCTTTCAAATTGTGGTTCTAGAGAAGACTCTTAAGAGTCCCTTGGGCTGCAAGGAGATCAAACCATCAACCCTAAAGGAAATCAACCCTGAATATTCATTGGAAGGACTGATGCTGAAGTTGAAGCTCCAGTATTTTGGTCACCTAATGAGAAGAGCCGACTTATTAGAAAAGACCCTCTTGTTGGGAAAGATTGAAGTCAAAAGGAGAAGGGGGTGGCAGAGGATGACGGTTAGATAGCATCAGAGACTTAATGGACATGAATTTGAGCAAATTCTGGGAGATAGCGGAGAACACAGGAGCCTGGTGCACTACAGTCCATGAGGTCTCAAAAAGCTGGACACGATTTAGTGACTGAACAGCAATGTTAACAGCATGTTTTTATATGGACTCCTTTAAAAATAATATTTAAATACATTATATGATGTTCATAATTTTAAAGAATATCTCTGTTGTAAATGTAATTAATATGTAGAATTATAACTGACAGATGATTTCATATTTTCATGAATCAATAGGGATAAAATTGCAGCTCCTTGTCCTTGGCCAAAACACAGTGATGCTGTTACTGTTTAAGGTGTCTATAATGAGAATTGAAAATGCAGTAGAAATATTTTTATCTCAATTGGTATTTTAAGAATTATCTTAACTATCAGTCAAGACAGATTGACAGTGCATTCCCTCTTCAAATTCTATTTATTGTTCATGCCAAGAAAAGTACAGGTCTGGCAATCTGGAGATGCAATCAGCATCCTTTTCATGATGCTACCTTCTCAACACATGGGCCATATGTGAAGCAAAGCCTTCTGGAAGAGACACATGAAGAAATTGCTCCTCATGTTCTATATTTTGACCTGATAATGAGACACGCTTCTCCCTCTTACAGTTAATTGGCCAGAATCAGCCACGTGCTCCCATGAAAAAGCAAGTTGGCTACAAAGTGTGAGAAACCTCATGGACATCTGGGAAACTATATAACATCATATCCAATGTCATTTAAAAATCTATCAATGAATTACACTAAACTTAATTAAAAGAGGGTATATAACTCATTTTAAAACCAAAAGTTATGCAGACTTCCAGGAGTTGGTAGGTGGGACTGAGGAATTATTTGGGGCCACTATGCCTCTTTCTTGGCGCAGAATTTCCTCCAGCCATTGTTAACTGGGATATCCATAATATATCTTGATTTTTTTTTCATAGAGTACCTCTTTGAACATGGAAATTTCTATAAGCAAGCCTTCTTGGTGATCTCATTTGTTCTTGTCACAGCATGATACACAATATATCAGGATACATTTACAAGAATGGTCCTTGAAAATTTTTCTCGTCCATTCTCTTAATTCTAGATGAGTGAGTGAATGAAGTTGCTCAGTCGTGTCCTACTCTTTGCGACCCCATGGACTGTAGCCTACCAGGCTCCTCTGTCCATGGGATTTTCCAGGCAAGAATACTCTGGGTTGCCATTTCCTTCTCCAGGAGATCTTCCTGACCCAGGGATTGAACCCAGGCCTCCCACATTGTAGGCAGACGCTTTACCATCTGAGCCACCAGGGAAGTCCAGTTCAAGATAGAGCAAAATTAAATGATGCAAGAGAAAATATTATTTCAATCAAAATTTTTGAGGGTGGTGATTACACACTTTCCAATGGTAATTCACCTTGAAATTGAACAAATTGAAGATCAGCCTATTTCTCAGAGCAGCTCACAATGTTTTCCTTTGGTTTTGATCTCAAAGTAAAGGAACCACAGTTGATCTCTATCTTTATCTATTTTTTCCGTCTTTCTTTATTGCATTTATTCTTATGTATCGTGTTACTCTGCTTTTTCTTCCATGATAAATAGCTCTTGTTTTTTGAGTCTTTCCTTCTAGATTTGAATCCTCAAACCTTAATCATCTTTACAGCTCTTGCTTCTAACATTTGCAACTCTCCAAATTTGCTACTTCATGGTAGAATCTAGATTTTGGACAAGCAGTGAGAATGAATAAGGCTTTATTATTTTCCTATACTAGTACATGTAAGTAACTATATCTATGAAGTGAAAAGTATGAAAGTGTTAGTCAGTCAGTTGTGTCCAGCTCTTTGTGACCCCATGGACTGTAGTTCACCAGGCTCTTCTGTCCATGGAATTCTCCAGACAAGAATACTGGAGTGGGTAACAATTCCCTTCTCTAGGGCATCTTCCAAATTCAGAGATCAAACATGGGTCTCCTACACTGCAGGCAGATTTTTTACTGTCTATAGTATCCTTTTCAGATACTAACAGAGTACAATGTGTAAAGACCTGCAGTATTTACTTAGGAAGTTAATTCTCTGTACCTAGGTTTCCCATTGAATTAATTGCTATTTACACTTTTATTTGTTTTTACTTCCCAGACCTTTTGGGACCTGTCAGCTGCATAACCTTGAGAAAGTGCATGGAATATTTCTGGTAGAAAGGAGAAAGGGAAATCTCAAAGGAAAATTAATTCTCACTTAAATGTCAGCTGATTTTGGATGGTGAAACTATTCAGATCATTTCGATAAGCTCTGGATGAACAAATAATATTTTGGAGGATCATTTGAATTAACCCTGAACTCCCAAATATTCATGGTTCATCCAGCATTGAGTATCCATGAGGCTAAGATATCCACCTATCCTCATATCATAGAATATCTTGATGCACCACATTCAAACAGTTGCAGTTTTGAAAGTGAACTTCAAAATCCCATTAAGTCATGTAGTAGGTATGAACAAAATACACTCTCGGAACCTGTTCAGTGGACCATATCTTATTTCAAAGCCATCTTTTCAGCTGTTTTATTGTCTATGTCAGGTTTTGCTTTTTTGTTCTTTCCCAGGTCCTTAGCAGAGAGTTGAGGTCATTCTGTGGGAGGCATGTCAACCATTAACTTATTTGGAAGCCAGTGAAACAGAGGGAAAACAGAAAGTTGGCATAGCCTAGTTCTCAGGGTATTTAGACCATCTCCCTCAAGTTTTTGAGATGCATCAATCAGTATAGTTCAAAAGTAACTTCCATATATATGTGTCAGTATACTGTATTGGTGTTTTTCTTTCTGGCTTACTTCACTCTGTGTAATTGGCTCCAGTTTCATCCACCTCATTAGAACAGATTCAAATGTATTCCTTTTAATGGCTGAGTAATACTCCATTGTGTATATCATGTAAGAAACGAAGCGCCAGTCTAGGTTCAATACAGGATACAGGATGCTTGGGGGTGGTGCCCTGGGATGACCCAGAGAGATGATATGGGAAGAGGGGTGGGAGCAGGGTTCAGGATTGGGAACTCATGTACACCTGTGGCAGATTCATGTCAATGTATGGCAAAACCAATACAGTATTGTAAAGTAAAATAAAAAAATAAATAAATTTAAAAAAAAGTAAGGTGGGACTTTAAAGCTCTGTGATTAGGTGGAAATCACACCAATTTGGCATCTGAAAGTATTGGAGATGCTCAGATGGACACCTGAGAAAACAAAGAAAAAGTCCCTGTCCTTGTACATTTAGTCTGATTTATGTGATATTAAACAAGTTTTAAGTTTCTTTTCATTACTTATAAATATGCTATAATGATACTTGTCTTATTTCTATCACACACATTATATCTCATAATAATTAATTAATTATTGTCATTAGTCCGATGGTCTGAAGTATCCTATGAAACCTTTCTCAGAATAAGATTTTAAATATTATATATATATATTCAAAAGTAATATATATGCATATATATAATTTTTAAAAACAAGTTTTTGGAAGACAGTTATCTTTTAAATATAAAAAGATAAGTTTGTGATAAAATAATAAGTATGGTTCTGGTCACCACATTGACTACATTGTTTAACAAGGATTCAGTAGTGCATCTCATCTCTATCATAACTTTACAGTAGTAAAGAGTATAAATGATATTAACAGACATCTGCAACAGTTGTAATAGAAAAGTATATGTGGTTTCTATTGATGACTAAGTAACAATTTCCGCCATTACCATGTGGTTTATTTGTTACATTCACAATTGAAGGAAATGCTAGACTTCAATTAGAATTTAGTAAAACTAAAGTTGTTTTTTTTTTTTTTTATCTATGTCTCCAGACCTCTTTTCATGGATTCTTAGTTAAGAAAGAATAGTGATTTGACTGAATGGATGTTTTAGAGGCCATGAGTTTGATTTATTTATGTAGTTTTTCCAAATGATAAAATGACTAAGTACATAGTGTCCTCTCTCAACTCATTTCTCAAGCATCTCACTTCACTCCTGCATTGACATGGATAAGCTTTTTAAAAAATCTTCACACATATAGGGGTTCTTCATCTGTTTAGTCTCTATTTGCTAAATGGGTTCTCAGCTTCTTCTCATTGGCCTTAGCCCCATTCTCTTTACAGTTTTTTTCTATGCATTAATTCTATTGAGAAATTCTTCCTTATTGGTTATGAATCTTATTGGCATGTTTAAATTTTTACCAAATGGCCTGAACAATGTTACTCAAACTTTACCACCAGAATTACCTTTAAGGTTTTTAAATATAGGATACTGCATCCCACCCTCATCTCCACCCTGTGTATTAATTTCCTATTGCTTCTATAAGAAATTGCCACAGATTTAGTGACTTACAGCAACATAAATGCAGTATCTTATCATTATGGAGCTGAGAAATCCAAAAATAGGTCAGCAGGACTATATTCTTTCTCCCTAGTTCCTGGGAAGAATCTATTTTCTTGAGTTTTCCACCTTCTAGAGCACACTCTGACCTTTGCTGCTGTTGTTATATCTCCCTGCACCTTGATCTTCCTGCCTCTCTCTTGTTTGGATTCTTGTGATTACATAAGGACAACTCAGATATAACTAGCACAAGATCCTTAACTTAATCACATTTGCAAAATCCCTTTTTCCAGGTAAGGTAACATTTGCAGACTCACGGGAATAAGCTGTAGGCATCTGTGGGGGAAATCTAGCAAGTTTCCATGGGATGCTGGTCTGGGAACCACTGACTGATAAACGCTGATAAAAGTACAGTGTGTTTTATCACTGCATTATGGAGTGACCTTGAATATGTCAGGTAATCTCTCTGAATTTTATTTCAATATCCATAAAAAGTGAGGTCAATTAATTGTCTAACCTGCCTCATAGGTTTATAGTAGAAGTTAAAATAAAGGATGTTTGTCATGCCACCCTACAGCAGAAATATATTACTACTAATAATAAGGAGGAAGATCCCGTCACATTCTATGAAGGATGATGAAGATGTTTGGCAGAGGACAGAACTGATCTAGCCCAGAAGAAACGGCAGATGCTTGCTTCCTCTTCCATTATGACCAAACATGAGTGAATAAAAGAGGACACGGTCAAGGTCCACAGCCTAGCAGCCTAATTGTTGACTTCAGGTACAGTAAAAACCAACATTTGACAGAACAAAAGTTTTACAAAAAATGTGTGCATGGCCTTTTCCCTTCTGGATCTAAGGACACTTTACTTGGAAACACTTGATTGAGGAATCAGATATCATTAGGCCTTTCCTAGTAACTTTAGTTCTAGAACCACATGGACTATATGTCAGGGCACCTGTATCTGTGTATGGTGGCTAGAGGATTTTATTATCAGATATTAGCATAGTCAAATCACATCTAGATGGTTTGTCCACACATGTGGGTTGCACTGCTTCCCCCTCTTTCCCCTGACTATTTTCCTTTTGAAACTAAACTGCAAGAATTATGTCATTAGTAAGAATAAAATACTGAATCATTACAACACACTTTATTTATTTCATCCTCCTGAAAAATCTTTCAATAACATTCAAATAATTGCTTGTTTACTCTTTGGAGAGAACAAGACATTGTATACTATATTCTATATACTAAATCATTTTAGATAAAAAGTAATGCAACCTTGTGCTCTCTAATATGGTGAAATAACAGCTAACATTTTTTCTTTAAAATATATGTCATACTTTCTAACATCATACACAAAAATAAACTCAAAATGGATTAAAAAATAAATGTAAGACCAGAAAACTCATAAAGGAAAACAGGCAAAACACTCTCTGACATAAATCACAGAAGGATCCTCTATGACCCACCTTCCAGAGTAATGGAAATAAAAGCAAAAACAAACAAATGGGATGTACTTAAACTTAAAAGCTTTTATGCAATGAAGGAAACCATCAACAAAGTGAAAATATAGCCTTAAGAATGGGAGAAAATAACACAAACGAAGCAACTGACAAAGAATTAATCTCACAAATATACAAGCAGCTCCTGCAGCTCAGTTCCAGAAAAATAAATGAACCAATAAAACACTGGGCCAAAGAACTAAACAGACATTTCTCCAAAGAAGGCATACAGATGGCTAACAAACACATGAAAAGATGCTCAACATCACACATTATCAGAAAAATGCAAATTAAAACTACAGTGAGGTACTATTTCATTCTGGTCAGAATGGCTGCTATTAAAAAGTCTACAAACAATAAATGCTGGAGAGGATGTGGAGAAAAGGGAACCCTCTTACACTGTTGGTGGGAATGCAAACTAGTACAGCCACTATGGAGAACAGTGTGGAGATTCTTTAAAAAAAAAAAAAAAAAAACAAAACAAAACTGAAAACAGAACTGCCATACGACCCAGCAATCTCACTGCTGGGCATAAAGGAAACCAGAACTGAAAGAGACACGTGTACCCCGATGTTCATTGCAGCACTGTCTCTAATAGCTAGGACATGGAAGCAACCAAGATGTCCTTCAGCAGATGAATGGATAAGAACGCTGTGGTACTTATACACAATGGAATATCATTCAGCTATTAAAAAGAATGCATTTGAATTAGTTCTAATGAGGTGGATGAAACTGGAGCTTGTTATACAGAGTGAAGTAAGTCAGAAAGGAAAACACCAATACAGTATATTAATGCATATATATGGAATTTAGAAAGATGGTAAAGATGACCCTATATGTGCGGCAGCAAAAGAGACACAGATGTAAATAACAGACTTTTGGACTCTGTGGGAGAAGGCGAGGGTGGGATGATTTGAGAGAATAGCTTTGAAACATGTATATTACCATATGGTAATTAAATCACCAGTCCAGGCTTGATGCATGAGACAGGATGCTCAGGGCTGGTGCACTGGGATGACCCTGAGAGATGAGCTGGGGAGGGAGGTGGGAAGGGGGTGCAGGATTGGGGACATGTGTACACCCATGGCTGATTCATTGCAATGTATGGCAAAAAAAAAAAAAACAAACAAAAAAAAAACAAAAAAAACAAAACACCACCCCAAACACTACAATACTGTAAAGTAATTAGCCTCCAATTTAAATAAATAAATTAATTAAAAATATATATGTCACCTTTGATCTAAGATGTTAAATAGCTTTGATAATCTGTAGGTCATAATAATTTTCCTTCAACACCATTGTAAAGGATATAGAGATACAAGCTTTATTGTACCAATTTTCTAGAAGAGAAAGTGAACCTATAAAAGCTAACAGGAATGACTAGTAGTAGGACTGGGAATAGATTATGGTTTCATGTTTTACCATGCAAAACATCTGGATCTCTGATTGGCTAGTTTTGATTTCTTCTACTCTTTCCTACTTGGGACAATTATTTTCTAATGATAGCTAGTAAAAGCACTTGATAGAGAATTTTTAAAAAGATAGTCAATCTCTCTGAATTCGTTTGTCTCTAAATAATGAAAATGTTGAAGAAAATAATATCAAATTTGATGGACATTTTAAAATGCATGAAGGATCATATCTAATTGATCACTTTTAAATCTCAAGAACCTAGCAGATTATTCTGGCATACAGGGGATACATAGTAGCATTTATTTAATTAAATTTGAATCTAAGTGAATTATTTTTTCCAAATCTAAGTTCCTCTGTCTCCAACAATTTTAGAACAGTGGAGTTCTTTGATGGATGTTACAAGCAGATTAAATCCCTGAGGCAAAATAAAGGGGAACAATTCCAAAGATGAAGCAATACCTCCCTTTGCATGGAGTTGTGTAATCAAAATGTTAACCTAAGTCCCATGATGTGCTCTGAGATTTACCAACTTGTCCAAAGAGCAAAACCAGAGTATTTCTAGTAAATAACCTAGAATAATAAAGTTTGGTAAAAACTCCAGAAAGACTTATGTTCCTTGAAGACTGACAAGATCTCCAGAGGTTTACAGCAATCATATTCATGGTAAAACCAATGGTCTTTAACCCTGGGGTCTCTGAAAAAATTCTTTTGTGTTTTTCTTTGCATAATTTGATGATGGGAGGAAGAAAGTGATGGTGGCTCAATAGATCATCTAGATTATAGAAGGAGGTAAATCTTAATGACTTTCTAATAGTCTAACTGCTTTATTCACAGTTCATTCTCCCCAAAATCTAATTCAAGTGCTCATGGAGCATGCTGCTTGAAAAAATCAGGACCTGCGAAGAGAAAAGTCTCCAACAAAGCAAAAAAAAAAAATTCTGCAAAATCACAGAAACTGAACATGCCTTATATTCAGTTGAAACAAATTATTTTTTACATCGATTGACAAGCTTTGTAGAGAATTCTTGTATAAAGTACTGGTTTGTATTTGTACATTAAAAATGTTTTCATTTTAATATGTTTTATAACTGATATATCTCAAGGCCTTCTACAAAAAATTATTTGAGAAGTTTCACCAGAGAGGGTTATATTCTTGCCTATATTTTGTTAATAATCAAATGTTTATTGAAAAAAAAAAAAAGAAAATGCCCTATGAGGTGCTGGCTGGTTCTATAGTTACCCATCACTTCCTCTCCCAATATCCTCCCCCAAAGAATAACTAAAACATGAACATGGATAAATTGATGTAAATATTAATATGTTGATAAAATTATTTTTTCTGAGTTAATTCTTCAGATAGTATCACAAGGCATCTAAAGAATTAATATATCTATTAATTAGCTCGTGGAATTGTAATATCTAAGCATTATTTCTGTTCATCAGAAATGTCAGTATCCATTAAAGCTGCATTAGAGATAATTCTTTTCTTTTTAATTTTGAGATCCATTAGTTTTCACTACTATTACTGTAATTTGCCTATGTCTGATGATCGTCTATCAGATTTAGTCCCTTAAATCTATTTCTCTCTTCCACTGTATTGTCATAAGGGATTTGACTTAGGTCATAGCTGAATGGTTTAGGGGCGATGGCTGAGAGGAGCTACCCAATGTCTGAGGTCAGGGGCAATGTCCAAGGGGAACAACCTCACGTCCAAAGAATGGTGGCTGTGCAGGTACAGGAGGGCCGAGAGGAGCTATTCCACGTTCAAGGTCAGGAGAGTTGACCTCGTCCAAGGTAAGGAGCAGTGGCTGCACATTGATGGAGCAGCCCTGAAGAGATACCCCTCTTCCAAGGTAAGAGAAACTCAAGTAAGACGGTAGGTGTGGCAATAGGGCACCAGAGGGCAGACACACTGAAATCAAAATCACAGAAAAATAGCCAAGCTGATCACATGGACCACAGCCTTGCTTAACTTAGTGAAACTAAGCCATACCATGTGGGGCCACCCAAGATGGATGGGTAATGTTGGAGAGGTCTGACAGAATGTAGTCCACTGGAGAAGGGAATGGCTAACCACTTCAGTATTCTTGCCTTGAGAACCCCATCAACAGTATGAAAAGGCAAAATGATAGGATACCAAAAGAGGAACTCCCCAGGTCAGTAGGTGCCCAATATGCTACTGGAGATCAGTGGGGAAATAAGTCCAGAAAGAATGAAGGGATGGAGCCAAAGCAAAAACAATACCCAGTTGTGGATGTGACTGGTGATAGAAGCAAGGTCCAGTGCTGTAAAGATCAATATTGCATAGGAAACTGAAATGTTAGGTCCATGAATCAAGGCAAACTGGAAGTGGTCAAAAAGGAGACGACAAGAGTGAATGTCGACACTCTAGGAATCAGCAAACTAAAATGGACTGAAATTAGTTAATTTAACTCAGATGACCATTATATCTACTACTGTGAGCAGGAATCCCTTAGAAGAAATGGAGTAGCCATCATGGTCAACAAAAGAGTCCGAAATGCAGTACTTGGATGCAATCTCAAAAACGACAGAATGATCTCTGTTCATTTCCAAGGCAAACCATTCAATATCATGGTGATCCAAGCCTATGCCCCAAACAGTGACACTGAAGAAGCTGAAGTTGAACGGTTCTATGAACACCTAAGAACTTTTAGAACTAACACCCCAAAAGATGTCCTTTTCATTATAGGGGACTGGAATGCAAAAGTAGGAAGTCAAGAAACACCAAAGTAACAGGCAGATTTGCCCTTGGACTACAGAATGAAGCAGGGCAAAGGCTATTAGAGTTTTGCCAAGAGAACGCACTGGTCATAGCAAACACCCGCTTTCAACAACACAAGAGAAGACTCTACACATGGACATCACCAGATGGTCAACACTGAAATCAGTTTGATTATAGTCTTTGCAACCAAAGATGGAGAAGCTCTATACAGTCAGCAGGACAAGACTGGGAGCTGACTGTGGCTCAGATTATGAACTCCTTATTGTCAAATTCATACTTAAATTGAAGAAGGTAGGGAAAACCACTAGAACATTCAGGTATGACCTAAATATAATCCCTTATGACTATACAGTGGACGTGAGAAATAGATTTAAGGAACTAGATCTGATAGACAGAATGCCTGATGAACTGCGGATGGAGGTTCATGACATTGTATAGGAGACAGAGATTAAGATCATCCTTATGGAAAATAAATGCAAAAAGCAAAATGGCTGTCTGAGGAGGCCTTACAAACAGCTGTGAAAAGAAGAGAAGAGAAAACAAAGGAGAAAAGGAAAGATATAGGTATCTGAATGCAGAGTTCCAAAGAACAGCAAGGAGAGATAAGAAAGCCTTCCTCAGCAATCAATGCAAAGAAATAGAGGAAAACCATAGATTGAGAAAGACTCGAGATCTCTTTAAGGAAATTAGAGATACCAAGGGAACATTTCATGCAAAGATGGGCTTGATAAAGGACAGAAATGGTATGGATATAACAGAAGCAGAAGATATTAAGAAGAGGTGGCAAGAATACACAGAAGAACTGTACAAAAATGCTCTTCATGACCCAGATAATCACGATGGTGTGATCACTCACCTAGAGCCAGACATCCTGGAATGTGAAGTCAAGTGGGCCTTAGAAAGCATCACTACAAACAAAGCTAGTGGAGGTAATGGAATTCCAGTTGAACCTTTTCAAATTCTGAAAGATGATGCTCTGAAAGTGGTGCACTCAATATGCCATCAAATTTGCAAAACTCAGCAGTGGCCACAGCACTGGAAAAGGTCAGTTTTCATTCCATTCCCAAGAAAGGCAATGTCAAAAATGCTCAAACTACTTCATAATTGCACTCATCTCACACACTAGTAAAGTAATGTTTATTTTTTTTTTTAATTTTAAAATCTTTAATTCTTACATGCGTTCCCAAACATGAACCCCCCTCTCACCTCCCTCCCCACAACATCTCTCTGGGTCATCCCCATGCACCAGCCCCAAGCATGCTGTATCCTGCGTCAGACATAGACTGGCGATTCAATTCTTACATGATAGTATACATGTTAGAATGCCATTCTCCCAAATCATCCCACCCTCTCCCTCTCCCTCTGAGTCCAAAAGTCCATTATACACAGCTGTGTCTTTTTTCCTGTCTTGCATACAGGGTCGTCATTGCCATCTTTCTAAATTCCATATATATGTGTTAGTATACTGTATTGGTGTTTTTCTTTCTGGCTTACTTTACTCTGTATGTTCGGCTCCAGTTTCATCCATCTCATCAGAACTGATTCAAATGAATTCTTTTAACGGCTGAGTAATACTCCATTGTGTATATGTACCACATCTTTCTTATCCATTCATCTGCTGATGGACATCTAGGTTGTTTCCATGTCCTGGCTATTATAAACAGTGCTGTGATGAACATTGGGGTACATGTGTCTCTTTCAATTCTGGTTTCCTCGGTGTGTATGTCCAGCAGAGGGATTGCTGGATCATAAGGTAGTTCTATTTGCAATTTTTAAAGGAATCTCCACACTGTTCTCCATAGCGGCTGTACTAGTTTGCATTCCCACCAACAGTGTAGGAGGGTTCCCTTTTCTCCACACCCTCTCCAGCATTTATTGCTTGCAGATTTTTGGATGGCAGCCATTCTGACTGGTATGAAGTGGTACTTCATTGTGGTTTTGATTTGCATTTCTCTAATAATGAGTGATGTTGAGCATCTTTTCATGTGTTTGTTAGCCATCCGTATGTCTTCTTTGAAGAAATGTCTATTTAGTTCTTTGGCCCAGTGTTTTATTGGTTCATTTATTTTTCTGGAATTGAACTACAGGAGTTGCTTGTATATTTTTGAGATTAGTTGTTTGTCAGTTGCTTCATTTGCTATTATTTTCTCCCATTCAGAAGGCTGTCTTTTCACCTTGCTTATATTTTCCTTTGTTGTGCAGAAGCTTTTAATTTTAATTAGATCCCATTTGTTTATTTTTGCTTTTATTTCCAGAATTCTGGGAGGTGGATCATAGAGGATCCTGCTGTGATTTATGTCGGAGAGTGTTTTGCCTATGTTTTCCTCTAGGAGATTTATAGTTTCTGGTCTTACATTTAGATCTTTAACCCATTTTGAGTTTATTTTTGTGTGCAGTGTTAGAAAGTGATCTAGTTTCATTCTTTTACAAGTGGTTGACTAGTTTTCCCAGCACCACTTGTTAAAGAGATTGTCTTTACTCCATTGTATATTCTTGCCTCTTTTGTCAAAGATAAGGTGTCCATATGTGTGTGGATTTATCTCTGGGCTTTCTATTTTGTTCCATTGATCTATATGTCTGTCTTTGTGCCAGTACCATACTGTTTTGATGACTGTGGCTTTGTAGTAGAGCCTGAAGTCAGGCAAGTTGATTCCTCCAGTTCCATTCTTATTTCTCAAGATTGCTTTGGTAATTCGAGGTTTTTTTTTGTATTTCCATACAAATCTTGAAATTATTTGATCTAGTTCTGTGAAAAATATGGCTGGTAGCTTGATAGGGATTGCATTGAATTTGTAAATTGCTTTGGGTAGTATACTCCTTTTCACTATATTGATTCTTCCAATCCATGAACATGGTATATTTCTCCATCTATTAGTGTCCTCTTTGATTTCTTTCATCAGTGTTTTATAGTTTTCTATATATAGGTCTTTAGTTTCTTTAGGTAGATATATTCCTAAGTATTTTATTCTTTTCATTGCAATGGTGAATGGAATTGTTTCCTTAATTTCTTTTTCTGTTTTCTCATTATTAGTGTATAGGAATGCAAGGGATTTCTGTGTGTTGATTTTATATCCTGCAACTTTACTATATTCATTGATGAGCTCTAGTAATTTTCTGGTGGAGTCTTTAGGGTTTTCTATGTAGAGGATCATGTCATCTGCAAATAGTGAAAGTTTTACTTCTTCTTTTCCAATTTGGATTCCTTTTATTTCTTTTTCTGCTCTGATTGCTGTGGCCAAAACTTCCAGAACTATATTGAATAGTAGCGGTGAAAGTGGGCACCCTTGTCTTGTTCCTAACTTTAGGGGAAATGCTTTCAATTTTTCACCATTGAGGATAATGTTTCCTGTGGGTTTGTCATATATAGCTTTTATCATGTTGAGGGATGTTCCTTCTATTCCTGCTTTCTGGAGAGTTTTTATCATAAACGGATGTTGAATTTTGTCAAAGGCCTTCTCTGCATCTATTGAGATAATTATATGGTTTTTATTTTTCAATTGGTTAATGTGGTGAATTACATTGATTGATTTGTGGATATTAAAGAATCCTTATAAAGTAATGTTTAAAATTCACCATGCCAGGCTTAAAATTCTCCAAGCCAGTCTTCAGCAATATGTTAATCGTGATGTTCCAGATGTTCCAGCTGATTTTAGAAAAGGCAGAGGAACCAGAGATCAAATTGCCAACATCTGCTGGATTACTGAAAAAGCAAGAGAGTTCCAGAAAAACATCAATTTCTGCTTTATTGACTATGCCAAAGCCTTTGACTGTGTGGATCACAATAAACTGTGGAAAATTCTGAAAGAGATGAGAATACCAGACCACCTGACCTCCCTCTTGAGAAACCTGTATGTAGGTCAGGAAGCAACAGTTAGAACTGGACATGGAACAACAGACTGGTTCCAAATAGGAAAAGGAGTACTTCAAGGCTGTATATTGTCACCTTACTTATTTAACTTATATGCAGAGTACATCATGAGAAACGCTGGGCTAGAGGAAGCACAAGCTGGAATCAAAATTGCTGGGAGATAACCTCAGATATGCTGATGACACCACCCTTATGGCAGAAAGCAAAGAAGTACTAAAGAGCCTCTTGATAAAAGTGAAAGAGGAGTGTGAAAAAGTTGGCTTAAAGCTCAAAATTCAGAAAATGAAGATCATTGCATCCAGTCCCATCACTTTATGGTAAATAGATGGGGAAACAGTGGAAACAGTGCCTGATTTTATTTTTTTAATCTCCAAAATCACTGCAGATGGTGACTGCAGACATGAAATTAAAAGTTACTCCTTGGAAGAAAAGTTATGACCAACCTAGTTAGCGTATTAAAAAGCAGAGACATTACTTTGCCAACTAACGTCCGTTTAGTCAAGGCTATGGTTTTTCCAGTAGTCATGTATGGATGTGAGAGTTGGACTATAAAGAAAGCTGAGCACTGACGAATTGATGCTTTTGAACTGTGGTGTTGGAGAAGACTCTTGAGATTCCCTTGGTCTGCAAGGAGATCCAATCAGTCCATCCTAAATGAGATCAGTCCTGGGTGTTCATTAGAAAGACTGATCTTGAAGCTGAAACTCCAATACTTTGGCCACCTGATACGAAGAGCTGATTTATTTGAAAATACCCTGATGCTGGCAAAGATTTAGGGCAGGAGAAGGGGACGACAGAGTATGAGATGGTTGGATGGCATCTCCGACTCGATGGACATGGGTTTGGGTGAACTCCGGGAACTGGTGATGGAACAACTCCAGGGCCTCCAGGGAGGCCTGGCGTCCTGCCGTTCATGAGGTCACAAAGAGTCAGATACGACTGAGCAACCGAACTGAACTGCACTGAAGCATTACCACTGACACAACAACAGCCTAATGCAATTTCAAGGTTTTATTTTGATTTTTTCTCTCTCGGGTAAGGAACATGGTGCCTCAAATCCACTGACATTTTCTTGCCTTTTTTTCTTGTAACTGCATTCTCTTGCCTGATTTCAGGTATGTATGATGAGTCATTTAGTTGATGTTTGAGCAAAGTTTTATCTATGAAGATGTATGTAGGTGCTTGTTTTGCCAAATGCACAGCTCAGATCTGCTATTCAGTTCCCTTTATATTTTTTCCTAACTAGTTCTGAAATGTTATTTCCAAATTAATTGGCAATTCATATAAGATGCTTGATCCCAAATATAGTATTCTTTTGATAAACTGGGTTTACATCAGATGGATTTTTAAAAGAAAATTTAAACAACTCTATTGACATATGATTACATGCAAAATTCACCTACTTAGTGTATACAGTTCTGTGGTTTTCAGTATATAGAGTAATACAGCCATGCCATTTGTTGAAAAGACTATTCTTTTTAATTTGTTTTGACATCCTTTCAGAAATATTTGACCATAAATGTAACAGCTTATTTATGAGCTCTACTTTCTCTTCCATTAATCTGTACATCTATCTTTATGCCACTCACACACTGTTTTTATTACTGTAGCCTTGTGATAAGTTTTGAAATCAGGAAATCTGAGGCTTTAGCAAATAGAGTTTTCAAGAAATTTCCCCTATGAGTCCAATTAATAACAAAGAGATAAAATTAGGGGAAAGTTGACAGTCAAGTCATATGAAAAAAAAAGGATAAATAAAAAAGCAAATGGATATAACAAGATGGTGGAGAAGTAGGTGGATGTGGAGTTACATCTCTCTCCAAGGATACATCAGGAATATACCTTCAGACACAGAAGTGCTTGCAGAACACCAGCTGAGAGTGGACAGGAGTACCTGACCACTGAAAAAGAATATATAGAACCATGAAAAACTTGGTAAGATGCAGAAACTAGGGTGAAAAAAACAAGAGTGTTGGTAGGACTGCCTACTAACTACACCTTGCCCTTGGTGGGTGGAGGAACTGAAATAAGGGTCCAATCCCCATCTCAGTGCAATTGTCTGGGTCAGAGGAGAAACATTTGAGACTGAGAATGAAGCAGCTGATCTGTGACAGCATAAATGAAATGAGAATCAGACAATCCTTGCCACAGCCATATGTACCCCCAAACAGGGACGCAGATCCCCTAGAAGGTGCAGCAACTGGGAGCTGGAGTATAAGGATTGTAGAGCAATCTCAGAGCAAGGGCTGCTGTTGACTACTAGGAGATGGAGCAAGGAGACATGAGGGTGAACATTTTGGTGGGAAATGCCTGTGGAAGAAAGCCAGGCAGCCATGGAAGCAAGGCGATACTGCTGAGTCATGTGAAGGGGGTAGAGCCATCACTTTAGCCTCTCTCTCCTTATATGTCAGCACCAACAGCTGAACAAAGGAGGGTGGCCCATCAAGTGCCTGAGGTATGGAACAACAGAGTAACACCCACCCAGGGTGCCCCTTTAAGTGCCTGGTGTGCCGGACAACAGAGAAGGACCCCAAGAAAGGGAGCCCTCTAAGTGCGTGAATGAGCAGAGCAATGGAGAAAAACTAGCCAAAGAGGCCTTCTGGTCACCAGCTGTCAGAGGATTGAAAAGGGCCCTAACTCCTGCAACTGAGGCAGTCCATGTCCCTGCACACTTGCTGCCTCTAGGGTCCCTGTGACCGAAGCAGCTGTGCCAGCTTCACACTCAACACTCACTGGGGCAGAACTGCCACTGGCAAAAGAAAGTCTTGCATCTATGCATACTGAGTCGCCTCAGTCATGTCCAACTCTTTGAAATTCTGTGGACTGCGGCCTGCCAGGCTTCTCTGTTGGGGTTGTTCACCAAGGCAAGAATGCTGGAGTGGATTGCCATACCTTCTAGAGCACTATATTTCCTGTTGGTCTAGCTGCCAACTCCCCTGAGTACCTGGTGCTGCCAGAATCCCTGCAACCCAAGCAACTGCACCACCTGCACCCATGGTACTCACTGGGGCATTCCTTCAGGACAGCCTCAGCAGCAAACCCCAGTGGATGACCCACATGCATAGATGGAGATAAACCCACAGTTGAAACCCAGGGGCAGTGTGACTAAGGAAGAAGACACAAAACCTTTCCACCAGCTGTAGAAGTTGGAGATTAAATCCACACAATCAAGTAGGCAGACTATGTGTCTATGGAATATAGAAAAGGACATTAAGAGCTCCCACAAAAGAAAACACACTGGTTCTGACAGCTGTGGACATCGGAGGTAAGAACACACAGGAATAGGACCAGATTAGAGTCTGAGCTGCCCCCACAACAGGTGCAGAGACCAGTGCAGTTTTGGAAGGCGTCATAGGGAGGCAATGTAGATTGTGACTCCCATCAAGGGAAAGGACACAAACAGCAGAGACTCAAGAAAAACACTTATTATTCTTATATTTGACTTGTTCTGCAGTTTCTTCTGGATTTTTGTTTTGTTTTGTTTCTTTTTAAATTTGTTTTTCCCATTTTCCTCCTGCCTCTGTTTTAGTTGTTAATTTTATTAGCACTATGAAATTTATTTAAGCTTTTGAGTTTTTTTCTTTTTTTATTGTTGTATTTGGCTTTTTTATTCAGCATCATATTTTTGACCTTGATCCATTTCTTTTATGAATTAGTAAGTCATTTCTTATTATTAATAATTTTTTGATAAAATAAATTTATCACAATCTGTTATTCATTCAAATGTTAATGGAAATGCTGTTTTCCCCTCCAGTTTTTTTGTGAGATGAATAAAGATAAAATTAACAGCACTTGCATATTTACATTTTTCCTTCTTTTTTTTTTTTGTTTTTTAGCTTTACCATTTTATCATTTATTCTCTTTTTTTAAATTTTTTTATTTTTTTAATTTTAAAATCTTTAATTCTTACATGCGTTCCCAAACATGAACCCCCCTCCCACCTCGCTCCCCATAACATCTCTGTGGGTCATCCCCATGCACCAGCCCCAAGCATGCTGTATCCTGCGTCAGACATAGACTGGCAATTCAATTCTTACATGATTGTATACATGTTGGAATGCCATTCTCCCAAATCATCCCACCCTCTCCCTTTCCCTCTGAGTCCAAAAGTCCATTATACACAGCTGTGTCTTTTTTCCTGTCTTGCATACAGGGTCGTCATTGCCATCTTTCTAAATTCCATATATATGTGTTAGTATACTGTATTGGTGTTTTTCTTTCTGGCTTACTTCACTCTGTATGTTCGGCTCCAGTTTCATCCATCTCATCAGAACTGATTCAAATGAATTCTTTTTAATGGCTGAGTAATACTCCATTGTGTATATGTACCACATCTTTCTTATCCATTCATCTGCTGATGGACATCTAGGTTGTTTCCATGTCCTGGCTATTATAAACAGTGCTGTAATGAACACTGGGGTACATGTGTCTCTTTCAATTCTGGTTTCCTCGGTGTGTATGTCCAGCAGTGGGATTGCTGGGTCATATGGTAGTTCTATTTGCAATCACAATTTATATTTCTGTTAGAAATTTCTGCCCCTGCAATGGTCTTTTGCACTTCTGCAGAGTTTTCCTTTTTATCCTCTCTTTTTAAATTTAAAATTTTTATTTTTTTTAATTTTCTTTTTAAATTTAATTTTAGTTTTTTATTTTTTAAATTTTAAAATCTTTAATTCTTACATGCATTCCCAAACATGAACCCCCCTCCCACCTCCCTCCCCATAACATCTTTCTGGGTCATCCCCATGCACCAGCCCCAAGCATGCTGCATCCTGCGGGTTAAACATTGTTATTTTTTTGTGCATTTCTTCCTCTGTTTGCTTTTCCTAGTGTTCTTTCCCTCTTGCAGTTAGTATTTGATATAATATAAATATTCTTTATTGACCTTTATTTATCTTTGCATTTCTATTCTTTCTTTTTTGTTCTTTCTTTCCTTTCTTTTTCTCACCATATTTGTTAGTTTTATTTTCATTGCTTTATTCCCCAGTTGGCACCTTGCTTTATATTTGTTTTCCAGCTTATGCTCTAGTTAGTTTTGTTCTTAATTGGTGTATATATATTTTGGTTTCCTTTGTTCACCAGCTCAATCTATTATACTTTTTGTTGAACTGCTTTGATTTTACTTATGGGTGTATATGTATATGAGTATATTCAATTATTTTAATTATTGTTTGCCTGATTTTGTAATTGTCAATTGTTTGCAGTTTGTCTTTGGTTCTTATTTGGGGGTATTTGTTTCAATTCCATTTAATACCATAACAAACCACCTGTGGAATCTTCTTTTCTGGCCAGAGATCAAGCCCTGAGCCTTTGGACTGGGAGCACAGACTCCGAGACTCTAAACTACCAGACAACTGCTAACCCTATGGACTATCAAATAGTGAGAACTCCCACAAAGGCAATCACTTGTATACAAGACTCAGCATCACCCAACTACCACCCTGTGCAGGATGCCTCATCAAACACCAAACAATACAAAAATTCAAAAACAATCATGAGCAATAGGATTACCACCTCGCTTAGCCATGGCCATCAGAGGGAAAACAACAACAACAACAACAACCAAACTCACCTCCTCCCACTGGAAAGCAAGAAAAAGTTGCACCCTACAGGAACCTGACACAAACCATTGGATCAAACTTACAAGGACAGAAACCAAAAGAAAGAAATAATTTAACCTTGAAGCCTGGAAAAAGACCTCAAGCACAGTAAGTTAAAAAATTAAAAGGCAGAGAAATACTGCACAAATGAAGGCACAAACCAGAAACACACAAGTTCAAATAAATGAAGAGGAACTAGGCAAGTACCTGAAAAGGAATTCAGAATAATGATAGTAAGGATGATCTAAAACCTTGATAATAAAATGTAGAAAATGCAAGAATCAATTTAAAATACCCAGAAGAATGGAAGAATAAACATAAAGAGACAAACAGCACAGTTACTGAATTTAAAAATACTCTAGAAGAAATCAATAGAAGAATTTCTGAGGCAGAAGAACAAATCAGTGAGCTGGAAGATAAAATGGTGGACATAGCTGCTGAAGAGCAGAATAAAGTAAAAAGAATGAAAAGAACTGAGAACAGCTTCAGAGACCTCTGGGACAATATTAAACACACCAATATTTGAAGTATATGGGTCCCAGAAGAATAAGAGAAAAAGAAAGGGTATGAAAAAAATTTTTTAAAGATTATAGTTGAAAATTTCCCCAGCATGAAAAGGAAATAGTCAGTCAAGTCCAAGAGGTACAAAGAGCCCCATATAGGGTAAACCCAAAGAGAAACATGACAAGACACATGCTAATCAAACTAACAAAGAGTAAATACAAAGAAATAATATTAAAAGCAGCAAGGGAAAAGCAACAAGTAACACAGAAGGGAAACCCATACTCTTAACAGTTGATTTTTCAGCAGAAACTCTGCAGGCAAGAAAGGAATGGCAGGGTATATTTAAAGTACTGAAAGGGAAAAATCAACAACCAGGTTACTCTACCTGGCAAGGATCTCATTCAAAAATTGATGGAGAAATCAGAAGTTTTACAGACAAGCAGAAGTTAAGAGAATTCAGTACCACCAAACCAGCTTTACCTAATGTTAAAGGGATTTATATACTCAGGAAATACAACAGAAGAAAAAGATCTACAAAAACAAACCCCAAACAATTAAGAAAATGGCAATAGAACATATATATCAATAATTACTTTATATAGATTAAATGTTCCACACAGAAGATACAGACTTGCTGAATGAATACAAAAACAAGAACCATATATATTCTGTCTACAAAAAATCCACTTCATACCTATAGACTGAGATTGAGAGGATGGAAAAATATATTCCATGCAAATGGAAAGCAAAAGAAAGCTGGAGTAGCAATCCTCATATCTGACAAAATAGACCTTAAAATAAAAATTATTACAAGAGATAAGGAAGGACTACATAATGATCAAAGGATCAATCCAAGAGGAAGAAATAACAATTGTAAATATCTAGGCAGTCAATATAGGAGTACCTCAATACATAAGACAAACACTAACAGACATGAAAGGAGAAATTAACAGTAACACAATAACAGTAAGAGAGTTTAACACCGAATTTACACCAATGAGCAAATCATCAAAATAGAACATAATAAGGAAACACATCTTAAATGATACATTAGACCAGATGGGTCTCATTGGTGTGGTCAGGACTTTCCATCCAAATGCAAAATACATCTTCTTCTCAGGTGCACATGGAACATTCTCCAGGATAGACCACATCTTGGATCACAAATCAGTAAATTTAAGAAAATTGAAATTGTAATCAATCATCTTTTCTGATCACAATGCTCTGAGACTAGATATCAATTACAAGAAGGAAAAAAAAAGC
Organism: Ovis aries; assembly: GCF_016772045.2. NCBI lineage: Eukaryota > Metazoa > Chordata > Mammalia > Artiodactyla > Bovidae > Ovis > Ovis aries. Next base: position 49,906,085 of record NC_056066.1, on the reverse strand, counting down.
CTGTAAAAAACACAAACACATGTAGATTAAACAATATGTTTCTAAATAATAAACAGTTACTGAGGAGATCAAGAGGGAAATAAAAAAAATCTAGAAACAAATGGCAATGAAAACAAGACAACTCAATACTTATGGGATACAGCAAAAGCAATTCTAAGAGGTAAGTTTTTAGCAATACAATCCTACTTCAAAAGGCAACCTAGTCTTACATTTAGAAACTTTGTATTTCTAAGGTACACATTTAGTGCTGTGTATAGTGTGATGTATATCTCTCCAAGTACTATAGAATTCCCAGGGGAAAACATAGTCAGAACACTCTCACATAAATCACAACAATAGTTTTTTGGACTTGTTTCCTAAAGTAAAAGAAATTAAAGCAAAGATAAACAAATATGCTTTTGCACAGCAAAATAAATCATCAATGAAATTAAAAGACAGCTCCCTGAATGGGAGAAAATATTTGAAATGATATGATAAAAAGTAATTAATATCTAATATATATAAACAACTCAACATCAAAAAAACTTAATTTTAATATACACAATGGAGTATTACTCAGCCATTAAAAACAATATATTTGAATCAGTTCTAATGAGGTGGATAAAACTGAAGTCGTTTATATAGAGTGAAGTAAGCCAGAAAGAAAAATACCAATGCAGTATACTAACACATATATATGGAATTTAGAAAGATGGTAATGATAACCCTGTATGCAAGACAGCAAAAGAGACACAGATGCATAGAACAGTCTTTTGGACTCTGGGAGAGGGAGAGGGTGGGATGATTTGGGAGAATGGCATTGAAACATGTATAATATCATATATGAAACGAATTGCCAGTCCAGGTTCAATGCATGATACTGGATGCCTGAGGCTGGTGCACAGAGATGACCTAAAGGGATGGTACAGGGAGGGAAGTGGGAGGGGGGTTCAGGATGGGGAACACGTGTATACCTGTGATGTATGGCAAAACCAATACACTATTGTAAAGTAATTAACCTCCAATTAAAATAAATAAATTTACATTAAAAAATAAAAAAAATTAAAAAAAGACAACCTAACTTTACACCTAAAACAACTGGAAAAAAAGAGAACAGATAAACCCCAAAATTAGCAGAAGGAAAGTAACCATAAAGATCAGAGTAGAAATAAATGAAAATAAATGAAAGAAACAATAGTAAAAATTAATAAAACCAAATGCTGACTCTTTGAGAGGATAAACAAAATTGACAAAAATTTAACCAGACCTATTTAAAAAGAAGGGAGAAGAATCAAATCAACAAAATTAGAAATGAAAAAGGAGAGGTTACAACAGACAATGCAGAAATACAAAGAATTATGAGACTATTAGGAGCAACTATATGGCAATAAAATAGTTAACCTGGAAGAAATGGACAGATTCTTAGAATAGTTCAATTTTCCAAGGCTGAACCAGGAAGAAATAGAAATTATGAACAAGACCTGGGTTCAATCCCTGGGTTGAGAAGATCTCCTGGAGAAGGGAAAGACTACCCACTCCAGTACTCTGCCCTGGAGAATTCCTTGGACTATATAATCCATGGGGTTGCAGAGTTGGATACAACTGAGCAACTTTTACTTTCACTTCAGTTGCAAGCACTGAAATGGAAACTGTGATCAAAAATCTCCCCAAAAATAAAAACCCAGGACCAGATGGCTTCACAGGTGAATTTCATCAAACATTTAAAAAAGAGCTAATGCCTATCCTTCTAAAACTTTCAAAAAATTGCAGAGGAAGGAACACTTCCAAACTCACTCTACAAGGCTGCCATCACCCTGATATCAAAACCAGACAAAGACAACACACACACACACACACACACACACACACACACACACACACACACACACACACAAGAAAAGTACAGGCCAATATCAGTGATGAACATAGATGCAAATATCTTCAACAAAATTCTAGCTAACAGACTTCAACAACACATTAGAAAGCTCATATACCATGATAAAGTTGGGTTTATTCCAGGAATGCAAGGATTCTTCAGTATACGCAATCAATACATGTGATATACCTTATTGACAAATCTAAAGATAAAACCATGCAATGATCTTAACAGATGCAGAAAAAGCCTTTGAAAAAATTCAGCACTCATTTATGACTAAAACTCTTCACAAATGGGCATAGGAGTCAACATAGTAAAGGCTATATATGATAAGCCCACAGTAAACATTATTCTCAATGGTGAAAAACTGAAAGCTTTCCCCCTAAGATCAGGAACAAGACAAGGGTGTGCATTCTCACACTATTATTCAACATAGTTCTGGAAGTCCTAGCTACAGGAATCAGAGAAGGAAAAGAAATAAAAGGAATCCAGATCAGAAAAGAAGAAATAAAGCTCTCACTGTTTGCAGATGACATGATACTGTACATAGAAAACCCTAAATATACTATCAGAAAATTACTAGAGCTAATCAGTGAGTTTAGCGAAGTTGCAGGATACAAAATCAATACACAGAAATCACTTGCATTTCTATATACTAACAATTAAAAATCAGAAAGATTTTTAAGGAATCAATCATTGCAACAAAAAGAATTAAATATCTAAAAGTGAGCCTACCTAAGGAAACAAAAGAACTGTATGCAGAAAATTATATGATACTGATAAAAGAAATCAAAGGCAACATAAACAGATGAAGAGATATTCCACATTCCTGGGTAAGAAGAATCAATATTGTGAAATTGGCTATACTACCAAATGCAAACTACAGATTCAAATGTGATCCCTGTCAAATTACCAATGGCATTTTTTTCACAGAACCAAGAAAAAAGTTCACAATTCATAGGGAAACACAAAGACCCTGAATAGTCAAAGCAGTCTTGAAAAAGAAGAATGGAGTTGGAGAAATCAACATTCCTGACTTCAGATTATACTGCAAAGCTACAGTTATCAAGAAAGACTGTTACTGGCACAAGAACAGAAATAAAGACCAATGAAACAAGACAGAAAGCCCAGAAATAAACCCATGCACCTATAGGTACCTTATTTTTGACAAAGGAGGCAAGACTATACAAAGGAGGGCAAAGATAGCCTCTTCAAAAGTGGGGCTGGGAAAACTGAACAGCTATATGTAAAAGAATGAAATTGGAACATTTCTTAACAGCATACAAAAAGATAAACTCAAATGAATTAAAGACCTAAATTAAAGACCAGAAACTATAAAACTCTTAGAGGAAAACATAGGCAGAACACTCAATGATATAAATCAAAGCAAGATCCTCTATAACCCACCCCCTAGCATAATGGAAATAAAAAGAAAAATAAACAAGTGGGACCTGATTAAACATAAAAGCTTTTGCAAGCAAATGAAACTATAAACAAGGTGAAAAGACAACCCTCAGAATTGGAGAAAATAATAACAAGTGAAACAAGTTACAAAGGATTAATTTCCAAAATATGCAAGCAGCTCATACAACTCAATATCAGAAAATAAAAAAGCCCAATCAAAAAGTGGGAAAAAAGACCTAAGCATACATTCCTATGAAGAAGACATAAAGATGGCTAACTAACACATGAAAAGATGTTCAACATCACTCATTATTAGAGAAATGCAAATCAAAACTACAATGAGCTATCACTTCACACAGGTCAGAATGGCCATCATCAAAAAGTCTACCATCAAAAAATGCTGGAGAGGTTGTGGAGAAAAGGGAACCCTCTTGCATTGTTGGTGGGAATGTAAATTGATACAGCCACTATGGAAGACAGTATGGAAATTCCTCAAAAACCTAGGAATAAAACCATCATATGACCCAGCAATCCTACTCCTAGGCATATACCCTGAGGAAATCAAAACTTAAAAACACATGTACCCCAATGTTCATTGCAGCACTATTTACGATATCTATAACATGGATGTCCATTGACAGATGAATGGATAAAGAAGTTGTGGTACATATACACAATGTAATATTTCTCAGCCATACAAAAGAATGCATTTGAGTCAGTTCTAATGAAGTAGAGAAACCTAGAACCTATTATACAGAGAGAAGTAAGTCAGAAAGAGAAAGATAAATATCATATACTAGTGTATAGATATGGAATCTAGAAAGACAGTAGTGATGAATTTATTTGAAAGGCACTAATGGAGAAACAGACATAGAGAACAGAGTTATGGACACAGGGAGAGGGGAGGAGAGGATGAGATGTAGGGAGAGAGTAACATGGAAACTTACATTACCATATGTAAAATAGATAGCCAAGAGGTATTTGCTGTATGTCTCAGAGAACTCAAACTCAAAGGGCTCTGTATCAACCTACAGGGGTGGGATAGGGAGGAAGATGGGAGGGAGGTTCAAGAGGGAGGGAACATATGTACACCTATAGCTGATTCATGTTGATGTTTGACAGAAAACAACAAAATTCTGTAAAGCAATTATCCTTCAGTTAAAAAGTAAATAGATTTAAAAAGAAAAAAGCAAACAAAAAAAAATGTATGTTGACTCTTAGGCAGTTCACTTACACAAAAAGAAGTCTCCTGTGGAGTCCTGAAAATAAAAAAGATGTTCTCTGGCCATGGCTTTGCTTTTTCCTATCCCTTGTCCTGAGCATTTATGGGGGCAGATTTCTAAGCTCCATTGTTTTTCAAATTTTCATGGTGCCACATTTTGGCTAGACTTCCTTACCACACACACACACACACACACAATGTGCCAAATTGCATATTTTAAAGATATACTGATTAAGCTTATGACTTTACAACTTGGACCAGCTATCTTATAAACTTTTTCTTTATTACCCACAAATAAAAAGTCATTTTAACATTTTGATCATTAAACCAAAGAGAAAATAGTTTTCTTGTTGTATCTATTCCCCACCTGGATGATCTACTACTTTGGATATATAATGACACAAACATTGGAGAATGCTTCATATATCTTCATGCTTAGTACCACTATCATAATATATTTTAGTGGAAGGAACAAGACATATGGATGGTATGTAAAAATATAACCTAACTCTAGATATTCTAAAAATAATTTTCCTCAATAATTTGTTCTTAAGGCATCTAGTCAAGGCTATGATTTTTCCAGTGGTCATGTATGGATGTGAGAGTTGGACTGTGAAGAAAGCTGAGCGCCGAAGAATTGATGCTTTTGAAATATGGTGTTGGAGAAGACTCTTGAGAGTCCCTTGGACTGCAAGGAGGTCCAACCAGTCCATTCTAAAGGAGATCAGCCCTGGGTGTTCTTTGGAAGGAATGATGCTAAAGCTGAAACTCCAGTACTTTGGCCACCTCATGCGAAGAGTTGATTCATTGGAAAGGACTCTGATGCTGGGAGGGATTGGGAGCAGGAGGAGAAAGGGACGACAGAGGATGAGATGGCTGGATGGCATCACCGACTCGATTGACATGAGTTTGAGTGAACTCCGGGAGTTGGTGATGGACAGGGAGGCCTGGGGTGCTGCGATTCATGGGGTTGCAAAGAGTCGGACACAACTGAGTGACTGAACTGAACTGAACTGAACTGAAGGTGTCTCATCCATGTATTGTTATTACACAATACCTTATGTCTTAGTTCTCAGGTTCCCATTAGGAATTTACACATCTATTCTCACAAAGATTATGTATTATTTGATGCTGTGAGGCATAGTAACATGTTATTGCCATTGGAACATGAATAGAACTTTGTGTGACAGTTTGTATTAAGCTTAGGGTATATTATTTTCTTTCACAGGATATTGTACAGATGCTATAAAATAATTAGCAGAAGCTGGGAATCCGCTTTGAAAGATATATTCCTGCCATTTCTATGGAAACAATCAAGTTATCAGTGGAAAATCTTTAGTCATGAATAAAGTTAAGCTACAGATACTGTGTTAGTGTTTGAAAACTGTTAAAAACTTAAAAAAAATTGTTCTGCTTTCTGGACGTATAGATTCTGTCTTCAATGCAAGGTGTGGACAGGTTTCTGAGTAGAGGAATCAGAGCCCTTTCATAAATATGTATACTTAGAACCACAGTTGACGTGTTTCTCCTTTCTACTGACTACTAGGTTCTGTGTTCTTGAGACGTTCATTGATTGTGAAGATTAGCTTCAGGCAAGCTAAAATTTAATATAATGTGATATGTTAATTATATCTCATAAAAATAGAAAGCAAGAGAGCAACAACTTGGATAAATATGGTTGAGTTTTATAGGACATAATTCTTGTCAAATCTATGTTTTATTCTAATTAAAAATTATGGGGTAAATTATTGCTTACATGTTACCTGATGACACTGTCACATAAAGATTTTCTATTTCTTTCTTTTGTTTTAATAGAATATATCAAATTAAAGCATTTTTCAACCCAAACAAGTAATTCAAGTCATTGAGCTTAAAGTATAAAAAGAGTTTAATAACAAAAGCAGCAGAAAAACCAGTTCAGGACCCAGAAGCATTGGTATCACCTGGAAGATTTTTAGAAAGTCCCCATCTCTGGTATTGTTTCAGACCTAGTCAGCTGGAATTTGTCTTTCAACAAGATTCTCAGATGAGTCACATGGACATAAAAGTAGAGAAACCTACGTACAGAGAAAGTTGAGTTCTCTTTATTCTCTTAGAGAAAAATCTCTTCAGTGGTAAAATGGGGACAGTGGGCCAGTTGTTCCACAGCATTTTCTCTTCTGCTGCTAGTCCCTGCTATCTTAGATCTATTCTTAAATACCTTTAATAAGCTTTTTCTGGGAAACTCATTTCTTAAATATCTATGGAATTGTACATTTTTTAGTCCTATGAGATTCTGTTCTTAATCTAGTTTTCAGTTCAGTTCAGTTCAGTCGCTCAGTTGTGTCTGACTCTTTGTGACCCCATGAATCACAGCACACCAGGCCTCCCTGTCCGTCACCATCTCCCGGAGTTCACTCAGACTCACGTCCATCAAGTCCATGATGCCATCTAGCCATCTCATCCTCTGTCGTCCCCTTCTCCTCCTGCCCCCAATCCCTCCCAGCATCAGAGTCTTTTCCAATGAGTCAACTCTTCTCATGAGGTGGCCAAAGTACTGGAGCTTCAGCTTCAGCATCATTCCTTCCAAAGAAATCCCAGGGTTGATCTCTTTCAGGATGGACTTGTTGGATCTCCTTGCAGTCCAAGGGACTCTCAAGAGTCTTCTCCAACACCACAGTTCAAAAGCATCAATTCTTCGGCACTCAGCCTTCTTCACAGTGCAACTCTCACATCCATACATGACCACAGGAAAAACCATAGTCTTGACTAGACGGACCTTAGTCGGCAAAGTAATGTCTCTGCTTTTGAACATACTATCTAGGTTGGTCATAACTTTTCTTCCAAGGAGTAAGCGACTTTTAATTTCATGGCTGAAGTCACCATCTGCAGTGATTTTGGAGCCCCCCAAAATAAAGTCTGCCACTGTTTCCACTGTTTCCCTATCTATTTCCCATGAAGTGATGGGACCGGATGCCATGATCTTTGTTTTCTGAATGTTGAGCTTTAAGCCAACTTTTTCGCTCTCCTCTTTCACTTTCATCAAGAGGCTTTTTAGCTCCTATTCACTTTCTGCCATAAGGGTGGTGTCATCTGCATAGCTGAGGTTATTGATATTTCTTCCGGCAATCTTGATTCCAGCTTGTGTTTCTTCCAGTCCAGCGTTTCTCATAAATACATGTTATACTTTTTTTTTCACTTCTTAAATATTTCAGTGTCTCTGTTTCTCAGGCTTTTTCTTTATTATTTTTCCCTATAATATTGTGACATTTGGGAAAGAAGAAACACTGTACAGGAGAGCTCAGAAATCATATGGAATAAGCACGTTCCTAAATAATTCTTTAAAATATGGTAAAGGATTTAAAATATTAATTATTATTATTTTTCTGCTTGAAAGTTTTTTAAATTTATTTGTTTTAATTGTAAGTTAATTACTTTACAATATTGTATTGGTTTTGCCATACATCAACATGAATCCACCACAGCTATATTTGATAATAATTCAGAGAAGGTTAATGAAGTGAATAATGTTCTCTTTCAGTTTCTAAAGTAAAAATTTTAAAATTATGCATTTTACCTTGTCATCTCACATTGTTTCATTGTTTTTAAACTTTAAATTTATTTGCTTTTAATTAAAGGATAATTGCTCTACAAAATTGTGTTGGTTTCCGCCAAACATCAACACGAGTCAGCCATAGCTATACGTGTGCCTTCCCTCTTGAACCTCCCACCCTTGTTGTTGTTTTTTAATTGCTAAGTCATGTATGACTCTTTTGTAACTCATGGACTGTAGCCCACCCTCCAGGCTCCTCTGTCTATGGGATTTCCCAGGCAAGAATACTGAAGAGAGTTACCATTTCTTTCTCCAGGGTATCTTCCCAACCCAGGGATCAAACCCACATTTACTGTGTTGACAGGTGTATTTTTTCCACCTAGCCACCCAGGAAGTCCTGTCAACTATTATATAAATAATAAATTTGCAAAAATGTCAGATGCATTGAATTCATACTGAAGTTCTCTTTATAAGACAGTGATATATTCAGATAAAATTATGTAATAAAGTTCTTAGATTTTGATTGTATGTTCCAAATTATGTCAATAATTTAAATCTTGATTTTGATTTTTTTTTAATTTCTGGACATGGCTAAGTTAGGCACTAAACTTTGTTGGACAGTCCACCTAATAGAAAAGTGATGATAATTATATTAACTTTCTGTAGGATTTGATTGATATGTTCTAGCTAGAACTCATGCTCTTTTGTTCAGGTATTCCTGGAATTCACTCATTGATCACTTATTGCTTGTAAGTGCTTATTCTGAGTAAAACGTATGAATCAGTGCTGACCATCATTGCTTTCCAATTCTTGTCCTATGAAAAAAGAGAAAGCCTCAGACTTCTCATAGGTTTTGGTCATGATTTTGGAAATGATTGTGGGACATGTTATAGATTGTTTGTTATGATATTGAAATAGTTAATTTTATAAATTAGAATAGTTATCCTTCTAATGGGAGAGCCAAGCTAGCTTGAAACTCAGAATTCAAAAAGCAAAGATCTTTGTATCCAGTTTCATCATTTCATGGCAAATAGATAGGGAAACAATGGAAACAGTGACAGACTTTATTTTCTTGGGCTCTGAAATCACTGTGGACTCTGACTGCAGCCATGAAATTAAAAGACATTTGCTCCTTGGAAGAAAAGCTATGATAAACCTAGACAGCATATAAAAAGCAGAGACATTACTTTGCTGACATAAGTCCGTATAGTCAAAGCTATAGCTTTTCCAGTAGTCATGTACAGATGTGAGAACAGGAAAATTTTAAAAAAAAAAGGCTGAGAGCCAAAGAACTGATGGCTTCAAACTGTGGTGCTGGAGAGGACTCTTGAGAGTCCCCTGAACTGCAAGGAGATCAAATCAGTCAACCCTAGAGGAAATCAACCATGAATATTCATTGGAAGGACTGATGCTGAGGCTAAAGCTCCAATACTTTGGACACCTGATGGGAAGAACTGCCTCATTGGGAAAAACCCTTATACTGGGAAAAATTGAAGGCAGGAGGGGAAGGGGGTAACAGAGGATGAGATGGTTGGATGGGATCATTGACTCAATGAACGTGAGTTTAAGCAAACTCTGGGAAATGGTGAAGGACAGGGAAGCCTGGTTTGCTACAGTCCATGAGTTTACAAAAGTTGGACACAACTTAGCAACTGAACAACAACAACAAATCCTTCTAACAATGTTCCTAAACCTCTAGCTGTCAGATATACTGTATTTATCTTTTAAAGAGAGGTACAGTTGAAATTACCTGGAAATTGCTTATAACTTTAGGTATGATAAGGGGCATATATTTCACTTGTAAATAGCCACAGCAGGAAATAGCTTCAAACTATTATTCTGGAAAAGTACTTCTGCTTCTCAGTCTTAAATATGCATACAGATCACCTAGGGATCTTGTTAAAGTACAGACCTTTGTTCTCTATTTCTAGGTTGCAGCTTGAAATTCTGTTTCAAGAAATTCCCAGGTGATTACCAGTACAACTGATAACAGACCACACTTTGAGTAGGAAGCCTAAAAAACAGTAATTCTGAAGAGGAATCCCCATAAAAATATTCATGTTAATTAGCCCTGGAGTGACTCTGATGCAACCAGGTTTGATAACCTCTGCTCTACACAGTAAGTAGAAGCCTTCAGTATCCAATCAAAATGTTCACAGTTCATTAAAAGTGAAAAAAAGCAAAGGCATCAAATCTAACATCAATGTTCTCCTGAAACATTTGCTTTGCAGAGCACGGAAAAAGCCAATTTACCTCACTGAAAATTTCCTTCTTAAAGTGACTTTAATCTCATCATAGAGCAGGGTGTTATTCTCCTGACCTCATGGCATATAGGTATAGATATATAAAGACTGGGATTGCCTTATGGTAGCATGACATGTTCCACTGGGAAGACATGACCCTTACTTCTTAAGATTAAATTGCTTTGAAGCACAAAATGAATATTCTACAAGATACACATTTGATATTAGAGGGTGTACCTTAATGGAAGAAAATAAAAAGTATACTTATAAATATTATGTATCTATTTATAAATACCATATATATAGCATGTCATAAATACATTATAAAATATAATATATAAAAGGTCTGATGCATTAGATTTGCTTTTTTTATGGGCAAATCACAGAAGGTTTCTTTTTCCTCAAAAGCCTTGGTGGAAAATTGCAATATTGGCAGAAGTTTCTAAAAAAATATTTGGAGGCAATTTACTTAGACTACATACAGTCCAAAAACAACAGAGAGATAGGTTCATGAAGGGCCTGAATGCAGGTAACTACCTCAATTAACCCATTGTCTCATCTCCAAGGTTGTTGAAAGAGGAGAGGGCAACTCAGGAAAGGGGTCTGATTCACTCCTGCACATTCATTTTAATAAAGTTCACAGAAAGGTGAGGAGCTTCAGAATCATCAGCAGAGTTGGGGAAAAGATGCAAATAAGCCCAAAGTCTGTATCCAGGAAGCCCAGCTTCAAAGTCTTTAGAACTTTGAAGTTTTGAGGGCTAATTTTCAGATAGCGAACAGCTGCAAATTCACCCAGAGGCAGTAGGCAACCTCTTATGGACAACTTGGCCAGTTTCTATGAGAAATCCAGACTTACCAGATAATGATACAGACTTGAAAATCAATAGACCCATTTCTACTTTTATAACTGCTTTGATCATAAAATATTCTCCAACAACTATTAGAAGCAGTCAGTCAATACAATTCCAACTTGACCTCTTCATCTTAACTATGCTTTCTAGTTAGCCTAAGATAAAATGGATGGGTCACATGTCCAGAAAAAAACTTAAAGGTTTTCCTTTTTTGACCCATAGAAATAAGCCAATTTCTCCTTTGATTTTATTCAAACTAGAATTTTCTTCTATTAAGACCCATCCTCCAACATCAAATGTGTATTTATTTAGTGGAATCATCTTAACTCTGTATTCAAAGCAATTTTATAGAAATAAGGGCCTTATCTTTAGAGTGGTAACTGGTCTGCTACAATAATTCCTAAGTCCCATCTTCTGAGGTAAGAGAAATAAATCAGCCAAATGGCAAAAATTCTGATTCAGAGTAGTGAAATGTTCCTCACAGCAGATTGTATTTTCCAATGATCATGGAGACACTTTCCCATCTCACACACTTTTAGTGTGAATTTGATGCCTCTTCCTACTGGGAGGTGGGATTCTGTGGACCCTATCCTGGAATTGGGTAGCTTGTGATGCAGGATGAAGTGAAGCCATGTGACTTCTAATGACAGGTGATATAATTTCTTCCTGATTCTTTTGGGGCAAATGTTCTTGGAACACAGCTGACATACTCTGAGAAAACCCAAGCAGCTACAAGAAGAGTATAAGCGCCCAGGCTGACATGTGAATAAGTGGCCTTCTAATGATCAAACCTCCAGCCAATAAGTCACTCCCAACTTTTGAAGGTTCCCCGTTAAGGTCTCAGATATCACAGAACAGAAACACAACACCATTATCCTCTTTCCAAACTCCTGAGTCACAGAACAATTGAGCATAATGATATATTGCTTTATATTGAATGATCTATCATTGCTAATGACAATGCTAACTGGAAAAGTCATTTTCTGTAAAACATACTCCTATATAGATAGAATGTATTTGCAGGGAGATGGTTGATATTTACTATGAAGAAGCTTTTCTATTTCTTCACAACACTTCTTATACTTTGATTATAAAAAGTTAAATCAAAGATTATTGTTGTTGCTCAGTCACCCAGTGGTGTCTGATTTTTTGCAACCAATAGAATTCAGCAAGCCAGGACTCTCTGTCCCTCATCATCTCCCAAAGTTTGTCCAAGTTCATGTCCATTGTGTCAGTGAGGCCATCCAACTTCTGATGCCCTCTTTTCTTTCTGCCCTCAGTCTTTACCAGACTCAGGGAATTTTCCAAAGAGTCAGCTGTTAGGTTTAAATGACCAAAATACTGGAGTTTCAGCTTCAACATCAGTCCTTTAAATGAGTATTCAGGGTTGATTTCCCTTAACAAAGATGTGCTCAATAAAGGACAGAAAGGGTAGGGACCTAACAGAAGCAGAAGATATTAAGAAGAGGTGGCAAGAATACACAGAAGAACTGTACAAAAAGATCTTCATAACTCAGATAATCACGATGGTGTGATCACTCACCTAGAGCCAGACATCCTGGAATGTGAAGTCAAATGGGCCTTAGAAAGCACCACTATGGACAAAGCTAGTGGAGGTGATGGAATTCCAGTTGAACTATTTCAAATCCTGAGAGACAATGCTGTGAAAGTGCTGCACTCAATATGCCAGCAAATTTGGAAAACTCAGCAGTGGCAACAGGACTGGAAAGGGTCAGTTTTCATTCCAATCCCAAAGAAAGGCAGTGCCAAAGAATGCTCAAACTACCGCACAATTGCACTCATCTCACATGCTAGTAAAGTAATGCTTAAAATTCTCCAAGCCAGGCTTCAGCAATATGTGAACTGTGAACTTCCAGATGTTCAAGCTGGTTTTAGAAAAGGCAGAGGAACCAGAGATCAAATTGCCAACATCCACTGGAACATGGAAAAAAGGAAGAGAGCTCCAGAACATCTATTTATGCTTTATTGACTATGCCAAAGCCTTTGACTGTGAGGATCACAATAAACTGTGGAAAATTGTGAAAGAGATGGGAATACCAGACCACCTGACCTGCCTCTTGAGAAACCTATATGCAGGTCAGGAAGCAACAGTTAGAAATGGACATGGAACAACAGACTGGTTCCAAATAGGAAAAGGAGTATGTCAAGGCTGTATATTGTCACCCTGCTTATCTAACTTATATGCAGAATACATCATGAGAAACCCTGGGCTGGAGGAAGCACAAGTTGGAATCAAGATTGCCGGGAGAAATAACAATAACCTCAGATATGCAGATGAAATCACCCTTATGGCCGAAGTGAAGAGGAACGAAAGAGCCTCTTGATGAAAGTGAAAGAGGAGAGTGAAAAAGTTGGCTTAAAGCTCAACATTCGGAAAACTAAGATCATGGCATCCTGTCCCACCACTTCATGGCAAGTAGATGGGGAAAGAGTGGAAACATTGGCTGACTTTATTTTTCTGGGCTCCAAAACCACTGGAGATGGTGATTGCAGCCATGTTCAATACAGGATACAGGATGCTTGGGGTTGGTACATGGGGATGATCCAAGAGATGATATGGGGTGGGAGGTGGGAGGGGGATTCAGGATTGGGAGCTCGTATACAGCCGTGGTGGATTCATGTCAATGCATGGCAAAACCAATACAGTATTGTAAAGTAAAATAAAGTAAAAATAAAATTTTTAAAAAAAGAAGAAAAAAAAAAAAAGACTCTACTCCTTGGAAGGACAGTTATGACCAACCTAGACTGCATATTCAAAAGCAGAGACATTACTTTGCCAGCAAAGGTCTGTCTAGTCAAGGCTATGGTTTTTCCAGTGGTCATATATGGATGTGAGAGTGAGACTATAAAGAAAGCTGAGCACCGAAGAACAGATGTTTTGAACTGTGGTGTTGGAGAAAACTCTTGAGAGTCTCTTGGACTGCAAGGAGATCCAACCAGTCCATCCTAAAGGAGATCAGTCCTGGGTGTTCATTGGAAGGACGGGTGTTAAAGCTGAAACTCCAATACTTTGGCCACCTGATGCGAAGAGCTGACTCCTTTGAAAAGACCCTGATGCTGGGAAAGATTGAGGGCAGGAGGAGAACGGGACGACAGAGGATGAGATGGTTGGATGGCATTGCCGACTCGATAGATATGGGTTTGGGTGGACTCCGGGAGTTGCTGACGGACAGGGAGGCATGCTGCAGTTCGCAGGGTTGCAAAGAGTCGGACATGAATGAGTGACTGAACTGAACTGAATATCGAGTAGTTTGATCCTGCTGTCCAAGAGACTCTCAGGAGTTTTCTCTAGCACCATAGTTTGAAGGCATTAATTCTTTGGTGCTCTGCCTTCTTTATGGTCCAACTCTCACAACCGTTTTGACCACTGGGAAGACCATAGCCTTGACTATGTGGAACTTCGTTGGCAAAGTAGTATCTCTGATTTTCAACACACTGTCTAGGTTTCTCATAGCTTTCCTGCCAAGAAGCAAATATCATCTGATCTCATGGCTGCAGTTACCATCCACACTGATTTTAGAGCCCAAGAAGGGGAAATCTGCCAGTATTTCCACCTTTCCCTCTCTATTGGCTATGAAATAATGGGGCAGGTTGCCATGATCTTGGTGTTTTTTTTTTTTTTTTTTTTTGTAAACATTTAGTTTTAGCCAGCTCTTTCACTCTCCTCCTTCACACTCATCAAGAGACTCTTTAGTTCCTCCTTGCTCTGTGCCATTAAAGAAAGATATGTACCATCCACATATCTGAAGTTATTGATGTTTCTCCCCTATCTTGATTTCAGCTGGTAACTCATCCAGCCTGACATTTCTCATGATGTGCTCAGTATATAGATTAAATAGGGTGGCAGCAGACAGACATATCATACTCCTTTCTCAGTCTTGAACCAATCAATTGTTTTATGCAAAGTTCTAACTGTTGCTTCTTGACCTGCATGGAGGTTTCTCAGGAGACAAGACAGGTAAGATGGTCTGGTATTCCCATCTCTTTAAGAATTTTCCACAGTTTGTTATGATCCATACAGCTTTGGTGTAATTGATGAAGCATAAATAGTTTTTTTTTTTTTTTAAGAATTTCCTAGCTTTCTGTATGACCCAGCAAATGTTGTCAATTTGATCTCTGGTTCCTTTTCCTTTTCTAAATCTAGCTTTGACATCTGAAAGTTCTTGATTCACATAATGCTGATGCCTAGCATGCAAGACTTTAAGCATAACCTTACTAATATGGGAGATGAGTGCAATTGTTTGATGGTTAGCACATTCTTTAGTAGTACCCTTCTTGGGAATTGGCATGAGGATTGATCTTTTCCAGTCCTGTGATCACTGCTGGATCTTCCAGATTTGCTGACATGTTGAATGCACCACCTTGACAGAATCATCCTTTAGGATTTTGAATGGTTGTACTGGAATTCCATCACATCCACTAGCTTTATTAACAGTAGAGCTTCCTAAGGCCCATTTGACTTTTCCCTCCAGAATGTCTGACTCTGAGTGGCAGACCACACCATCATAGTCTTCCAGTTCATCTGGATCTTTTTAATTCAGTTCTTCCATGTATTCTTTCCATCTCTTCTTGATCTCTTCAGCTTCTACTAGGTTTCTAACATTTATGTCCTTTATTGTGCCCATCTTTGGGCAAAAAGTTCTATTGATATCTCCAATATTCCTGAAGAGATCTCTAGTATTTCCCCTTCTTTTTTTTAATTTTCTTCTAGTTTTATACACTGTTCCATTGAAGATGGCCTTTTTTGTCTCTCCATGCTCTTCTTCGGAAATCTGTGTTTAGTTGGATATACCTTTCCCTTTCTCCCTTGCTTTTTGCTTCTCTTCTTTCTTCAGCTATTTGTAAGACTGCCTCAGATAACCACTTTGCATTCTTGCTTCCCCACCCCCCACCCCCCCACTTTGGGATAGTTTTGTTCGCTGCATCCTGTGTAATACTATGGACCTCTATCCATAGTTCCTCACACACACTGTTTACAAGTTTCAACCCCTTGAATCTATTCATTACCTCTGCTTCATATTCATAATGGATTTGATTGAAGTCATAACTGGCAGGTCTAGTGGTTTTCCCCACTTTCTTTAGTTTAAGATTGACTTTTGCTGTGAGAAGCTGATGATCTGGGCCACAGTCAGCTCTAGGTCTTGTTTTTGCTGACTCTATACAGCTTCTCCATCTTCTGCTACAAAGAATGTAATCAATTTGATTTCAATATTGGTCATTTGGTGATGTCCATGTGTAAAGTTGTCTCTTGTGTTGTTGAAAGGGGTATTCGCTATGACCAATGCATTCTCTTGGCAGAATTCATTTAGCTTTTGCCCTGCTTTATTTTGTTCTACAAAGCCAAACTTGCCTGTCACTCCAGGTTTCTCTTTAATTTCTGCTTTTGCATTCTAATCCCCAGTGATGAATAGATCATTTTTTTCTTGGGGTTAGCTCTAGGAGGTCTTTGAGGTCTTTAAAGGACTGGTCAACTTCAGCTTCTTCAGTGGTTGGGACATAGAATTGTATTACTGTGATGTTGAATGGATTGTCTTGGAAACAAACTAAGATCATTCTGTCATTTTTGAGGTTGCACTCAAATACTGCATTTTGGACTCTTTTGTTGATTATGAGGGCTATTGCATTTCTTCTCTGGGATTCTTGCCCGTGGTAGTAGATACAATGGTCATATCAATTAAATTTACCCATTCCCATCCATTTTGGTTCATGGGTTCCTAAGATACCAATATTTATTCTTACCATCTCCTGCTTGACCACATCTAATTTACCTCAATTCATGGACCTAATGTTCCATGTTCCTATGCAATACTATTCTTTGCAGCATCAGATTTTACTTTCATCACCAGACATATCCACAATTGAGCATGATTTCTGCTTTGGCCCAGTCACTTCATTCTTTCTGGGACTATTAGAAGTTCAGAGATGATATGTTACCTCATTTTCTGACTTTTAATTGTATAGTCTGATCAGATAACACAGTGACTGCAGTCAGTGGCCGCCAAAAGCTGTTAGACAACCATTAATTTTAGGATTTATCTCACCTCCAATATGGTTTTACTGATAATAAGCTATGAGTGCAGAGTGAATGCATTTACAAATCAAGATATTTGAGATTCCAAGCAGAACCAGACTTTCTCTCTGTGAATGTAGGCATTGCCTTGGCCAAAGGATGGGCTAAGCTCTGATAGAGTACAGTGTCTTTTGGCCTGTTTTCTCTCACAGTCTTTATCCAGGAGAATGACTGCCAAAAAGGCCTTCAGGACTTATTCAATGCCTGATGTTCACATGTTATAGACAGAC
This sequence comes from Ovis aries, assembly GCF_016772045.2. Lineage (NCBI taxonomy): Eukaryota > Metazoa > Chordata > Mammalia > Artiodactyla > Bovidae > Ovis > Ovis aries. The sequence goes on along the minus strand of NC_056066.1, from coordinate 49,888,657 downwards.
CCAAATTGTCATGTGACTGGACAGAGCTATTATAAAACATCGATTTTTGTGTTTACATTTAGCTCCTTATGGATCAGCATGGAGATTTCTCTGGCAGGACTTGTTCTTTCACATCTGTGGAGCAGCAGTGCACAGATTGTCTCTTTCCCAGAGACTGAGACTGGTGAAGATGTTTGGATAAAAATCAAAGGACTATTTTGGAAACCTTGAAATAATGTTTAGGGACATCTTCTTTGGGCTAACACAATCATCGATGAAGAAGATGCAGTAGGATACAGAGAAGCTTAGAAATATGTTTGAGAAACAATGGTAATAGTGTTTAGAAGTTCATTGCTAAAATTTGGATGGTTCTAGATATTTAGATGGTTCTGGCTAATGTCAGAGGGGAGTGGTTTTCATAAAAGCACCAGGTGAAACTTTAAGGAAGAACATGAATAAGGAAAAGAGGAAAACTGGAGCACTTATAAGTGTCTCATAGAATCAAAATAACTAAAATATGGAAGAAGTCTGGGGCTATAATGGGAAAGGATTTGCTATATGTGGACCCATCCAAGATATGGTGCTAAGACTTTTTTTTTTTTTTTTCAACATACCTATCAGCTCTTTTTTTCTTTAAGAGCCCCATGCTCTGCTTTGCAATATTTGCAGATACCTGGGCTCTTGAAAACAGTGGGCTTCAGGAATCTGTTTGCATGGGATTAAACAAAATTTTAGAACAGGTCCAAGTATGTTTGATATATATATATAGGCAAGGAGTTGGCAACTTTGATTGACCCTAACCTCCAGGGACCTATCTTCACTGGCCAATGAAGTCAATTCTTATTTGATTGGCTATGGGGTTATCTGCATGCATTAGCTGCATTTCTGATTTTCCAGAACTATCCAGAAGAAACATTTTATCTAGAAGCTGATTTACTGAAATTATAGTCTCTAGGCCATTTCCCTGTCTCCTTATTCACTGGTTCTGCAGATTAGTAGCTGGAAATTAGAAATACAAATTCTTGACAAGACTTATCTGAGATTTACCTCAGAAACCCTAAGGGTGCCCTCAAATTGTCTATGTTTTAACAAGTCATCTAAGCAATTCTAGCACATTTCAAAGTAGCACCATCTTAAGGTCATGCATGACCTTCCACCAGCCCAGGTAACACATGGGTTGGTTTTAGGGGAAAGACTAGGGGCAGGTGGGCTTCCCTGGTGGCTGAGTAGTAAAGAACCCACTTGCAATGCAGGGGCCTTGGGAGATGCAAGTTGATTTCTGGGTTGGGAAGAGTCCCTGGAGGAGGAAATGCAACTCACCTCAGTATTCTTGCCAGCGTAATCCCATGGACAGAGGAGCCTGGCAGGCTACAGTCTGTGGGGTCACAAAGAGTAGGACATGACTGAACACACATGCATGCACCAGGAGCAGGGTCATTGGCTTTTCTTTCTCTGTGTCTGTCATATTCAGTTCTAAACTTAAAATCCCAGATTGGAAGTAAAAACAATTGAGTCTTTCTTTTGTTCAGTTTTTTAACAATCCTGATTTCCTTTTAGATAGTGTGGTTTCATCTGACTAAGGAGGGGAGAGGGTCAATAAAGAAGAAGTATAGAAAACAAAACAAAAAAAAACTTTTAGATATGGCCTCAGCATGTCTTAGGATAATATTAGATTGTGCAGCCCATCTAATTTAATATCTTTTTATTTTTAACAGTTATATCATGTAGGGGGTCATATATCTTTACATAGGCAAAAATGAGTGAAATAAATTTTGCTATGCTTTGTGCATATTCTGTATAGGAGATATTGATAATTAAGATGATACTAGAGATTCCCTTTTATTTTTGTTAGGAGCTATATTCTTGGTCTAGAAATGGTAAATCATTTGTCGGAGTGCTTCTATACTTCTGGAATAGATAAGAATATAAATGACTCTAAGAATGATCAAACTGAGTGACTATATCTTTGAGGGTCACAACTATTTCAGCATCCAAAATAGTAAGCTATAGCTATTAAAAGTACAGTAAACAGAATTTGCACTTGTAAGTTGCCAGTTTCTGTTAAAAATATGTCAATGCTTCTTCTAAAGTTGGTGCAATGACTTGTGGGCTTTCCTGATGGCTCAGTTGAAAAAGAATCTGCCTGCAATGCAGGAGACCTGGGTTCAATACCTCGGTTGGGAAGATGCCCTGGAAAAGAGAACAGCTACCCACTCCAGTATTCTGGCCTGGAGAAATCCATGGACTGTATAGTCCATGAGGTCACAAAGAGTTGCACACAACTGAGTGACTTTCACTCACGACTTTCAGTTCAAAATGTTTATGTTCTTACCATATAGGAAAGAAAACCAGCTGTGTTTTTGAGTTCAGTATCCTTTACTCTGTCATCTCTGTCTTCTTTCCTTTCTTCCTTTAAACATATTTATGCTGCCTCTACTTTATTAAAATAAGATAGAATGAGATAAAATAAGATTTTTCTCTCTTGAACTCTGTTCTGAGACTTCTGTGTCTGCATCTTCATTGAAAAGTCTTCCTGTAAGTTATTTTAAGTTTGAAGAAGGATGCCTATTTTGTGGAAATAGCATCTTATAATTTTTTGATTCTAAATAATATTCTAGTAATTAATGTTTCAGATTTAAAAGCTGCATTATTTTCAAACTGTCAAGTTCAAGGTGAAAGCTTGTTTTTAACTCAATAAAGCTTTTATATGAAAATTTTAATAACCTGCACTTGTTAATTCACAAATATTCAATTAACTAAAGTTTATTATAATAAATACTTATAATAATTTAATTTAATACTCTTAAATAATTAATTTTATTAATTTAATTATTATAACTATTTAAGTAATTTAATTATATAATTAATTATCAGTGTAACTAATATAATTAATTGGTATATGTTCCTAGTAAATTAATAATTTAATTAAATGCCAATCAGTTCAGTTCAGTTTGGTTCAGTCGCTTAGTCGTGTCCGACTCTTTGCGACCCCATGAATCGCAGCATGCCAGGCCTCCCTTTCCATCACCAACTCCTGGAGTTCACTCAGATTCATCTCCATCGAGTCAGTGATGCCATCCAGCCATCTCATCCTCTGTCGTCCCCTTCTCCTCCTGCCCCCAATCCCTCCCAGCATCCCAATAGATGGTTAAAAAGAACATGAAAAGATGCTCAGCATCACTAATTATTAGAGAAATGCAAATCAAAACTACAGCAATGTAGTTATTGAAGGCCACTCTTCACACCAGTCAGAATGGTCATCATCAAAAAAATCTATAATCAATGTTGGAGATGGTGTGGAGAAAAAGGAACACTCCTGCATTCTTGGTGAGAATTTAAATTGTTACAGCAATTATACAGAACAGTATGAATGTTACTTAAAGGAACCTGAAACTAGAGTTAGCATATGATCCAACAATCCCAATCTTGGGCATAAATCTGGAGAACACCATAATTTGAAAGATATGAAAACCAGTGTTAATTGTGGCACTATTTACTATAGCCAGGACATGAAACAACCTAAGAGAAATGGGTTGGAAAAAAGTGGTACATATATATGATGGAATATTACTCAGCCATAAAAATAAATTAAATAATACCATTTTTACCAACATGGATGGATCTAAAGATTGTCATACTGAGAGAAATAAGTGAGACAAAGACAAATGTCATATTATATCACTTATTTGTGGGATCTCAAAAAAGCGTACAAATGATCTTATCTACAAAACAGGAAAAGAGGTGCAGATATAGAAAACAAATCTATCCTTAGCAGGGGATAAGGAAGGAGGGATGAATTGATTGGGAAATTCAGATTGCCATATTAACACTACTTTATAAAATAGATAACTAACAAAGACTTACTATTTCTACTCAGTATTTATAATGGCCTATATGGGAAAAGAATCTAAAAACATATGGATATATGTATACGTATAATTAATTTACTGTACACTCAAAAGTAACACAATATTGTAAATCAACTATACTCCAATAAAATTTTTTTATGAAGAATATATTTACCTCACAACACTGCTGTGAGGATTAAGTGAAATAATATCTGTAAAATAGTAGCAGTGTCAGGTAGATAGCAAGCTCTCAGTAAATGTTAATATCATTATTAAAACATTTTTCAAAATTAAAAACCTTTAAGCATTTTAAACTCTAATCAGCCATACAGTAAATTTATTTATGAAGTAATTCTTTGAAGTTTATGAGCTCAAACTCATGAATACAGTGAATTAAGTTATTTTAAGCATTCTATTATTGTTTAAAAACAATTACATTTTCAGTCAGTTCAGTTCAGTCGCTCAGTCATGTCCGACTCTTCGTGACCCCATGAATCGCAGCACGCCAGGCCTCCCTGTCCATCACTAGCTCCCGGAGTCTATTCAAACTCATGTCCATAGAGTCGGTGATGCCATCCAGCCATCTCATCCTATGTCTTTCCCTTCTCCTCCTGCCCTTAATCCCTCCCAGCATCAGAGTCTTTTCCAATGAGTCAACTCTTCGCATGAGGTGGCCAAAGTACTGGAGTTTCAGCTTTAGCATCATTCCCTCCAAAGAACACCCAGGACTGATCTCCTTTAGAATGGACTGGTTGGATATCCTTGCAGTCCAAGGAACTCTCAGGAGTCTTCGCCCACACCACAGTTCAAAAGCATCAATTCTTCAGAGCTCAGCTTTCTTCACAGTCCAACTCTCACATCCATACATGACCACTGGAAAAACCATAGCCTTGACTAGACAGACCTCAGTCGGCAAAGTAATGTCTCTGCTTTTCAATATGCTATCTAGGTTGGTCATAACTTTTCTTCCAAGGAGTAAGCATCTTTTAATTTCATGGCTGCAGTTACCATCTGCAGCGATTTGGAGCCCCCCAAAATAAAGTCGGACACTGTTTCCGCTGATTCCCCATCTATTTGCCATGAAGTGATGAGACCAGATGCCATGATTTTATATATATATATATATATATATATACACACATATATATACACACACATATATATACATACATATATACATATATATATATATATACATATATATATATATATATATATATATACACACACACACACACACACACACACATATACGTTGGTGCTGTCTCTGGTTCCTGGCAGAGTTTCTAAAACCCTAGTAATTTCCTGAGTGGTAAGAGTATTAGGATCATCTTTTGTTCTAATGAGGTCGCTCTGGTTGGGCTCCTGGATGGCTCCTAAATGAGGGCTTTTCAACAAAAACAGCAACAAAACAAGTAATGATTAGAGGCATGGAATTTTCAGCCCCATACCCCCATTTTCTAGAGAGAGGAGAGGGGTTGGGAATAAAGAGTAGATTTGATCATCTCCATGTGATGAAGCCTCCATAAAATTCCAACAGTATGGGTTTCAGAGAGCTTCCAGGTTGGTGAGCATGTTCAAACTAGGAGGGTGATGCACCCCCACCTTGTCAACCAAAAAAAAACACAACATGAAATTGTGAGTTAAGTTTTATCTGAGGCAAAATGAGGACTATAGCCTGGGAGACAACATTTCAGACAGCTCTGAGAGACTGCTCCAAAGAGGTTGGGGGAAGATCAGTAAAGTACATATGATTTTATTGAAGAGAGATACATGCAGTCAAGCACACATTTTAACAGAGATTTGCTGCTAGTCATGAGGAGCAGGTATCACTGTTAATGATTATAGTGTAGTGCTTTCCTAGATATGAGAAGATACAGATACTGGGCTCATAAAATTGTTTTCTAAAAATATCTTATTATCTGAAGGCTTGTTCTGCCAGTATTTTCCAGGACACAGTGTCTCATTCATGATCTACACCTTGAGCTCCTTTCAGAATGTGTTGAAGGTCAGTGGCTTCAGTGGCTAGTGACCTAATCCATGTAGAGGCAAATGGCACGTGAAAATTTTTAGTTGGCAGTCTCCACATGGACAGAAATTCATGTGTTCAGGACCCTCCTAAGACTTGCCTTACATATCTCTTTTTCTGGTTGTTCATTGCATCCTCTATCATATCCTTTAGTAATAATCGTAAATGTAAGTATTTCCTTGAGTTCCATGAGCTGTTGTAGCAAATAAATAAAACACATGTGGCAGAGGTCAGCTCAGGTTGTTGAAATATCTGACTTATAGCTGGTTTGTCAGAAGTACAGTGACAATCTGGAATGGCTTTTTGAGTGATGGGGTAGGGAGTAGTGTTGTGGGATTGCCCCTTCACCTATGGGATCTGACACTGCCTCCAGGCAGATAGTGTTAAAATTGAGTTAAATTATGGGATGCCCAAATGGTGTCACAAAGAATTGCTTGTTGTAGGAAAAATACCCTCATATGTGGTGACTGGAAGTGTCAAAAGTGTGTAAGTATTTTGTGTGAGTAATAAAGGAGACACTCAGGTGAAAAAAAGACACAGCATAGGAGAACTGGGTTTTCTTCTATATAGGAGGGAAAACCTGGAATTTTTCCTGTATACTTTCTATCCCCTATATAGTGACCAAAGCTATCATTCTAAAATAGATATTTTTCTATACAAATCTCTTGTTTAAAATCTTTAAGAGTTTCTCGTTGCCTATAATAACAGGCATTAATTTCTTAGAGGTCAAATAATGCCTTTATATGATGACCACATTCCTAACATCCTGCTAGAATTTTCTAGCTCCCTTAGAATATCATGTGCTGGGTTCATTACAATTGCTTTACATTACAATCATATGTGAGCTTGACATTGATCTTGCTGCTTTTCTTGCCTGGGAGAACCTACCTTCATTCTCCTTAGTTTATTTGACAAATGATACAATAGCTAACCCTTTTGTGAAGGCTTGATTTCTTGACTTTATTCTTCAGAAAAAATCTTCACATATTCTTCTGACTCACATAACATCCTTATTCTTGAATTTTTCTTTGTACTTAGGGCATTGTCACATTGTATCAAAATTGGCTCTAGTTATGTTTTTAAAAGCTCATTTTATTGTAATATTTTCTGCATATTTCATTGTAAGTAGTTAACAAATTTATTAGTTGAGTGAAATGAAAAATAGAGTAGTTTTAATTATTCTGTGATATATGATGAACAACTTTAAGAAGAAATATAGCCTTATCTTTGATAAAGGAGGCAAAAATACACAATGGATAAGATCATCTTTTTAACAGGTGGTGTTGGGAAAACTGATCAATCACTTATAAAAGAATAAAACTAGTACACTTTCTAACACCATACACAAAAATAAACTAAAAATGTGTTAAAGATCTAAATGTAAGACCAGAAACTACAAAACTCTAACAGGAAAACATAGGCAGAAGACTCTCTGATGTAAATCACAACAAGATCCCCTATGACTCACCTCAGAGTAATGGAAATGAAAACAAAAATAACAAATGGGACCTAATTAAACTTAAAATGTTTTACACAACTAAGGAAACTATAAGCAAGGTGAAAAGACAGCCTTCAGAATAGAAGAAAATAATAGCAAATGAAACAACTGACAAAGAAATAATCTCCAAAATATACAAGCAGTTCATACAGCTCAATACCAGAAAAAAAAAAAAAGCCCAATCAAAAAGTGGGAAAAAGACCTAAACAGACATTTGTCCAGAGAAGACATACAGATGGCTAACAAACACATGAAAAGATGCTCAACATCACTCATTATCAGAGAAATGCAAATCAAAACCACAATGAGGTACCATCTCACGACAGTCAGAATGGCTGCCATCAAAAAGTCTACAAACAATAAATGCTGGAGAGGGTATGGAGAAAAGGAAACACTCTTACACTGTTGGTAGGAATGCAAACTGGTACAGCCACTATGGAGAACAGTGTGGAGATTCCTTAGGAATCAGAAAATAGAACTGCCATATGACCCAGCAATCCCACTGCTGGGCATATATACCAAGTAAATGTGAATTGAAGGAGCTATACATACCCCAGTGTTCATTGCAGCACTGTTTATAATAGCTAGGACATGGAAGCAACCTAGATGCCCTTCAGCAAAAGAAAGAACAAGGAAGTTATGGTTCATATACACAACAGAATATTACTCAAATATAAAAATAGAGTGCTTTTGAGTCAGTTCTAATGATGTGAATGAAACTGGAGCCTATTATACAGAGTGAAGTAAGTCAGAAAGAGAAGCACCAATATGGTATATTAATGCATACATGTGAAATTTAGAAAGATGGTGATGATGACCTTATATGCAAAACAGAAAAGAGACACAGATGTAAAGAACAGACTTTTGGACTATGTGGGAGAAGCTGAGGGTGAGATGATTTGAGGGAATAATATTGAAACATGTATATTACCATGTGTAAAATAGATAACCAGTTCAAGTTCAATGCATGAAGCAGGGCACTCAAAGCCAGTGCTCTGGGATGAGGTGGGGAGGAAGATGGGAGGAGGGGTTCAGGATGGAGGGACACATGTACACCTGTGGCTGATTCATATCATTGTATGGCAAAAAGCAACACAGTATTTTAATTAGCCTCCAATTAAAATAAATTAATTTATTTATTTAAAAGGAAATATAGCTTGCCTTTCACAAAAAAATAGATAAGAAACACTTTGAGAAGCAAAGTAGAAAATGATAATTAAAGCAAACCAAGTTGCTTTTTTATAATGGAAAAGAGTTGCTTCAAATATACCAATTATAGAAAGGAATATCCTCAACAAATTGTATAGACATCATTAACACTTGGAAAAAGAGCTGGTTCTTTGAGAAGATAAACAAAATTGACAAACCATTAGCTAGACTCATTAAGAGAAAAGGGAGAAGACTCAAATCAATAAAATTAGAAGTGAAAAAGGAGAAGTTACAATAGACAATGCATAAAAATTATAAAGGATTGTAAGCGGCTACTCTGACCAACTATATTCCAATAAAATGGACAACCTGGAAGAAATGGACAACCTTGAAGAAACAGACAAACTCTTAGAAAAGTATAACATTAAAAACTCAACCAGAAGAAATAGAAAATATGAACAGAGCAATCACAAGGACAGAAACCAAAACGTAGTAAAAAAAAAAAAAATCCAATAAACAAATACCTAGGGACAGATGGCTTCACAGGAAAATTCTACCAAAAATTTAGAGAAGAATTAACACTTCTACTGCTCAAATTATTCCAGAAAATTGCAGAGGGAGGAAACTCCCAAACACATTCTATAAGGCCAGCATTCCAAAACCAGTCAGAAATGTCACAAAAAAAGAAAATTAGAGGCCAATATCATGGTGATGAATATAGATACAAAAATCCTCAACAATGTGATAGTAAAGAGAATTAAATAACATATTATTATTATTAATAGTACAATCCAAATTATTAAAAGGATAATACATCATGATCAAGTGGACTTTATTCCAGGGATGCAAGTATTCTTCAATATATGCAAGTCAATAAATGTTATACACTATAATAACAAACTGAAAGATATAAACCATATGATAATCTCAATAGATGCAGAGAAAGTCTTTGACAAAATGAAACTCTTATTTATGATAAAAACTCTCCAGAGAGTAGGCATAGAAGGCACATGTACTCCAATGTTCCTTGCAACACTATTTACAATAGCTAGGACATGGAAGCAACCTAGATGTCCATTGACAGATGAATGGATAAAGAAGTCATGGTACATTTATATAATTGAATGTTGCTCAGCCATAAGAAGAGTGCATCTGAGTTAGTTCTAATGAGGTGGATGAACCTAGAGCCTATTATACAGAGTGAAGCAAGAGAGAAAAACAAATATCATATTAATTAAAGAATATATATGGAATCTAGAAAGATGGTAATGGTGAATCCATTTATTTGCAGGACAGTAATGGAGATATAGACATAGAGAACAGGGTTGGGGATACAGTTGCGGAAGGAGAAAGTGAAAGTGAAGTCGCTCAGTCGTGTCCCACTCTTTGCGACCCCAAGCCTGTAGCCTACCAGGCTTCTCTGTCCATGGGATTTTCCAGGCAATAGTACTGGAGTAGATGGCCATTTCCTTCTCCAGTGGATCTTCCCAAATGAGGGATTGAATGTGGGTCTCCTGATTTGTAGACAGACACTTTACTGTCTGAGCCACCAGGTAAGTCTTAGAGGGAAGGACAAATTGAAAGAGTAACATTGAAACATATACATTCAGTTCAGTTCAGTCACTCAGTCGTGTCCGACTCTTTGCGATCTCATGAATTGCAGCAGGCCAGGCCTCCCTATCAATCACCAACCCATGGAGTTCACCCAAACTCTTGTCCATCGAGTCAGTGATGCCATACAGCCATCTCATCCTCTGTCGTCCCCTTCTCCTCCTGCCCCCAATCCCTCCCAGCATCAGAACGGTTTCCAATGAATCAACTCTTCGCATGAGGTCGCCAAAGTATTGTAGTTTCAGCTTTAGCATCAGTCCTTCCAAAGAACACCCAGGACTGATTTCCTTTAGAATGGACTGGTTGGATCTCTTTGCAGTCCAAGGGACACTCAAGACTCTTCTCCAACACCACAGTTCGAAAGCATCAATTCTTCAGTGCTCAGTTTTATTCACAGTTCAACTCTCACATCCATACATGACCACTGGAAAACCATAGCCTTGACTAGACAGACATCTGCTGGAAAAGTATTGTCTCTGCTTTTGAATATACTATCTAGGTTGGTCATAACTTTCCTTCCAAGAGTAAGTGTCTTTTAATTCCATGGCTGAAATCACCATCTGCAGTGATTTTGGAGCCCAAAAACATAAAGTCTGATACTGTTTCCACTGATTCTCCATCTATTTCCCATGAAGTGATGGGACCAGATGCCATGATCTTCGTTTTCTGAATGTTGAGATTTAATCCAACTTTTTCACTCTCCTCTTTCACTTTCATCAAGAGGCTTCTTAGTTCCTCTTCACTTTCTGCCATAAGGGTGGTGTCATCTGCACATCTGAGGTTATTCATATTTCTCCTGACAATCTTGATTCCAGCTTGTGTTTCTTCCAGCCCAGTATTTCTCATGATGTATTCTGCATATAGTTGAACGATTCTATGAAGACCTACAAGACCTTTTAGAACAAACACCAAAAAAAGATGTCCTTTTCATTATAGGGGACTGGAATGCAAAAGTAGGAAGTCAAGAAACACCTGGAGTAATAGGCAAATTTGGCCTTGGAATATGAAATGAAGCAGGGCAAGGGCTAATAGAGTTTTGCCAAGAGAATGCACTGGTCATAGCAAACACCCTTTTCCAACAATGCAAGAGAAGACTCTACACATGGATATCACCTGATGGTAAACACCGAAATCAGATTGATTATATTCTTTACAGCCAAAGATGGGGAAGCTCTATACAGTCAGCAAAAACAAGATCAGGAGCTGACTGTGGCTCAGATCATGAACTCCTTTTTGCCAAATTCAGACTTAAATTGAAGTAAGTAGGGAAAACCACTATCCCACTTTGAAGGTCAGGAATGGCAGCAGTAAGGAGATACCCCTCGTCCAAGGTAAGGAACAGCTGCGGTGCTTTGCTGGAGCAGCCATGAAGACATACTCCACGCCCAAGGTAAGAGAAACCCAAGTAAGATGGTAGGTGTTGCAAGAGGGCATCAGAGGGCAAACACACTGAAACAATACTCACAGAAAACTAGTAAATCTAATCACACTAGGACCACAGCCTTGTCTAACACAATGAAACCAAGCCATGCCTGCGGGGCAATCCAAGACGGGCGGGTCATGGTGGAGAGGTCTGACAGAATGTGGTCCACTGAAGAAGGCAATGGCAAGCCACTTCAGTATTCTTGTCTTGAGAACCCCATGAACCGTATGAAAAGGCAAAATGATAGGATACTGAAAGAGGAACTCCCCAGGTCATTAGGTGCCCATTATGTTGCTGGAGATCAGTGGAGAAATAACTCCAGAAAGAATGAAGGGATGGAGCCAAAGCAAAAACAATACCCAGTTGTGGATGGGACTGGTGATAGAAGCAAGGTCTGATGCTATAAAGAGCAATATTGCATAGGAACCTGGAATGTCAGTTCCATGAATCAAGGCAAATTGGAAGTGGTCAAACAAGAGATGGCAAGGGTGAACCGTCAACATTCTAGGAATCAGCGAACTAAAATGGACTGGAATGGGTGAATTTAACTCAGATGACCATTATATCTACTACTGTGGGCAGGAATCCCTCAGAAGAAATGGAGTAGCCATCATGGTCAACAAAAGAGTCCAAAATGCAGTACTTGGATGCAATCTCATAAATGACAGAATGATCTCTGTTCATCTCTAAGGCAAACCATTCAATATCACAGTTATCTAAGTCTGTGCCCCAACCAGTAAGGTTGAAGAAGATGAAATAGAACGGTTTTATGAAGACCTGCAAGACCTTTTAGAACTAACAACAAAAAAAGATGTCCTTTTCATTATAGGGGACTGGAATGCAAAAGTAGGAAGTCAATAAACACCTGGAGTAACAGACAAATTTGACCTTGGAATGCAGAATGAAGCAGGGCAAAGACCAACAGAGTTTTGCCAAGAAAATGCACTGGTCATAGCAAACACCCTCTTCCAACAACACAAGAGAAGATTCTACACATGGACATCACCAGATGGTAAACACTGAAATCATATTGATTATATTCTCTGCAGCCAAAGACGGAGAAGCTCTACAGAGTCATCAAAAACAAGACCAGGAGCTGACTGTGGCTCAGATCATGAACTCCTTATTGCCAAATTCAGAGTTAATTGAAGAAAGTAGGGAAAATTGCTAGACCATTCAGGTATGACCTAAATCAAATCCCGTATGATTATACAGTGGAAGTGAGAAATAGATTTAAGGGCCTAGATCTGATAGATAGAGTGCCTAATGAACTATAGAATGAGGTTGGTGACATTCTACAGGAGACAGGGATCAAGATCATCCTCAAGGAAAAGAAATGCAAAAAAGTAAAATGGCTGTCTGAGGAGGGCTTACAAATAGCCGTGAAAAGAAGAGAGGTGAAAAGCAAAGGAGAAAAGGAAAGATATAAGCATCTGAATGCAGAGTTCAAAAGAGTAGCAAGAGGAGATAAGAAAGCTTTCTTCAGCAATCAATGCAAAGAAATAGAGGAAAAGAACAGAATGGGAAAGACTAGAGATCTCTTCAAGAAAATTAGAGAAACCAAGGGAATATTTCACGCAAAGATGGGCTCGATAAAGGACAGAAATGGTCTGGACCTAACAGAAGCAAAAGATAGTAAGAAGAGATGGCAAGAATACACGGAAGAACGGTACAAAAAAGATCTTCACGACCCAGATAATCATGATGATGTGATCACTAATCTAGAGCCAGACATCTTGGAAAGTGAAGTCAAGTGGGCCTTAGAAAGCATCACTACGAACAAAGCTAATGGAGGTGATGGAATTCCAGTTGAGCAGTTTTAAATCCTGAAAGATGATGCTATGAAAGTGCTACACTTAATATTCCAGCAAATTTGGAAAACTCAGCAGTGATCACAGGACTGGAAAAGGTCAGTTTTCATTCCAATTCCAAAGAAAGGCAATGCAAAAGAATATTCAAACTACTGCACAATTACACTCATCTCACATGCTAGTAAAGTAATGCTCAAAATTCTCAAAGCCAGGCTTCAGTAATACATGAACCATGAACTCCCTGATGTTCAAGCTGGTTTTAGAAAAGGCAGAGGAACCAGAGATCAAATTGCCAACATCTGCTGGATCATGGAAAAAGCAAGAGAATTCCAGAAAAACATCTATTTCTGCTTTTGGCTATGCCAAAGCCTTTGACTGTGTGGATGACAATAAACTGTGGAAAATTCTGAAAGAGATGAGAATACCAGACCACCTGACCTGCCTCTTGAGAAACCTGTATACAGGTCTGGAAGCAACAGTTAGAACTGGACATGGCACAACAGACTGGTTCCAAATAGGAAAAGGAGTACGTCAAGGCTGTATATTGTCACCCTGCTTATTTAACTTCTATGCAGAGTACATCATAAGAAACGCTGGACTGGAAGAAACACAAGCTGGAATCAAGATTGCCGGGAGAAATATCAATAACCTCAGATATGCAGATGACACCTCCCTTATGGCAGAAAGTGAAGAGGAACTAAAAAGCCTCTTGATGAAAGTGAAAGAGTAGAGCGAAAAAGTTGGCTTAAAGCTCAACATTCAGAAAATGAAGATCATGGCATCCGGTCCCATCACTTCATGGGTAATAGATGGGGAAACAGTGGAAACAGTGTCAGACTTTTTTTGGGGGGGCTCCAAAATCACTGCAGATGGTGATTGCAGCCATGAAATTAAAAGACGCATACTCCTTGGAAGAAAGTTATGACCAACCTAGATAGCATATTCAAAAGCAGAGACAGTACTTTACCAACTAAGGTCAGTCTAGTCAAGGCTATGGTTTTTCCTGTGGTATGTATGGATGTGAGAGTTCGACTGTGAAGAAGCCTGAGTGCCGAAGAATTGATGCTTTTGATCTGTGGTGTTGGAGAAGACTCTTGAGAGTCCCTTGGACTGCAAGGAGATCCAACCAGTCCATTCTGAAGGAGATCAACCCTGGGATTTCTTTGGAGGGAATGATGCTAAAGCTGAAAGTCCAGTACTTTGGACACCTCATGCGAAGAGTTGACTCATTGGAAAAGACTCTGATGCTGGGAGGGATTGGGGGCAGGAGGAGAAGGGGACAACAGAGGATCAGATGGTTGGATGGCATCACCAGCTCCATGGCCGTGAGTCTGAGTGAACTCCGGGAGATGGTGATGAACAGTAAGGCCTGGCGTGCTGCGATTCATGGGGTCGCAAAGAGTCGGACACAACTGAGCTACTGAACTGAACTGAACTGAACTGAACTGATTCAGGTATGACCTAAATCAAATCCCTTATGATTATACAGTGGAAGTGAGAAATAGATTTAAGGGCCTAGATCTGATAGAGTGCCTGATGAACTACGGACAGAGGTTCGTGACATTGTACAGGAGACAGGTATCAAGACCATCACCATGGAAAAGAAATGCAAAAAAGCAAAATGGCTGTCTGGGGAGGCCTTACAAATAGCTGTGAAAGAAAGAGAAGTGAAAAGCAAAGGATAAAAGAAAATATGTAAGCATCTGAATGCACAGTTTCAAAGAGTAGCAAGAAGAGATAGGAAAGCTTTTCTAAGCGATCAATGCAAAAAATAGAGGAAAATAACAGAATGAGAAAGACTAGAGCTCTCTTCAAGAAAATTAGAGATACCAAGGGAACATTTCATGCAAAGATGGGCTCGATAAAGGACAGAAAGGGTAAGGACCTAACAGAAGCAGAAGATATTTAGAACAGGTGGCAAGAATACACAGAAGAACTGTACAAAAAAGATCTTCATGACCCAGATAATCACGATGGTGTGATCACTCACCTAGAGCCAGACATCCTGGAATGTGAAGTCAAGTGGGCCTTAGAAAGAATTACTATGAACAAAGCTAGTGGAGGTGATGAACTTCCAGTGGAGCTATTTCAAATTCTGAAAGATGATGCTGTGAAAGTGTTGCACTCAATATGCCAGCAAATTTGGAAAACTCAGCAGTGACCACAGGACTGGAAAAGTTCAGTTTACATTCCAATCCCAAAGAAAAGCAATCCCAAAGAATGCTCAAACATATACATTACCATATGCCAAATGATAGCCAGTGGGAATCTGCATCTGATACAGGAAGCTCAAACCCAACCCAGTGCCCACTGACAAACTATTGGGGTTGTGGGAAGTGGGAGTGGAGAGGAAGGTTCATGAGGAATGGGTCATGTGTATACCTATGGCTGATTCATACTGATGTATGACAGAAGCTAACAGAATACTGCAAAGCAAGTATCCTCCAATTAAAAATTAAAAATTACTAAAAAGAGAGATTTGGAAAATAAATTTACCATAAAGGTAAAGCTACTCATCTGTGTTGTTGTTGTTTTTTTTTTCCCTAGGTGCAGTAATGCCTATAGAGGATAACCAACAATTTTTTAAAAGCAAACAGAAAGTTAGGAGAAAGAGTTGGGAGAGAAAGGATATGTAAATGAGTTCATGACAGTTTACTGGGGAGAAACTACAGCTAAAGGGTATAGTAGATAAACCAAGAAAAGGTAGCACATTTAAAGTTTTCTTAAAGTTAGCTTATTACATTAACTCATCAAGTAGTTAGACTGACATTCTATCATTTTCCACCATTGACTGAGTCCCAAGAGTTGGACTCAGTCTTACAAAAAGGCTGTAAAATTTATTCCCGAACCCAATTTTACCAGTTGCATGTGTTACTCTAACTCTGTAATTGAATTAAATATTATCCAATCTGAGAAATAAATAAAGGGAGAGATACTTTTCAACCTGCAGACATATGTTTCAAAAGCAGTAATAATATAAAATAGAATTTCCTGATAAATTACATGAAAAATTCTCACCTTAAGGGCATTAAGAAGTTTACTTTTTATTGGAATCTGGGACAAATCTATTTTGAATGGATTGCTTTCTTTTTTTGAGATGTAAATAATGACCTGATAATACAGTTATGGATTTTGGGTAAAACATTTTCTTAAATAAAAAGCCATTGTATATACTTCCTGTGTGGTTCAGTGTGTCTACCCCATAACTTGAAAATCCTCTTGACAGTCATGGTGAGTTTCATATGTTCCATGCTGTCTGAGCTATTTAAAATCCACCCCCAAAAGAGGCAGTTAAAATGATGCACTCAAGACGTCAGCAAATTTGGAAAACTCAGCAATGGCCACAGAACTGGAAAAGGTTAGCTTTCATTCCAATCCCTAAAAAGGGCAGAATCAAAGAATGTTCAAGATACTCAACAATTGCACTCATTTCTCTTGCTAGTAAGTTTATGCTCAAAATGCTTCAAGCTAGGCTTCAATAGTACATGAACTGAGAATTTCCATGTGTACATGCTGAATTTAGAAAAGGTCGAGGAACCAGATATAAAATTGCCAACAATTACTGGATCATACAGAAAGCAAAGAAATTCCAGAAAAACATCTACTTCTGCTTCATTGACTATGCTAAAGACTTTGACTGTGCGGATCACAACAAACTGTGGAAAATTCTTAAAAAGATGGAAATATTACATCACCTTACCTATCTCCTGAGAAACCTGTCAAGAAGGTCAAGAAACAACACCTAAAACAATACATGGAGCAACTGACATTCAAAGTTGGGAAAAGAATAAGAAAGGCTGTATATTGTCACCCTGTTTATTTAATTTATATGCGGAGTACATCAAGTGAAATGCTGGGCTGGATGAATCACAAGCTGGAATCAAGTTTCCTGGGAGAAATACTAATCTCAGATATTTAGATAATACCACTCTAATGGCAGAAAGTGAAGAGAAACTAAAGCACCTGTTGATGAAAGTGAAAGAGGAGAGTGAAAAAGCTGGCTCAAAATTTATCATTAAAAAAGCTAAGATACTGGCATCCAGTCTCATCACTTCACGGCAAAGAGAGGGGGCGGGGGGAAATGGATACTGTGACAGATCTTATTTTCTTGTGCTACAAAATTATTGTGGATGTTGACTGCAGCCATGAAATTAAAAGACGCTTGTTCCTTGAAATCTATGACAAGCCTTGACAATATATTAAAAATCAGAGCCATCACTTTGCCAACAAAGATCCATATAGTCAAAGCTATGGTTTTTCCAATAGTCATGTATGGATGTCAGAGTTAGATCATAAAGCTGAGTGCTGAAGAACTGATTATTTTGAACTGCAGTAACTTGAAAGGACTCTTTCTTGGACAACAAGTAGATCAAACCAGTCAATCCTAAAGGAAATCAATCCTGAGTATTCACTGGAAGGACTGATGCTGAATCTGAAGCCCAGTTCCTTTGACCACTTGATGCTAAGAGCCAACTCATTGGTAAAAACCCTGATACGGGGAAAGACTGAGGTCAAAAGAAGAGGGCAGCAGAGGATGAGATGATTATATAACATCACTGACTCAGTGGACATGAATTTGAGCAAACTCTGGGAGACAGTGAGGGACAGGGAAGCCTTGCATGTTGCAACCTTGGGGTTGCAAATAGTTGGATGTGACTTAGTGACTGAACAACAAAAATGCTGTTTTCATAGTTATCTTTACTATGATTCCCACATGGATATCGTGTGCTCTAGTGAAGTCAAACTACTTCTGAGAAATTTCTCTCTTTTCTAGCCTATTCTTGGTGTATGTGCTGTTTGTTTTTCCTGGGGGGGGAATATATATATATATATATATATATATATATATATATATATCTGCAATTTTATGCCTAGGAAATTATGCTCCTGTTTCAGCATTCAGAATGGCTTCTTATCAGTTGATGTCTGATAAAAAGTTCCTTCTGAGTGCTTTTAGAGAACTCTGTAAATAATTCTATTTTAGCATTTACCCTTGTTTGGTGCTATGGACTGAGTATGTGTACCCCCTTCAAATTCATCAGCTGAAATCTAATCTTCAATTTGATGATATTTGGAGATGGGGAGGCTAAAGTCTCATCTCCAGTATGATGGCATTTGGAGATGGGGCCTTTGAAGGAGTAATTAGGTCATGAGTGTGAAGTCCTCATGATGGGGTTTGTGTCCTTATAAGAAGAGACATGAGAGTCCTTGCTTCCTCTCTCTCTACTCTCTGCTGTGACAGAATAAGAAGAGAAGACAGCCATCTGCAAACCCAGATGAGGGCTTGCACCAGATGGTATCAACCATCACCTTGTTCTTGAACTTCCCATCCTTGAGAACTGTAGGTCATAAATGTGTGTTGTTTAACCACTCAGTCTATGCCTCTTTGTTATAGCAACCCCAACTGACTAAGACACTTGGTAAAGTTTTGTTCGTGTTAAAATCCAATACAACAGGTTCAAAATGGAGTCACTTATGAAAAGCCTCATGTCACATACCCAACATCTAATTTCTGTTTCTGCTTTCCAAGAAATACAATCTTAAACAAGTCAATCAGAAATACAATCTTAAATGAGTCAAACCTGATCAATACTAGTGGGGTGTTCTGCCTGATAGATCTGTGCCCCCCAAAATATTGAGCTTGTCATGACCAATCCAACTTTTGGATCCACTTTTTAAAAACCTCTTTCTTCACATTCCCTTCTACCTATAAGGTTGAATTTTGTATAGGTCCTGGGTGCTCCTTTCTACCTGCTAGATCAGATGAGGCCTGATTCATGAATCACTGAATAAAGCCAATAAGATGTTTAAAGTTTACTTAGTTGAATTATGCTTTTTGAACACTTTATCTGTTAACTATTCTCTGAGTATATAAAATAATCTCAGATATGCAGATGACACCATTTTTATGGCAGAAAGCAAAGAGGAACTAAAGAGCCTCTTGATGAAGGTGAAAGAGGAGAGTGAAAAAGCTGGCTTAAAACTCAACATTCAAAAAATGAAGATCATGGCACGCAGTCCCATCACTTCATGGGAAATAGATGGGATAGCAAAGGAAACAGTGACAGGCTTTTTTTCCTTGGGCTCCAAAATCACTGCAAATGGTGACTCTAGCCATGAAATTAAAAGAAGCTTGCTCCTTGAAAGAAAAATTATGACCAACCTAGGCAGTCTGTTAAAAAGTAGAGACATTACTTTGCCAACAAAGGTCCTTACAGTCTAAGCTACAGTTTTTCCAATAGTCATGTATGGATTATGAGAGTTGGACCATAAAGAAGACTAATTTTGGAGCCCAAAAAATAAAGTCAGCCACTGTTTCCACTGTTTCTCCATCTATTTGCCATGAAGTGATGGGACCGGATGACATGATCTCAGTTTTCTGAATATTGAGCATTAAGCCAACATTTTCCACTCTCCTCCTTCCCCTTCATCAAGAGGATCTTTAGTTCTTCTCCACTTTCTGCCATAAGAGTGGTATAATTTGCATATCTGAAGTATTGATATTTCTCCCAGCAATATTGATTCCAGCTTGTGCTTCATCCAGCCCGTTTCTAATGTTTCTCTGCATATAAGTTAATTAAGTAGGGTGGCAATATACAGCTTTGAGGTACTCCTTTCCCTACTTGGAACCAGTCTGTTGTTACATGTCCACTTCTAACTGTTGCTTCCTGACCTGCATACAGATTTCTCAGGAGGCAGGTCAGGTGATCTGGTATTCCCTGGTATTCACAGTTTATTGTGATCCATATAGTCAAAGGCTTTGGCATAGTCAATAAAGCAGAAATAGATGTTTTTCTGGAACTCTCTTGCTTTTTTGATGATCCAGTGGATGTTGGCAATTTGATTTCTGGTTCCTTTGCCTTTTCTACAACCAGCTTGAAATCTAGAAGTTCACGGTTCACATATTGTTGAAGCCTGACTTGGAGAATTCTGAACATTACTTTACTAGCATGTGAGATGAGTACAATTGTGCAGTAGTTTGAGCATTCAAGCTTGACCTAAAAAAAATCCATTGTGGTTATACAGTGGAAGTCACAAAGAGATTCAAGAGATTAGATCTAATAAAGTGCCTGAAGAATTATGTATGGAAGTTTGTGACATTGTACAGGAAGCAGTGATCAAAACCATCCTCAAGAAAAAGAAATTCAAAAAGGTTGTCTGAGGAAGCCTTACAAATAGCTGAGAAAAGAAGAAAAGTGAAAGGCAAAGGATCACAGTTCCAAAGAATACCAAGGAGAGATAAGAAAGCCTTCCTCAGTGATCAGTGCAAAGAAACAGAGGAAAGCAATAAAACATGAAAGACTAGAGATCTCTTCAAGAAAATCAGAGCTACCAAGGGAACATTTCATGCAAAGATGGGCATAATAAAGGACAGAAATGTTATGGACCTCGTGGAAGCTGAAGATATTAAGAGGTGACAGGAGTACAAAAAAGAACTATACATAAAGGATCTTAACCCAGGTAGCCACAATGGTGTGATCACTCACCTCGAGACATTTTGGAATATGAACAAATGGTCCTTAGGAAGCATCGTGACGAACAAAGCTAGTGGAGGTGATGGAATTCCAGTTGAGCTATTTCAAATCCTAAAAGATGATGCTATTAGAGTGCTGCATTCAATATGCCAGCAAATTTGGAAAACTCAGCAGTGGGCACAGGACCGGAAAAGATCCGTTTTCTTTCCAATCCCAAAGAAAGGCAATGACAAAGCATGTTCAGATTACCACACAATTGCACTCATCTCACATGCTAGCAAAGTAATCCTCAAAATTCTCCAAGTTAGGCTTCAACAGTCCATTAACCAAGAACTCCCAGATGTTCAAGCTGGATTAAGAAAAGGCAGACAAGCCAGAGATCAAATTGCCAACATCTGTTGGATCATATAAAAAACAAGAGAATTCCAGAAAAAAAAAATTACTTCTGCTTCATTGACTACACTGAAGCCTTTGACTCTGTGGATCACAACAACTGTGGAAAATGCTGTAAGAGATGGGAATAACATACCACCTCACCTGCCTCCAGAGAAATCTGTATGCAGGTTAAAAGCAACAGTTAAAAATGCATATGGAAAAACAGACTGGTTCCAAATTGGGAAAGGAGTAAGTAAAGGCTATATATTGTCAACCTGCTTATTTAAATTCTATACAGTGTACATTATGTGAAATGCCATGCTGGACAAAGCTCAAGCTGGAATCAAGATTGCTTGGAGAAATATAAATAACCTCAGGTATGCAGATGACATCACCTTATGGCATAAAGTGAAAGAGGAGAGTGAAAAAGCTGGCTTAATACTCAACATTCAAGAAATGAAGATCTTGGCATACAGTTCCATCACTTCATGGCAAATAGATTGGGAGACAGTGCAAAACAGTAACAGAATTTATTTTCTTGAGCTCCACCATCACTGAAGATAGTGACTGCAGCCATGAATTTAAAAGATGCTTGCCCCTTGGAAGAAAATTTATGACCAACATAGACAGTCTTTAAAAATCAGAGACATTATTTTGCCAACAAAGGTATGTCTAGTCAAAGCTATGGTTTTCCAGTAGTCATGCATGGATGTGAGAGTGGACTGTAAAGAAATCTGAGCGCTGAAGAGTTGATGCTTTAGAACTGTGGTGTTGGAGAAGACTCTTGTGAGTCCCTTGGACTGCAAGGTGATCAAATCAGTCAATCCTAAGGGAAATCAGCCCTGAATATTCAATGGAAGTACTGATGTTGAAGCTGAAGCTCCAATACTTTGGCCACCTGATACAAAGAACTGATTAATTAGAAAAGACCCTGATGCTGGGAAAGATTGAAGGCAGGAGGAGGTGATGATAGAGTACAGATGGTTGGATGGCAGCACTGGCTTGTTGGACATGAGTTTGAACAGGCTCCGGCAATTGGTGATGGACAGGGAAGGCTGGCTTCCTGCAGTCCATGGGATCACAAAGAGTCAGACAGGACTGAGTGACTGAACTGAACTGAACTGAACAAGAATGGACAAAACTAATTTAAGTGATAGAAGTCCAAGTTTTGGTTAAACTTGGGTCAAACATACTGTCAGTTGGATGTGCAAGGAGGACTTCTAGCGTCCGGTAATGTTTTGTTTTTCTGCTTCAGATTCTGGTTCAGTTTGTTAAAAAAAAAAAAAAAAAAAAAACCACCATAAAACTCAAGTATATTCTTTACTGTATGTACATTCTACTGCAGGTGTACCTATGGAAGGATGCACACTTATATATCCAAAGCCTAGTTTAAGATCATATATATCTGTGGTTCTTAGTATTACACACATTGTACAACAACATATTTTTATTTTTTAAAGCTCAGTAACTTAACACACACACCAAGGACTTGATGGTTTTACATCTTTTATCTAACAATAGCTACAATGCACTAAGAGCATCCTCTATGTAAGGACTACTTCAGAATCAGTGAGATTAAGTCAAAGGATAAAGAGTCTTGAATGGCAGGCCTAATATCCACACCCAGATCTGATTCTAAGGCCCACATCATATGAAACACCTTCTATAGATCACCCACATTTATTTTCTAGAAGAAACAGTTTTTTCTTGTTTATAAAGATATTTGACAACTGTTGATATTTCAATTAGCCTCTGACAAAATTTACAATATGTTTTTTCCCTCCTTATTACTAACTGACTGGTTCCAAAATGGGGAAGGAGTACAAAGCTGTATATTGTCTTATTTAACTTATATGCAGAGTATATCATATGAAATGCCAGCCTGGATAAATCACAAGCTGGAATCAAGCTTTCCAGGAGAAATATCAACCTCAGATATGCAGATGATACTATCTTAGTGGCAGAAAGTGAAGAGAAACTAAAGAGCCTCTTGATGAAAGTGAAAGAGGAGAGTGAAAGAGCTGGCTTAAAATTCAGCATTAAAAAAAAAAAAAAGACAGCTAAGATCATGGCATTTAATCCCATCACTTCATGACAAATGCAAGGGTAAACATTTGAAGCAGTGACAGATTTTATTCCTTGGGGCTCCAAAATTACTGCAGACAGTGGCTGCAGCCATGAAATAAAAGATGCTTACTCCTTGGGAAAAAAGCTCTAATCAACCTAGACAGTATATCATAAAGCAGAGAAATCACTTTGTCAACGAAGGTCCATAAAGTCAAAGCTATGGTTTTTCCAGTAGTCATGTACGGTTGTGAAAGTTGGACCATAAAGTAGTCTGAGCCCAAAGAATTGATGGTTTTAGATTGTGGTGCTGGAGAAGACTCTTGAGAGTCCCTTGGACTGCAAGGAGATCAAATCAATCATTCCTAAAGGAAATCAACCCTGAATATTCATTGGAAGGACTGCTCCTGAAGTTGAAACTCCATTCCTTTGGCCACCTGATGTGGAAAGCCAGATGATTGGAAAAGACCCTGATGCTAGGAAAGATTGAGGGCAACAGGAGGGGATAGGAGAAGAGGACAACAGAGGATGAGATGGTTAGATAGCATCACTAACTCAATGAACATGAATTTGAGCAAACTCTAGAAGACAGTGGAGGATAAAGGAGTATGGCATGCTGCAGTCTTTGGGGTTGCAGAGTCAGACATAATTTAGCAACTGAGCAACAACAAGAACAGTAACGCTGAGTATGCAGGTTTTTTTTTTTTTTTTAAATGGAAAACCATTATTTCTTGAATTATGCTTCAAACAACTGGAGGATCTCAGTTCTCTCAAATTAATGAGTTTAAGTCTTACTCATGGGCCATATGAGCTCTGGATCTTTCATTACT
Organism: Ovis aries; assembly: GCF_016772045.2. Lineage (NCBI taxonomy): Eukaryota > Metazoa > Chordata > Mammalia > Artiodactyla > Bovidae > Ovis > Ovis aries. The sequence goes on along the minus strand of NC_056066.1, from coordinate 49,864,565 downwards.
CATTATCTTAGACCTAGAAAGAAAGATCAGCTTCTATCCAGGACATTGTTGTGCTCATGGCCAAAGGTACATATAACAGATACAGAAATGACTCTTCACCCCTCTTTCAATGTAGCATAATCATTTTTGCCCGCATTTCATTGGCCAAAGCAAGTCATGTTACCAAACCTGACTTTGATGGGATGGGCCCTTTAATCTCCCCATTGGAAAATGTACCTCAAAATAATAAGCCTCAAGTAGATACTAGGTTTCCCTGGTGGCTCAGAGGTTAAAGCGTCTGTATCCAATGCGGGAGATCTGGGTTTGATCCCTGGGTTGGGAAGATCCCCTGGAGGAGGAAATGGCAACCCACTCCAGTATTCTTGCCTGGAGAATCCCATGGATGGAGGAGCTTGGTAGGCCACAGTCCACGGGGTCTCAAAGAGTTGGACATGACTGAGCGACTTTACTTTCACTTTCACTTTCAGATACTAGCATCAGCTACCAGATTAGGAAGTTTGATCCTCTTACACAAAGGAGCAGAAAAAATTTCAGAAGAACACCACAGGCTACAGCGAGCATTTTAAAGTGCTGTTTAACTTCCACTATATGAAGAGTAGACTCATTGGAAAAGACTTTGATGCTGGGAGGGATTGAGGGCAGGAGGAGAAGGGGACGACAGAGGATGAGATGGCTGAGGGCATCACTGACTCAATGGATGTGAGTCTGACTGAACTCCGGGAGTTGGTGATGGACAGGGAGGCCTGGCGTGCTGTGATTCATGGGGTCGCAAAGAGTCTGACATGACTGAGTGACTGAAATGAACTGATATGAATAAGATTATTTATTATCTATTAATCAATAAAGAGACATCTGTATTGTTTTTTACTTTATTGCTGTTGCAAATAATGGTTACAAATGTTTCCACAAAGTCATTTGTAGAAATTTCTCTAAGGTAGACAGCTGGAGATGAATTTTCTGGGCAGTAGGTTCCTAGGTATCTTCCCACTTCAATAGATCTTTACAAACTTTTCTCTAAAAAGTACAAATTCACTTTTACCAGTAATGTATAGGAGTTTCAGATTCTCCACAAATTGTTCAGTTCAGTTCAGTTCAGTCACTTAGTCATGTCTGACTCTTTGCAACCCCATGAATTGCAGCATGCCAGGCCACCCTGTCCATCACCAACTCCCGGAGTTTACACAAACTCACGTCTATTGAGTCGGTGATGCCACCCAGCCATCTCATCCTCTGTTGTCCCCTCTCCTCCTGCCCCCAATCCCTCCCAGCATCAGGGTCTTTTCCAATGAGTCAACACTTCACATGAGGTGGCCCAAGTATTGGAATTTCAACTTTAGGATCAGTCCTTCCAATGAACACCCAGGACTGATCTCTTTTAGAATGGACTGGTTGGATATCCTTGCAGTCCAAGGGACTCTCAAGAATCTTCTCCAACACCACAGTTCAAAAGCATCAATTCTTCAGCACTCAGTTTTCTTCACAGTCCAACTCTCACATCCATACATGACTACTGGTAAAACCATAGCCTTGAAGAGACGGACCTTTGTTGGCAAACTAATATCTCTGCTTTTGAATATGCTATCTAGGTTGGTCATAACTTTCTTTCCAAGGAGTAAGCGTCTTTTAATTTCATGGCTACAATAACCATCTGCAGTGATTTTGGAGCCCCCCAAAAGTAAAGTCTGACACTGTTTCCACTGTTTCCCCATCTATTTCCCATGAAGTGATAGGACCAGATGCCATGATCTTTGTTTTCTGAATGTTGAGCTTTAAGCCAACTTTTTCACTCTCCTCTTTCACACTTATCAAGAGGCTCTTTAGTTCCTCTTCACTTTCTGCCATAAGGGTGGTGTCATCTGCATATCTGAGGTTATTGATATTTCTCCCAGCAATCTTGATTCCAGCTTGTGCTTCCTCCAGCCTAGCGTTTCTCATGATGTACTCTGCATATAGGTTAAATAAGCAGGGTGACAATATACAGCCTTGACGTACTCCTTTTCCTATTTGGAACCAGTCTATTGTGCCATGCCCAGTTCTAACTGTTGTTTCCTGACCTGCATATAGGTTTCTCAAGAAGTAGGTCAGGTGGTCTGGTATTCCCATCTTTCTCAGAATTTTCCACAGTTTATTGTGATCCACACAGTCAAAGGCTTTGGCATAGTCAATAAAGCAGAAATAGATGTTTTTCTGGAACTCTTTTGCCTTTTTGATGATCCAGTGGATGTTGGCAATTTGATCTCTGGTTCCTCTGCCTTTTCTAAAACCAGCTTGAATATCTGGAAGTTCACGGTTCATGTATTGCTGAAGCCTGGCTTTGAGAATTTTGAACATTACTTTACTAACATGTGAGATGAGTGCAGTTGTGTGGTAGTTTGAGCATTCTTTGGCATTGTCTCTCTTTGGGATTGGAATGATTATATTCTTTGCAGCCAAAGATGGAGAAGCTTTATACAGTCAGCAAAAACAAGACCAGGAGATGACTGTGGCTCAGATCATGAACTTCTTATTGCCAAATTCAGACTTAAATTGAAGAAAGTTGGTAAAACCACTAGACCATTCAGGTATGACCTAAATCAAATCCCTTATGATTATACAGTGGAAGTGAGAAATAGATTAAAGGGACTAGATCTGATAGAGTGCCTGATGAACTATAGACTGAGGTTTGTGACATTGTACGGGAGACAGGGATCAAGACCATCCCCATGGAAAAGAAATGCAGAAAAGCAAAATGGCTCTCTGGGTAGGCCTTACAAATAGCTGTGAAAAGAAGAGAAGCCAAGAGCAAAAGAGAAAAGGAAAGATACAAGCATCTGAATGCAGAGTTTCAAAGAATAGCAAGGAGAGATAAGAAAGCTTTCCTCAGTGATCAGTGCAATGAAATAGAGGAAAACAACAGAATGGGAAAGACTAGAGATCTCTTCAAGAAAATTAGAGATACCAAGGGAACATTTCATGCAAAGATGGGCTCAATAAAGGACAGAAATGGTATGGATGTAATAGAAGCAGAAGATATTGAGAAGGGGTGGCAAGAATACAAAGAACTGTAGAAAAAAGATCTTCACGACCCAGATAATCACAATGGTGTGATCACTCACCTAGAGCCAGACATCCTGGAATGTGAAGTCAAGTGGACCTTAGAAAGCATCACTGCGAACAAAGCTAGTGGAGGTGATGGAATTCCAGTTGAGCTATTTGTGAAAGTGCTGCCCTAATTTGCCAGCAAATTTGGAAAACTCAGCTGTAGCCACAGGACTGGAAATGGTCAGTTTTCATTTCAGTTCCACATAGTGTTACTCTCTGCAGTGCTGCAATATTCCACATGTTGCTATCGGTTATCTTTGGAAACTTAGTTCAGTGGCTCAGTCATGCCCAACTCTTTGCGATCCTATGGACTGCAGCATGCCAGGCTTCCCTGTTCTTCACCATCTCCTGCAGTTTGTTCAAACTTATATCCATTGAGTCAGTGATGCCATTTAACCATCTCACCCTCTGTCATCACCTTCTCCTCCTGCCTTCAATCCTTCCCAGCATCAGCGTCTTTAGAAACATTACAAAAGGTCAAATCTGAGTGACGGTGACATATTTATTATTTGTTCTGATATTTTTTGTACAATTGAAACATTTCATAATTCTTAATTAATTCACATTTTGAAGGAATATTATTAAACTAATGGAAAACAAAAAAGTTTCACAGAAGCAGATTGATGTAAAAATATTCCCACGTCTATTTTCGTTACTTTGGACAACAGTACAGATATAGAATTTATATAGAGAATGGTATAGAAGTTTTCTTCTGAATATTCACACATAACCTTCAATTATTTCCTTTTCTAGCCACTAAGTATTTCTACAAGTACAAATAGCTGATGAAAAGAAAGTTTCTCTGTTGACTTTCAAATACTACTGGATAGGAAAGATATTATTAATTGCCTCATATCCCATTTTCCTCCACCCTTTGGAGCTACTTGAAATCATAAACAATTCCCTTATGTGCCAGTGTTTTTTGTCTTCCATTAAATGCTTGCTTCTCTCTGCCTGAAGGCTGCCTCTGGTTCTAGAAGGATGCCTGACTCACAAGTAGTAACAGGAAGTGCCAGGATGTTGATGTCCCCAAGAACCACCATTCAACTAACACGGGGTAAGGTTTCCTGAATTCTTGAACTTTGTGAGGACTGAGCTCTCCACAGTGTTTGTTGGAAGATTCTCATACAAAGTGGAAGGGACTGAGCCCCAGTTGTCCCCACGGTTACCTGCCCCATGAATACTCCCTTATTGGTCTCCTGCTGTTCCTGCCTCACTCTTCCCCTTGCCATGGTTTCTGTGAATCACTCTCAAATAAACCACTTGCATATGAAGTCTAGTCTCAGTCCTGCTTTGGGGTTATGTGGGAGGAAAAAAGCATTTTTCCTCTGGTTTGGGGCTTATAAATTGGATGAACAAAAGGAGGGTTAGCAAGATAAAATAAACAGAAATTAACACCTGCATGGAACATACATATGGGAGAACTCAGTGATGAGGAACTCAAAGTGATTATAACTTAAGCTTATATGATATCTTAGCAAAGAATAACAAATTTGTGAAGTATTGATAAGACAATGGAAAGGGACTTTGAGCTTTAAGATTGAAGTTGTAGGGAGGTAAAGATGATGCAGGAGAAGGACATATAACATCCTCAGACAAACCAGAGTCCATGGGATGAATGGCTATTTGAGGATCCCTGGCTTCAGACAGGTAGGAATTCAAGAGTGAGTAGAAGTAGAGTGAAAGCAGATTTACTCAGGGAGGCATACACTCCATGGACAGAACATAGTTCATCTCAGAAGGCAAGAGCTGCCCGGGATGTGGGGTTGATGATTTTTATGGACTGGGTAATTTCATATGCTAATAAGTGGGAGGAATATTCTTGCTGAGGTGAAAGGACTTCTAAGGATTGGGTCACTGTCCAGTTTTTGGCTTTTTATGGTCAGCCCTGGGACTGTCATGGTGTGAATGGGAGTGTTTCTTTAGTATTCTAATGAAGACACTATGACCATACTATGTTCAAACCGTGCTTGATGCCATCTTGGTTTTAGCTGATTTGGGCCAGTTTTTGTTGTATTGTGTTTTTCTCAAATGCTGCCCCCTCTCATTCTTTTAACAGCTGTGCCTGGCCCACTTCCTTCCTGTCTCAAGTATATGAGGAAACTAATAGAAGAAGTTCTTTTAGCAAATTTTGTTATGTAGATTCCACTAGTGCCATCTCTGGGCTTAGAGTTCACAGTTGTTTCCAGTAACTAACTTTTGTCTTTCTTGGTATAGAAGAAAGAGAGGATGTTTTATAAATTTATGTTCATTTTTAAACAAATAGAAGGGCAGAGAGCTTTTCTTGTATCTGCCTCTTCTCAAATGTCTTCAGGTCCAAATATAAGCATACCTTATTGCATTGTGCTTTACTTTATTACACATGTAGAAGAAATCTATCAGCCCCATTTTCCCAAGAGTATTATATTTAAATTAAGGTATATACATTGTTGTTTTAATCATAATGCTTTTCAATTTAGTATAGTATCGTATAGTATAGTATAAATAAAACTTTTATATGTACTGGTAAATAAGTTAACAAAAATCCATATGAGCTCTTTTATTGTGATATTTTCTTTATGCTGTGGTCAGCAACTGAACCTGCAGTATCTCCGAGGTATGCCTGTAATCAATATGTAAGTGTATTTTGAGATGGTATGTCTTGCTACTCTTCAAGGATTACCCTGTTTAAGAAAGCAAAGAAATTTAAGTCTTAGTGAAACTGATGCCTTCCCCCAATTCCCACCAAATCCTCTGTCTTTTTAGAATTATTCTGTCTTTTATCTGATGAAAAATGTTTCTGAGGATTTCTGAAGGAGCAGGGGGCTTGCAGCCTTCTGAGTCAGTGTGCCCTGTAGCCTAAATCCCTGTCACTTTCTCAACACAAGCTTTTAGGTCCTCTGGCTACAGTCTTTTCTCACCAGCCAGCTCTGCCCACAATGATCAACACCCGAACAGTTCATCTCTCCTGAAGAACTCATCACATAAGCCTCTTACATTTAACAGTCTTTTACTGAAACTTCAAGTTAATGCAGTGGATTATATAAAAGAACAAGAAATTCCTTAAAATTGAGCATTGGACCTTCCTGTCCTAAAAAAATCCATTAATTCTTTCCAGTCATGGGAAAATCTTGTAGGTTATGTTTGTCTTAATCTTATAAGTCCTTACTCCAGACCTTTCCCCCCTGCTTTCTATTTGCTTGATTCCAGAACCAAATTCCTGCCATTTACTTTGATTAGAAGTTTAGCCCAGCCCCCAATTTAAGTCTTCTGTTATTCTTGTATAGCACTAACTCCTTAAAGTATTTTTCCAAACAAAAGGCTGTCTAATCACGTTCTTTGCCCCTGAGCCACACAAAGCACAGGCAGGACTTTTAAAATGGCATGTTTTTCTTAATATAATTCAAATTATTCTGCCAATTTCACCCTTTGTTTGGAGAAGGGGTACAGCTTAAATATTCATTCTCCTCTATTTCAACCTAGAGTTTGAGGGTTGATATTTATTTTTATTTTAGTTGTATTTAACTGCAACAATACCATAGGGTACTCTTTTATTTATTTATTCAGTATGTGGTTAATTTATTATTATTATTTTTTTTACTTTACAATGTTGTATTGTTTTCGCCACAGATCAACATGAATCTGCCACGGGTGTACATGTGTTCCCAATCCTGAACCCCCTCCCCACCTCCCCCACCCCACACCATCCCTCCGGGTCATCCCAGTGCACCAGCCCCAAGCATCCTGCACCCTGCATCGAACCTAGACTGGAGATACTCTTTTAAACAAAATGCTCCAGTGCTTCATATCTTTATGATCTCCATGATTCAGGACAATTTCAGTTTCAAGTGTTGGAAACCAAACTCAATATATCTTAAAGGAGAAGAGTCACAATATTAGCTCACATAATAGCAAAACCTAGGGACAGACTTCGGGTACAGCTAGATCTAGGGGGTTATGTATTTGTAGGACACAGTGTCTATCTTGATCTCTCAATTTTCTTTCTTCTGTGTTGACTTCATTTCCATTCATGTCCTTCCAATGTTTTGGCAAGATGATGATGAGCCTGTATCCTGTCAATTTGGAAACCTTGAAGGAAAGAGAGCTCCTTCCTGATATCATCAAAAAAAGTCCTGGTATTTTCTCTAATAATTCAAAATGAATCATACGTAAATTTAGAAATCAATGACTATGGCCGGGGGAGCCAAATAATTCTCATTTCTGGAAGTGTTTTCAGGGTGGGAAAGGTATTGTTTTCCATAAGATGCGATTGTTCTTATAAATGAGGACTGGATACTGAACAAGGTAATGCAACCCATAGAAGTGTTTAATGGAGAGTTTTAAAGTCTGCTCAGAAAACCTACCTGCATTTTCCATTATTTATTCAGAAGAGAAAGAAAAAGGTGAGAGTTATTATCAAACAAAAACATTTAGAATAGAAGCTTCTTTTAATTGGAGGCTCATTACTAGAAGCCAGTTAATCACAGTTTAGAATGTAGAATTTATCTTGTTCTTTAGATTATATATATATATATATATATATATATATATATATATATGGATTGCTGTAGTATTACTTATATGTCTTTTGCCATCCTTTGATACCTATTTGCTAGCAGAAAGGAGTACTTTCTATTTTAAACTCTAATTCTAAAGTCACATTTTGAACAGTCAGCCAGAAACTGGTAAAGAAATATGTATTTTTCATATGTCTAGGATGTTCCTGGGGTGAAAAAGCAGAATTATTCCTGAGCCAATTCTCTGGAGAGGGGTTTACTTAAAAATAATGTGTGAGACTGTGCTTGACTATATTCTTCACAATGTAGAAGAGAGAAATTGCTATGGCTTTGAGATGTTAGGGAAGATTCAATGGAAAAGACAGTTCCTGCCTTTAAAAGTAGGTAGAATTTTATAAAGCAAAGGAGAAAAGTATGAATTTGAAGTTTAAATTAAATGATTATCTAGGAACTAATTTCAGAGCTAAATGTGTAAAGTAATAATAAGATTTTTTAATTTATTTATTTTAATTGGAGGCTAATTACTTTACAATATTGTAGTCCTTTTGCCATACATTGACATGAATTAGCCATGGGTGTACATGTATTCCTCATCCTGAAACCCCCTTCTACCTCCTGCCCCATCCCATCCCTCAGGGTCATCGCAGTGCACCACTCCTGAGCACCCTGTCTCATGCATCGAACCTGGACTGGCGATCTGTTTCACATATGATATGTTTCAGTGCTATTCTCCCAAATCATCCCCCCCCCTTGCCTTCTCCCACAGAGTCCAAAAGAGTGTTTTATACAACTGTGTCTCTTTTGCTGTCTCGCATGTAAGCAGTGATTTCAAATTTTATAATGAATTTTGATGATATATTTCTGTATTATCTTGTCTAAGTATTTATCAAAATGAATTGAACAAAAATAAATATTAATTTATTTTATTAATAAAATATTAATTTATTATTAACTTAAAGCTTTCAGGCCGCATTATTTTGTAGAAGATTTTAAAACACATATTACTTGAATAGTTCATCATATGACTCTGGATTGGCATCTCTAGAATTTTGTCCTCAGAATGCCTCAACCAATGATGTGTCTTTTAACTTTCTGTTCTGGATCATTAATGTTATTTCTTGGCTGGTTATTTGGTTCTTTGGAAAACAGAACACAAAGTGAAAAGTAACTGAAAGATTGAATGAAATCCTAATCACTGGGTTAGCTATAGGGTCAAACAATTTAGGGTATGCCTACTTTAGGACAACCTACTTTAAGACAAACTCCATAAAGTAGAAAAACATATCATAACCACTGGATTAAACCATAAAATAACTGGGCCTGCATATATCTAGCTATCAGTGGTTCTGATAATTATGTTAGTAAATCTACCTAATACCAGTTTCAAAAGATGGTGATTTCTTTCTCAAATATTTCTGTTGCTGTTCAGTCACCAAGTCATGTCTGACTGTTCGAGATCTCATGGACTGTAGCATGCCAGGCTTCTCTGTCCATCATCATCTCTGAGAATTTGCCCTAGTTCACATCCATTGAATCAGTGATGCCATCCAACCATTTCATCTCTCATGCACTCATCTCCCATGGGTTTCAAGTTGGGTTTAGAAAAGGCCGAGGAACCAGAGACTAAGTTGCCAACAAGCACTGGATCATAGAGAAAACCAGAGAAATTAAAAAAAAAAAATTCTACCTCTCTTTCATTGACTAAATGAAATTCTACCTCGCTTTCATTGCTACAGCCTTGCTTTATCAGCAGCAGAGCTTCCTAAAGCTCACTTGACTTCACATTCTAGGATGTCTACCCTTTCATGGATCACTGTCTTGTCATGGTGAAGGGGCTCAAATAACTCAGTGAAGCTATGAACCACGCTATGTAGGGCCAACAAAGATGGATGGGTCATTGGGGAGAGTTCTGACAAAATGTGATCCATTGGAGGAGGGAATGGCAAACCACTCCAGTATACTAGCCATGAGAATCCCATGGACTATATAAAAAGGCAAAATGATATGACACTGGATGGAGAGTCACCCAGGTTGCAAGGTATATGATATGCTACTGGGGAAGAGCTGAGGACAATTAATAGCTCCAGAAAAAATGAAGTGGCTTAGCCAAAGCAGAAACGATGCTCAGTTGTGGATGAGTCTGGTGATGAAAGTAACATCTGATGCTATAAAGAACAGTATTGCATAAGTTCAGTTCAGTTGAGTTGCTCAGTCATGTCGACTCTTTGGGACCCCATGAATCGCAGCACGCCAGGCCTCCCTGTCCATCACCAACTCCTGGAGTTCACTCAGACTCCTGTCCATTGAGTCAGTGATGCCATACAGCCATCTCATCCTCGGTCGTCCCCTTCTTCCCCTACCCCCAATCCCTCCCAGCATCAAAGTCTTTTCCAATGAGTCAACTCTCCGCATGAGGTGGCCAAAGTACTGGAGCTTCAGCTTTAGCATCATTCTTTCCAAAGAAATCCCAGGGTTGATCTCCTTCAGAATGGACTGGTTGGATCTCCTTGCAGTCCAAGGGACTCTCAAGAGTCTTCTCCAACACCACAGTTCAAAAGCATCAATTCTTCGGCACTCAGCCTTCTTCACAGTCCAACTCTGACATCCATACATGACTACTGGAAAAACCATAGCCTTGACTAGACGGACCTTAGTCGGCAAAGTAATGTCTCTGCTTTTGAATATACTATCTAGGTTGGTCATGACTTTTCTTCCAAGGAGTAAGCGTCTTTTAATTTCATGGCTGCAGTCACCATCTGCAGTGATTTTGGAGCCCCCCAAAATAAAGTCTGCCACTGTTTCCCCATCTATTTCCCATGGAGTGATGGGACCAGATGCCATGAGCTTCATTTTCTGAATGTTGAGCTTTCAGCTTTTTCACTCTCCTCTTTCACTTTCATCAAGAGGCTTTTTAGTTCCTCTTCACTTTCTGCCATAAGGGTGGTGTCATCTGCATATCTGACGTTATTGAATAGGAATCTGGGATGTTAGATCCATGAACCAAGGTAAATTGGACATGGTCAAGCAGGAGATTGCAAGACTAAACATTGATATCTCAGCAATCAGTGAATGAAAATGGATGGAAATGGGTGAATTTCATTCAGATGACATTAAATCTACCAATGTGGGCAAGAATGCCATAAAAGAAGTGGAGTAGCCCTCATAATCAACAAAAGAGTCTGAAATTCAGTAGCTGGGTGCAACCTCAAAAGCAACAGAATAATCTTGGTACATTTCCAAGGCAAGCCATTCAGCATCACAGTAATCCAAGTCTATGCCCCAACTGCTAATGACAAAGAAGCTGAAGTTGATCAGTTCAATGAAGACCTAAATGACCTCCTTGAACTAGCATCAAAAATGTTTTGTCCTCTTTATTATAGGGGATTGGACTGCAAAAGCAGGAAGTCAAGAGACCCCTGGAGTAACAGGCAAGTTTGGCCTTGGAGTACAAAATTAAGCAGGGCAAGTGCTAACAATTCTGCCAAGAGAAGGCACTGTCTTAGCAAAAACCTTTTTCAGCAACAGAAGAGACAACTTTACACATGGACATCACCAAATGGTCAATACCAAAATCAGATTGGTTGCATTCCTTGTAGCAGAAAGTGGAGAACTGTATACATACAGTAAAAACAAGACCTGGAGCTGACTGTGGCTCAGACCATCAGCTTCTCATAGCAAACTTCAGGCTTAAATTAAAGAAAGAAGGGAACACCACTAAGCCAGTCAGGTACAACTTAAATCAAATCTCCTACAAATATACAATGGAGGTAATGAATAGATTCAAGGGATTAGATCTAGTAAGGAGAGTATCTGAAGAACTATGGACAAGGTCCATAATATCGTACAGGAAGCAGTGAACAATACCATTCCAAAGAAAAGGAAATGAAAGTAGGCAAAGTGGTTATCTGAGGAAGCTTTACAAATAGCTGAGGAAAGAAGAGAAGCATAAGGCAAAGGAGAAAGGGAAAGATACACCTTATTAAATGCAGAGTTCCAGAGAATAGCAAGAGAGGCAAGAAGGCCTTCCTCAGTGAACAACGCAAAGAAACAGTAAAACTATAGAAAGTGTACATTGTCTTGGCAAAACCCTAATAGCCCTTGCCCTGCTTCATTCTGTAGTCCAAGGCCAAATTTGCCTGTTACTCCAGGTGTTTCTTGACTTCCTACTTTTGCATTCCAGTCTCCTATAATGAACAGGATCTCTTTCTTGGGTGTTAGTTCTAAAAGGTCTTGTAGATCTTCATAGAACCATGCAACTTCAGCTTCTTCAGCATTACTAGTTGGGGCATAGACTTGGATTACTGTGATATTGAATGGTTTGCCTTGGAAATGAACAGATATTATTATGTTGTTTCTGAGATTGCATCCAAATGCTACATTTCGGTCTCTTGTTGACCATGATGGCTACTTCATTTCTTTTAAGGGATTCCTGCCTGCAGTAGTAGATATGATGGTCATCTGAGTTAAATTCACCCATTCTAGTCCATTTTAGTTCACTGATTCCTAGAATGTCGATGTTCACTCTTACCATCTCCTGTTTGATCAATTTCAATTTGCCTTGATTCATGGACCTAACATTCCAGGTTCTTATGCAATATTGTTCTTTACAGCATTGGACCTTGCTTCTATCACTAGTCACATCCACAACTGGGGATTGTTTTTGCTTTGGCTCCATCCTGTCATTCTTTCTGGAGTTATTTCTCCACTGATCTCCAGTGGAGAACACCCTCTTTCAACAATACAAGAGAAGACTCTACACATGGACATCACCAGATGGTCAACACCAAAATCAGATTGATTATATTTTCTGCAGCCAAAGATAGAGAAGCTCTATGCTGTCAACAAAAACAAGACTGGGAGCTAACTGTGGCTCAGATCATGAACTCCTTATTGCCAAATTCAGACTTGAAGAAAATAGGGAAAACAACCAGAACATTCAGGTATGACCTAAATCAAATCTTATGATTATACAGTGGAAGTGAGAAATAGAGTTAAGGGACTAGATCTGATAGAGTTCCTGATGAATAATGGACAGAGGTTCTTGACATTGTAGAGGAGACAGGGATCAAGACCATCCCCAAGAAAAAGAAATGCAAAGAAGCAAAATGGCTATCTGAGGAGGCCTTATAAATAGCTGTGAAAAAAAAAGAGAAGCAAAAGGCAAAGGAGAAAAAGAAAGATATAAGCATCTGAATGCAGAGTTCCAAAGATAGCAAGGAGAGATCAGAAAGCCTTCCTCAGCGATCAAAGCAAAGAAATAGAGGAAAACAACAGAAAGAGAAAGACTTGAGATCTCTTCAAGAAAATTAGAGATACCAAGGGAACATTTCATGCAAAGACGGGCTCGATAAAGGACAGAAATGGTCTGGACCTAACAGAAGCAGAAGATATTAAGAACAGGTGGCAAAAATACACAGAAGAACTGTACAAAAAGATCTTCATGATCCAGATAATCACGATGGTGTTATCACTCACCTAGAACAAGACATTCTGGAATGTGAAGTCAAATTGGCCTTAGAAAGCGTCATTACGAACAAAGCTAATGGAGGTGATGGAATCCCAGTTGAGCTATTTCAAATCCTGAAAGATGATGCTGTGAAAGTGCTGCACTCAATATGCCAGCAAATTTGGAAAACCCAGCAGTGACCACAGGACATAAAAGTTCAATTTTCATTCCAATTCCAAAGAAAGGAAATGCAAAATAATGCTCAAACTACCGCACAATTGCACTCATCTCACACGCTAGTGAAGTAATGCTCAAAATTATCCAAGCCAGGCTTCAACAACACATGAACCATGAATTTCCAGATGTTCCAGCTGGTTTTAGAAAAGGCAGAGGAACCAGAGATCAAGTTGCCAACATCTGCTGGATCATGAAAAAAGCAAGAAAGTTCCAGAAAAAAACATCTATTTCTGCTTTATTGACTATGCCAAAGCCTTTGACTGTGTGGATCACAATAAATTGTGGAAAATTCTGAAAGAGATGGGAATACCAGACCACCTGACCTGCCTCTTGAGAAATCTGTATGCAGGTTAGGAAGCAACAGTTAGAACTGGTCATGGAACAACAGACTGGTTCCAAATAGGAAAAGGAGTACGTCAAGGCTGTATATTGTCACCCTGCTTATTTAACTTATATGCAGAGTACATCATGAGAAACACTGGCCTGGAAAAAGCACAAGCTGGAATCAAGATTGCCAGGAGAAAAATCAATAACTTCAGATATGCAGATGACACCATCCTTATGGCAGAAAGTGAAGAGGAACTAAGAAGCTTCTTGATGAAAGTGAAAGAGGAGAGTGAAAAAGTTGGCTTAAAGCTCAACATTCAGAAAACGAAGATCATAGCATCTTCGTTCAACATAGTGATGTTCCCATCACTTCATGGCAAATAGATGGGGAAACAGTGGAAACAGGGTCAGACTTTATTTTTGAGGGCTCCAAAATCACTGCTGATGGTGACTCAGCCATGAAATTAAAAGACGCTTACTCCTTGGAAGGAAAGTTATGACCTACCTAGATAGCGTGTTAGAAAAGAGAGACATTACATTGCCAACAAAGGTTCGTCTAGTCAAGGCTATTGTTTTCCAGTAGTCATGTATTGGTGTGAGAGTTGGACTATGAAGAAAACTTAGCGCTGAAGAATTGGAAATCCAATCAGTCCATTCTAAAGGAGATCAGTCCTGGGTGTTCATTGGAAGGACCTGTGCATCAGTCTGTCGGTAGCATTCACTATCAAGAAATCGGGAGTGACAATTTTTATTCATTTTATATTACTACAAAAATGTATAGATACATGTGTGTGATCATATATAAAATAAAATTTTATACAAATGACTTCATTTGTATATATTATGCTATTTCAACTGAAATAAGTTTAATGACATATCCACGATAACATTTATCTATTGTGTTTCATATTGTTGCTTAAATGTATCAATGTGTATAATCTCCCTTGAGGGACCAGTATTTTTGTACCACACATAGAGCTGTAATGAACATCATGTGATAGTCTTTTATCTCTTTGGCAATGCTTGCAACTCTTTATGTATTCTAGTCATGTTTTTCATTCCTTTTTTTTAATACATTTAGGTAATATTTTCATAAAAATCAAAATCCAGATTTTCAAATTTTAGTTTGTATATTATTTTGAATTGTGTATATCATTTTGTTGTAAAAATGCTAATTTCATTTGTATCTGATATTGCATCATTTTAACCTATTTAATAACTTTTACTTTGAATTATCTTAAGCTTTTAACTTGCATAATTTTGTCTGGAAGTTTATTTTGAGATATACCTCTTGTAAATAGCATATATAAACACATTTAGTTGGTTTACTTCTTTGATCATGTGTTGGCATGTTAAAGTTCTATCTTTGCTAGGTAAAACCCATAAATTTGTTGTCATTATTAACATATTTTAGGCTTTGTACTCACTATAAGTTACATGAGGCTGCTAGAAACAAATGCCAAAAAAAAAAAAAGGCTCAAACAAGTCAGATTTTTATTTTTCTCATGTAACAAGAATTATTGAGGTAGCATCATTTTTGATGAGAGTCTCACTCCTTTTTTCTATTTTTTATGTTTTGGTTTTGACAGACCTTTATAATCCATTTATTATTTTTTAATGTGGAGTTATGTTTCCTATTAAAAATAATATTTTTCTTTGCCCTATGGATGTTTAACTCTCATAAATTCCATGTTTTTAAATCACATACTTCATTCCTTAAGAATAACCCTACTGGTCTACCCCACTGTCATTTCTGCAACTTAACACATATATTATTCTGTAACAAGATACATAATTTTTAAGAGTACTGATGGCTTATTACTTTGCCATAATGTGTCTGTTCCTAATGGATACAGGATGATTTTGTAGAGACTTAATTGAAGTTGATACGTTTCTTTGACGGTATCTTTGTTTTATTCTAATGTTTACCTATTCTTGGATCAAATATCTGTTTGAGAATTAAATTGAAATTTTTAGGAAGTTTGTTCTTTCTCAACCCAAAGAATATCCTTGTGTGTGTTTTGGTGAATTCAGGTTCTCATTTTAGTGAACTCTCTGGGGATATGTGTGTACTAAATCACTTCAGTTGTGTCCCACTCTTTGAGAACCTATGGACTGTAGCCCACCAGGTTCCTCTCTGTCCATGGTATTCTCCAGGCAAGAATACTGGAGTAGGTTGCCATGCCTTCCTCCAGGGCATCTTCAGGATTCATGGAATGAACCTGTGTCTCCTGGGTCTTCTGCACTGGCAGGAGGGTTCTTTACCACTAGCGCCACCTGGGAAGCTTCACTGAGGACAGGCAGAGCCTACTGAGGCTTCCCCTGTAGCTCACCTGGTAAAGAATCTGCCTGCAATGCAGGAGACTCTGGTTCCATTCCTGGGTCAGGAAGTTTCCCTGGAGAAGGAATAGGCTACCCACTCCCGTATTCATGGGTTTCGTTGGTGGCTCAGATGATAAAGAATCACCTGCAGTGTAGGAGACCTGGGTTCAGTTCCTGGGTTGAGAAAATCCCCTGGAGGAGGACATAGCAACCCACTCCAGTATTCTTGCCCGGAGAATCCCCATAAACATAAGAGCCTAGTGTGCTACAGTCTAGGGGTTGCAAAGAGTTGGACTTGACTGAGCAACTAAGCATAGCATAGCATAGGACCTACTGCAGAATACTGGATGACCAAAGATTTGGTTTCTAGAGGTGAGCACTCTTGACCCTTCCAATAGCCTGGCCATACATTAACTGTGCTCTAGTCCAGCACCCACTCTAAGTATTCTGTGTCAGATCCATCAAATTGAGATTTGTAGTAAGAATTTTATCCTGAAGGAGGAAAGCCATCTGACTCACATTCTGCTCAACATTTCAGCCCCCAATTCATGGCAAAGGCCTGACTTGGGTTGATTCTTATATTCTTATTCTTGTTTAGAGGTTCTTTTATTTTCTTTCTTTCTTTCTTTTCTTTTTTTTTTTTTTTTTTTTTGTACTGTGGCAAGGCTAGGAGGGGAAGTGGTAGGGGGAGGTTAGTGCTGCTTCTAAACAGTCCCTGGGTCTAAGCAGAAAAGGGATATTTCTTTTCAAAGTTAGCTTTAAATTAAGTGCCTGAATGATTACCCCTGAACCTTTCTCATTCCTGTTTAATTTTAGGGGTTCCTCTAATGTTTTGTTAGAAAGAACTTTTCTCATTGCCTCCACGTCCTTTTGCTCACTATAGTTTGGATTATGTTTTACTTAATCGGTTGTCTCCTTCCAGTCTCAAGACATCCTCTATCTACTAGACAGTTCCAAAAAATTACTGGTCTGAAGAAGACACCCTTTTTCTTTTCTATACCTATGGTTCATTTCCCCCCCCCCCCTTTTACATCTTTTTCTGTCCTTTAAGTAATGTGGGGGAAGAGAAAGGAGACACAATTTATCCCCATGTTCCAGACACGTTTCATTGCTAGATACTCTTTCCTCTTGAATTCCCTTAACATTAAAAACTTCCCCAATCCACTCCATCCAGACAATTGCTAACTGAGTTTGTCAAGATCCAGTTTATAGTCCTACGTCCTCAACCTTCTGTAATGATTTTGCTCTAGTCGTTATTTGCATCTATGTGTCTATTAGAGTGATACCTTAAGCTCTATAATATGTTTATGTAGCACTAGATGATAATAATAATGTTTAACATGCATCCATGCTTATTAGGTGCCAGGCATTTTGCTGTTTTATTTGCTAGTTTTCTTGAAATTTTCGAGAAATATAAACTGCCCCAATTATTCATTTTACAAATAAGAAAACTGAAACTGAAGGCAGGAGCCAGGATTGCATCCAAGGTTCCAGAACCAGCACTTGTTAAATCTCTGTAATTTTCCTGCTCATGTACATTTACAATTATTTACCCAGGCTATGTTGCTCTCAAGTATCAAAAAATGAGCTGAAACACAAAAACTTTTGAAGTTTTCTGCACCAAATAGCCAAACATTAAGTGATAAAGCAAATTGCATGTAGGAAAAATTCCAGTAATTCAGAGTGAACAATAAATTGCAAATTGCCACATGGAAATATACCATAATGTCTGAAAAATGGAATGATTTTTCTAGTGATTTTCATGAGAAAAAGTGTCATCCTTTTTTCTTTTGTTTATCTGGATCATTTCCTGATATCATGTTTAGGTATCAGGACATGATATCATGGCTTTTCTTTTAAATTTAGTAATATGCATCAAGCTATGTTTTCCATCTCATATTCTCCAGTCCCTTAGGGTCTCTCACAAGTTTTTGGCCACTTAGAAGCTCTGAAACAACTTTTCTAGGCTATTGACTTAGAAAATGAATAATTCCCTGTCCTCTTCCCTCTCTAAAATTAACCTAACCCCATTATCTTTAACCAATGTTCCCCTGACAAAACAAAGTCCCTACAGATTACTGTCTTAGTTTTCTCAGTCAAAATAAAGGAAAGCCAACAAATGAAATAAAAGTCAGGAGCAATAGACTTGGAAGCAAAACTGTGGTCAAATTTTGTATCATCATTTATGTGTCTCTGATTATGTTTCAAAATGATTTCATATCTCTGAGTTTTGTTTTCTCAATTTTTAAAAATGATAGTTAATATACTTAAGATTCTGACATTTTAGCTTAAATGATAACACATGTAAGCTTCACACTAGAAACATCAGCTTAAGTCTAAAACAGAGTGTCTTCCCTACAAAGCAAATATGGGATATGAAAGTGTTTCATAAACTAAGGTGTGACAAACACATACTAAGATAGTGGAAAACCAACAACTCTGACAACGACCCAAATATGTTCATAAAAGCATTGTAGCCTGAACAAGTGTCTTGCTTATCTTAAAATCTTATTTATTGATTGATGAATTGTTGTAATAAAACAATTTCAAAATCTAGATGGAGAGGAAAATTTGATAGCCTGTGCAAATGTTGAGTTATATGTCATTCTTTTTAATTCATGTAAATTTCTCTTATTAAAAGTTTTTTGTTGTGTCTATACAGCTATCCAGAAGTTAAAAACATGTGGTTGCATATGCATATATTTACACACACATGATCAGAGAGCAAGAGAGAGAGAGAGAGAGAGGAAGATAAAGAAAAATAACCTTTTCCCATATTTCTGTATATACTGAAAAAACTAATTACAAGTGTCAGTATGCATATATATGGAATTTAGAAAGATGGTAACAATAACCCTGTATGTGAGACAGCAAAGAGACACAGATGTATAGAACAGCCTTTTGGACTCTGTGGGAGAGGGAGAGGGTGGGATGACTTGGGAGAATGGCACTGAAATATGTATAATATCATATAAGAAACGAATTGCCAGTCTAGGTTCGATGCAGGATACAGGATGCTTGGGGCTGGTGCACTGGGATGACCCAGAGGGATGGTATGAGGAGGGAGGTAGGAGGAGGGGTCAAGATTGGGAATACATGTACACCCGTGGTGGATTCATGTTGATGTATGGCAAAACCAATACAATATTGTAAAGTAATTAGCCTCCAATTAAAATAAATAAATTCAAATTAAAAATAAATAAAATTGAGGAAATAGAAAAAAAAACCTCAATATTAAAAAAAAGATGTTAAGTTGTAACTTCCACATTTTCTTCTTGTGGGAATGCAAATAGTATAAATATTTAGAAAGTAATATGGCAATTTCTAAAAACAAGTACAAACAAGCTTATAGCCTATGATGAAGTAATTTCATTTCAAGTTATGTGCTGTCAAAAATACCTCTGAACACATGCTCAAGAGTGCCAGTTTAAAGGTATGCTTTAAATCATTATTTAAAAGAGAATATTGAGTGAATAAAATGAATTGCCCAAGTATTCATAAGGTTGCTAACATATGTGTACATTTTTAAAGTGCATGGAAAATATAGACCAGACATAGGTTTTAAAGTATAAAAGCCTAAATGGGATTGATATTCATGAGTGTCAGTATAGAAGTCTAGAAAGAAATGGAGATATAAACTTGATGATTATTGTATTAAAATAAAACATTGTATTATTTAAGATATCAGAAGGTGACATGAAAGCAAATGTGTTCAAATGTCAGAATCATTTATTATATCTGGGGGTTAGGTGTATGATTTTGACAATATTGGTCTCTGCATTCACCTGTTTAATGGCACTATCATGAAAACATACAAATAAACTATTTTTTAAAAAAGCTTTGAAAAACCTTCAGTTGCCTTAAATTCTTTCTGGACTATGGGCATGTAGGTGGGGGTGGGGGCGCATGTTTGCATTTACTACATATGCAATTGCTGTTCAGTCGCTAAGTCATGTCCAGCTCTTTGCCACCCCATAGACTGCAGCATGCCAGGCTTCATTGTCCTTCCCTGTCTCCCAGAGTTTGCTCAAACTCATGTCCACTGAGTTGGTGATGCCATCCAACACATGAAGTATGATTGTAGAAAGGACATGATATACATAGGCACACATGGTATGCATATATATGCATGTGTAATACACATAGGACACTCATACTATTCATATCATATGTACAGAGAATTGTGCCCTGCCCTTCCCTCTAACTGCCAATTACTTTGCATCTTTACAAAAGGCAAAGTTACATTAATTTAGAGAAGTCTTTGGTCTTATTCTTGACATCACAAAGTCACTTAATTCTTGTAACAGATTTTATTGAGTTTTCTTACATAGTGTTATACTTTTTTCTCCAGCCACTGGCCAATGTAGGTCAATGATTATACTTCAGTCTTCTTTGCTTCATTATTTTCTGTAAAAATAGGCTGGATACACTTTAACAACATTTGCTATTAACATATTTTAACTTAAATCTCTTAATTAAGATATAGTGTGTTCAGGGTATACTTGGGCCATAAAGAGACTAGAAATCTGCCTTTACATCTCATGGAAATGTCTTATGAAATGTCTAAAGTACACCCATCTAATTGCAATTTCCTGTAACTTAGGGTGGCTTTTAGTAAATCTTATTCTTTTTATATTTTATTATAGCCTGACTCCTGGATTCTGTGATTTTACATCAGAAATAACTTAGATGAGATTATTTCCTTGAATTTTAACTCTCAGGATATGTGCAATCACATTCTTTTTCACAATGAAAAATTCATAAAAAAAACTCCACAAACAAGTGGAACACAATTCCATCAATTCAAAATAATTACAAGAAGAATTGGCCTGAATCTGGAAACAAAGCAAATTTTAAAAGAGACACCATATGCTTACTTTCAGCTAGGGGCAGTAATGGGAACCCACTTACAACAATGTGCCTAAGCAGAGCTCCTGCTGAGCCCATTATAATGAACAGAAAATGCTTTCATAGAACTCTGTTAATTATTGATGGTACAGCTGAGGGTTTTAAAGTGTGTAAGAACAGTGGGTTACTAAGCAAGTTATAGACTCCTTTCCTGCCCCCCAAATCTGATTTAAACCAAGGGTGTCTTTAAAAAGGACATTTCTCCTCTAGATGTTATGAATTCTGAAACATTTTTGTCAGATATATAAAATCACCCATGTTTAAGAATCCACAAGAAATGTTTGGGGTACTTTTCTGTAAATCTAAAAATATCAGGTTAGGTCACACACAGAAGGCAGGAAAAAATAACCTCTTTTAGGGAACATTTTTTTCCCTTCATCTTTTATCACTGTGAAACACGTGTGGAATATAACAAAGAGTGTATAAAAGATAATCCTTTCTGAGTCCTAGAATATCTAAAAATCTTTAGTTTTGCCCTGATTAAAACTTAGGCTGATTTTAGAATTTAGATAGAAAATATTTTTTTTTCTAAGGCTAGTGGAAATATTACTGAAACATTTCCTTCTGAGGTCCAGAGTTAGTTAAGTATGATTTCAGTCTGATTCTTGTTTACCCATAAGAGGTCACTATTTTGTTTCTGGAAATTTTAATGCTTTCTGCATATCCTTGATATTCTGATAATTCATGAATTACTAAGGCACTTTAAAATATATATATTTTGTTCAGCAGTTTATGGCTATCTTAAATCTTAAGGCTTCTGCCATTCAGTATGCAGATCTAGAGAGATTAGTTTTTAAACATAATTTCCTTGATTATTATTATCTCCATGTTTTGCTCTATTTCCTTTTTCAGAGATTCTTTTTATCAAATGTTGGAATGTCTATATAAATCATATTTTGTCTGTTTTGGGTCATCTTCTACCCTGTTCTCTCTCTCTCACACATACACACATACACAAAGGTAGACTTGCTCAAATTTATTTTTCATTTCTTCTGTATAATTCTTTTCTTTCTCTGTGAAGAATCACATTTTAAATTTCTCAGATCACTTCCTTGCTCTCTGGGTTTTCTTTGTTCATATTATTAGGGAACTGTTGACAGAACTCTCTTCTGCCTGGTCAGACACAATAATCACTTCTTGCATGAGTTGTCTCACAACAGGAGGCCCCACTGAAAACTAACCAGGAGAATTTAGGAGGGGCCAAAAAAGAGGGAGGAACTGCCAGTCCGTAATATGTCCTGCCAACCTCCCAGAAACACTCACACTAGAATCCATCTTGGCTGAGAGGTGCAAGCACCACCAGAAAGGACCCTGAATCAGACCAAATATGTGTACAAACCAAAGACAACAAGCCAGGTTGTCTCTATTGGCCAGAGACAACCTGGAAGGCTAAATCTATCACCATAAAACTTGAGACTGTGAGCCATGTTTCAGAGCAGTTCCTGACTTCCCTTACCCTGCTGCTCTCCACTAGAGTACCCCTTCTAAATAAAGTCTCTTTCTTTGTCAGCATGTGTATCCCCTTGGACAATTCATTTCTGAGTGTTAGATGAGAGCCTACTCTCAGGCCCAGGATGTCCCCCTTCTGGTAACAATATCACATCATGTGCTTTTTCGTGTTTTTAAGTGAAAAGATTATCTTTCTCAGACAGTCATACATTACATTTTGTTTTCTTTTAATATTTTCAGCAATTAAACATTTCACATATGAAAGATTTTATTTGTTTGTTTTTGGATTTAAATAGTCTTTCCTATAGAGGAATAGGCTTCCCTCGTGGTTCAGATGGTAAAGAATCCACCTGCAATGACGGAGACCTGAGTTCAACCCTGGGTTGGAAAGATCCCCTGGAGAATGGAATGGCTACCCACTCTAGTATTCTTGCCTGGGGAATTACATGGACAGAGGAGTCGGGCAGGCTACAGTCCGTGGGGTTACACAGAGTTGGACATGACTGAGCAGCTTTCTTTTCACTTCACTTTGCAGAGGAATAATTCTACATCTGATAAGTTATGGTTGTGCTTAATTGTATACCTGATTCATATCTGTCTGTTTCAACTGGGTGCTAAAAAGACCTTACATATAAACTTGTGGCCTCTTCTAATTAAATATAAAGAATATATTAGTACCATTTAAAATTATGTTTTTTTTTCCCCACATCCCATTTCATTCACTATTCTTGTTTTTTTTCTTTCTTATTTAGTACTAGTTTTGAGGTAGGAAGGAGGCAGGCAGGACACAACTATTAAAAGAATGGTACAGCCATTAAGAACAGAATACTATAAAAACCTGTTAGAACTGACTAGGCCCAAGATGGATGAAGATCTGACTTCTAGTAGACCTTTGTCTCATTATTTATTCATTGTAGTACATTAACATGTAAATGATACACACAGAGTTCTGAAGCTAACCATAAAAGACCAAAAAGGGGGTATTACTCCAATTCATAGAAATTCCCATCTCTTTTCCAGGAGAGTTATAATATTCCTTTCACTTATTAGCATATGAAATTACCAAGCCCATGAAAACTAACTACCCCTCACCTTGAGATGTCTCTCATCTTTTGAGATTGCCCACATTCTCTCTATGGAAGGTGTTTCTCCTAGAATGGTTCTCACCTGAGACCTGGATCATATACCTGAGCTGCCACTCCCACCTTCTAAGACGGCTCACACTGTCTATGGAAAGTCTATCTTTCTAAATAAGCCTGCTTTCACTTTACTATGCATTGCTCTTGAATTTCTTCCTGCAAGAAGCAAAGGACCCTAACTTGGAGGACCATTCCAGGGACTCTTTTGAGACGTGGGACATGACCATTTTCTTGTGCTCTATATTTACTTCAGATCACCTGTTATATTTCATATACTTTTGAAATCCACTGTTAGTCCTCATAGTCCTTCTGCATTAAAAAATTTATTACCATGATGAAACAAAGAGTGAACTATCTGGCTACTATTTTAATTAGCATTTTATACCTGATAGACTTTGTCCTGATATTTAAAAGATATAAAGAAAATAAAAATGGCAAAGAGTCAGTATGTGTTGCATATACATAAAATAAACTTTCAAAAATTTGATCAAACATGCCCCATGCACCAGCCCCAAGCATGCTGCATCCTGCGTCAGACATAGACTGGTGATTCAATTCTTACATGATAGTATACATGTTAGAATGTCATTCTCCCAAATCATCCCACCCTCTCCCTCTCCCTCTGAGTCCAAAAGTCCGTTATACACATCTGTGTCTCTTTCCCTGTCTTGCATACAGGGTCGTCATTGCCATCTTCCTAAATTCCATATATATGTGTTAGTATACTGTATTGGTGTTTGGGAACGCATTTAAGAATTAAAGATTTTAAAATTAAAAAAAATAATAAATAAAGGAGATTTTCCACTATGGAAAATAAAAAAAAAAAAAAAACAACAAAAAAATAAAACAAAAAAATTTGATCAAGATAATTTTAACTAATATAAGATTTTCAAATACATCTTATTTCATGAATATTTCTTAACCATGTTAGCCTCTACACATCACTACCTCTTTCAAGTTATTTTGATGTTACATCTTGTGTAGTGTTAGCAATTTCTTTTTGCTTTGGAGGAAATTATGTCTCTTAACAATTTATATATATGAAAAATAAGCCAATTAGTCATGACATCTATTTTTGCAAAGCCACATTAAAAGGATTTAGTGAACCTACAGTATGAAATTGTATTAGTTGGTCTATGTATCATTTATCACAATAATACTGCACAGCAAACCACCTCCTAAAATGAGTGGCTTAAAATAGCAACTATTATTTTACAAATGTTTTGGTAAACTGGGTGGCTTTGGTGAACTGGGCTAGTCTCAGCTAATCTTGTCTGGGCTCATTCATAACTCTGCATTCAGATGGTAAGTTGGCTCAGTCTACCAACAAAAGACATAGCAGATTGTAACTTAAAAAAAGAAGTCATATATATATATATATACTTATGTTTATATGCATTTTTTTAATAATAAAAAATAAGGGTAATTATTTTTCTTTCCAAACACAAAATATAAAACCCATATAGAAATAAACCTGGTCTGGAATAACAGAAAAATGAGGAAGGAAAATCAGAAGAAAAATAATAGCACATATAATACAGATGCATGAAAAAAAACCATAAATTTCTCACTATCTTCTCTAAACTCCCTTCACCAGACAAAACAACAAATTTGATTAATATATTTCTACATCCTTTTAGCCCCTGTATTTTCAATTGTCTGCAAAGAGATTGACAACAGCTAAGAAACAACAAAAGAGAAAGAAGTTTAAAAAAGATCTTGAGAATGTCAGCCCTCATACAATAAGCTGAAATATCAAATTTATGCTATAGATAACCCAGAAGAAAAATAATAAGTAAAATTAAATTAAAAATGAAAAACAAACCAAAAACCCTGCTATGGATTCATCAGTCAAAGGAAACTAAAATAAAACATTAATACTATCTAACTAGCATATGTGTTTATTTTGATTGCCAGCATTTTCACATGTGGTAGAAAAGAGGCCAAACTTTAATTAGGATGAATTAGTTGTAGATCTTGTTTGGGGCTTGAACAAATATTCATTCTGCTTTGTCCTATTTACTTTATTAGTAGCATATAGCTATTGATGTAGACATCCACAAATGGACAAAGAAAAAAGATATTCTCTAATCAGCAAAAATATAAGCTGCCCAGGCATGAAACCAACAAGACCAACATTCCCTTCATGCCAGCCACTCTCCTACAAAGCCCAAGGAGAGGCAAAGTAGTGTGTGGTCATTGAGTGAAAAACAGCGCATTTTTCTTCTTCTTCAAACAAAGTGAAGAAAGGATTATCTATGCACACCTGTAGCTGGGTTAATTTTTACTTTTCTCAAATGGCAACCCACTCCAATACTCTTGTCTGGAAAATCCCATGGACGGAGGAGCCTGGTAGGCTGCAGTCCATGGGGTCTCGCAGAGTCTGACACGACTGAGCGACTTCACTTTCACTTTTCACTCTCATGCATTGGAGAAGGAAATGGCAACCCACTCCAGTGTTCTTGCCTGGAGAATCCCAGAGACAGAGGAGCCTTGGTGGGCTGCCATCTATGGGGTCGTACAGAGTTGGACATGACTGAAGTGACTTAGCAGCAGCAGCATAATGTCTGCTAAAAATATTGACAAAAATATGGTGATATGCTCATTTGAAGATGAAGAAACTTCGTATTCTTTCATGGGCTTCATATTCAGAAGGTGAAGGACAGGGAAGAGAAATATCCCTTTGGGTCCTGAACACCAAGTGACATTTTGCTCCCACTGTTCAAAACTGTGCATATATATATATATATATCATTTGAATGAACTCTAGCCATGTATTTATACAAAATATTTTCAGACACGAGTGACAACATGTTGCATAAGAGGTAATCTCTTTTATAATACCTCAAAGAAAGATGAGAGGCAAAATTATTGGCACATAATTAAGAATTTCTAAAGTGTATACTAAATAAACACAATCTGAATTCTTGAAAAGAGTGTAATTAGTGTGACTATAACAACTTTGTTTTCATATATGTATATGTGGTTCACTATAAGAGCAAGATGAAGGATGTTCTGGATTCAAACTGGATTATACAATGGGGGCCAGTTTCTTATTTTTCATAGATTTCATCCTCTCTACCCCTGCACACTTTAGTGTATGATGAAGATTACCTGAGGCTAAGAAGAAAGCTTTTGTCTCCTAGAAGAATATTTAATCTGGACTTAGAAACAAAACTTTTATCACTACTAATAAATTGCTGGTAGATAAAGCAAGTTTCAATTTTAGGACATATAAGAAGACAAGATTTAAATTCCTAAATAGTCTGCCTTGTGCAATACTTTGCCCAGAGCTTATTTAACTAAATAAATTATTTTTCTGTTGTGAATGGGAAAAGATTGTATGCTCCTTTGAAAAAGGGAGGAAAGGCCAGAGATCTACTTGGGCAGAATTTGTCTACTTTGGACGTCAAATACAAACTTTTAGAAGAATAACTCTGAGTTGTTCTTAGTAAAGAAGAAACTATCAGGTATAATCTGCTTAATTCTTCAAGCAAGAATCATAAAGTTAATGGTCTTGGAAGGTATTGTTTAGTGCAGTCTTTAATATATGCAGCAATATACTCACTTATTCAATAAGTATTTGGTAAATGAATGCTTATTTTATTCTGTGGATATAGAGCACAATTAGAGTCTCTTTTCCACAAGTTTAGAAAATAAATGTAAAATTCATTCATCCATCCATACATTTTTCACAATAATTAACCTAGTGTCTACTATGAAAAAAAAAATGGAATGCTTCCTTTTTTCTTTAGAGGGGGCTTTAAGAGAACAAATTATCTATGAAACTAAAAAAAAATTAGGTATATTGAGCTGGGTTAGATGGGAGTTGGCTTATCAGGTATAAGCTAATCCCTAAAAAATAACAAAACTATATGCATTCTAATGTGACTAGGATACTGGCAATCTGAAGGTTGGTCTTCCTTGGTGGCTCAGTGGAAAAGAATCTGTCTGCTGAGAAGGAGACACAAATTTGATTCTTGGGTCAGTGTGGTCCCATGAAGAAGGAAACAGCAACCCACTCCAGTATTCTTGCCTAGGAAGTCCCATGGACTGAGGAGCTTGGACGGGCTACAATCCATGGGGTAACAAAAAGAGTCTTACACGACTTAGTGACTAAATAAAAACAATCCAAAGGCTAGCAGCAAATGAGGTTTGATAGAAAGTAAATCATGCAGAACCTTTGAGTGTGGACACTGAAGAATTTTGAACAGGGGCATGAGATAATTGAGCAGTTATTTGGGATTTAAATATCTCTTTCCATGAGTGGTATCATGAACTGAAGGAGAAAAAATGAAAACCAAGACACATTTACTATGGGGATAACAGAAATGCATATATGTGTTTCCACACACATTCATAAGAAATAAGAAGAAATGGCCATGAAAATGACACTCCATGGTGATTCTCATTTCTGTAACTGGTCATGTGGTTGTAGCACTCTTTGCCCTCAGGATGGATGCACTTCAGCTGGCTCTGGTTCTATACCTGGTAGGGGAACCAAAACCTTCATTCTTGAAGTGTCTGAGCCATTAGTCATTTTGTTGGGGTTAAGGCTTTGTGGATTAGGGTTAGGGTTAGCCTTAATCATAGGGAATGGTAATATAAGAGGCACCTTAAAGTGCTGTATTTCAGACATACTCTTCCTTACCTCCATTGTGGAGTACTAGTTCAATTTCCACTTGGCACTCAGGATTAATTACCTCAGTCAGCAGAGCATTTTCCTTCTTTTTCTGTTTATTCAAAGGCCAGTGGAGCCCAAGGTAGATGAACAACAGTCTTAAGTGCATAGAAATCATTATTGTGTTTCTTGGTAGAAACATTATACCTTTTGGAACTATGATCAGTAGGCCACCAGAACACAAGAATGAAGAAACAGGAAGCAAAGTATTGCTGGTGGATCATTAGGTGTAATAGAAAGTGATGCCAATCCCATTTCTACTCCTTTATCCCTGGACCCACAAATTCTTGCTATTGGAGAGAAAGTACCATACTGAATGCTAATTCAGAGCATATACAGCCTCCTAGAGAAACTTGCCTCAACCATGCAAATAATTGCCACTTAGCTGGTACAGTAAGAGTTTTCAAAATTCTATTAATCCAGCTCTTTCATGATGATGGAGAACATGTTAGACCAAAGAATTCCATCAGCATGAATTCATTGCTACCTTTTTCAGTGAAGTGAGTTTCTTCATCAGAAGCCTTATTCTGTGTAATACCATGATAGTGGATAAAGTGTTCTATAAATCCACAGATGGCAACTTTGGCAGAAGCACTGCATGCAGGGAAGGTGCATCCACATCCAGAGTAAGTGTCTAGCCTACTAAGAACAAAACATTTCCTCTTGCATGCCACCAGGTAGCTGATCGAACACCAAAGATGATGGTGGCATATCAGGGACTCAGTGCTGGTTTCTGCTATTGATTGATTGGGTAATCAGCAAGGGCTATAGTCAAATTGGCCTTGATAAGTGGAAATCCATGTTCCCAAATCTATTACAACCTCCATTCTCTGCCACTATGGATGCGTTACTTGTGAGTCCATAGAGCAGTGACAAGAATGTCTGGGGAAAGAGATTGACTGATATCCAAAGAATAGGTAATTCTATCCACTTAATTATTAAAATCTTTTCTGTGAGGTCACATTTTAGTGGGCATTGACATGGGACAGTTCCCAGGTGATGCTAAAGGTAAAGAACCCACCTGTCAATGCAGGAAATGTAAGAGATGCAGGTTCAATCCTTGGGTGGGGAAGATCCCCTGGAAGAAGGCATGGCAACACACTCCAGTATTCATACTGGGAGAATCTCATAGCCAAAGGAGTTTGGTAGGCTATAGTACGTCAGGTTGCAAAGAGTCAGACACGACTGAAGTGACTTAGCATGACATACAACATGGGACACAAAGAACTTCACATGTTTTCCTAAAAGAGTTCTTATATATATCTGTTTCTCACACCCTCTTGCCATCAATTTTTGAATCATTTTTATTACAAATCCCTGACCATCCAACCAAAACATTGGTCACAGTCCATGAATCAATATATGTATAACTGCATATCTGGTAATTTTTATGCCCAAACAGACAAACAAGAAGTGCAGTGCTTGAAGTTCTGTCTTCTTACAGGATTTCCTTTCACAGTTGTCCTTCAGAGATATCTCAGAAAGGAGCTGTAGTGCTATAGCTGTTGACTTTCCAGTGGTGTGTGCATATCATGCAAAAACAAGGCCAGAATTTTCTGTTCCTCTGTCAACTGATCATAGGGAATTCCTCATGAGGCCATAGATGCAAACTGGAAGAGAGATTATAGTGTAAAAAAACTTGGGATCATAGGCATTTGGGCACATCTTTATGTATCTTGCTTGTGTCTTCAGGATATGATGGAGTCTGATCTTCCACTTATATATCACTTCCATTTGATGACAGAGTGCTGCTGTGCATGCACAATTTAATGGCTCTGTTATCAGATAACACCATGTTCATCATAAGTAGTTCAGGTTATGTAGTAACTTGCTGCCCCATGTTCAGTGTTCAGTGACATGTTCAGTGCTCAGTGACCTTAGCAGACCAAATGCCATTCCTCAAAAGGAAAGTAGTCATCTTCAGAGAACAGATGGACTTTGCTCCAAATTCTAAGGTTGTGTCCTGTGATTCAATGTTGGGCTCTGCCCAAGGCTCTGCACAACATTTGTATCTGCTACTGACACTTTAAGCATCACTGGGTCTGCTGGAACATATGGCCCAACTAGTAGAAAAGCTTGTATGGAGACCTAATCTTGTTGCTGAGCCTTCTCTTGTTCTCAACACTACAAGAAACTTGCAGTGTTTTTGGTCACTCAGTAAATGGCTCAGTATTACAACCAAGGGAGGGATGTGTTTCCTCCAAAACCCTAAGGAGTCCAATAAAGTGTTGTACCTCTTTTTTGGTTTTAGGAGAAGACTGATGAGACCTGGGTTTGATCCCTGGGTTGAGAAGATGCCCTGGAGGAGGGCACAGCAACCCATCCCAGTATTCTTGCCTGGAAAATCTCCATGGACAGAGCCTGGTGGGCTACAGTCCATGGAGTCGCAAACAGTTGGACACTACTAAGCAACTAAGCACACTGAAAGCAGCTGGCCTGACGTGGCAGGTTATCATGTATTGTTGATGATGCAATATCATTCTTTACACTAATAGGGAAATCTTCAAATGTCCAAAGCACCAGACCCCTAGCAAATAAAACTGAAGTAGAAGATTCATGAATTTTAGTTGGTTTTTCTTCACTTTTTGATGTTGATGGAATATGATTTTCAACTTTGGATTCAGCCTTGCATACGTGAGGCAAATTCAACTTGGCCAAAACATATAATTTTTTGTATGGATTACTGAACTTAGTTTGCCAATATTTAGTTGAACATTTTTTAATCCAAGTTTTAAAAGATACCAGTTTGCAGTTTTCCAATTTGCAATGTCCTTGTGTGATTTTGTTGTTTGGGTAATGCTAGCCTCATAGAGTAAGTTAAAAAGTATTCCTTCTGTTTTTATTTTCTGAAAGATATTAGAGAAAATTGGTATAATTTCTTCTTTACATATTTGATAGAATTTACCAATGAGTCCACCTGAATTTGATGCTTTTTGTTGTGGAAAGTTATTAGTTATTGACTCAGTTTATATAACAGACATTGGAGAAGGAAATGGCAACCCACTCCAGTGTTCTTGCTTGGAGAATCCCAGGAATGGCGGGGCCTGGTGGGCTGCCATCTCTGGGGTCGCACAGGGTCAGACACGACTGAAGCAACTTAGCAGCAGTAGCAGCAGCATGTAACAGACATAGGGCTACTTAGAACATCTATTTCTTCTATGTGTGTGTTTGGTAGATTGTGTCTCTTAAGGAATTAGTGCATTTCATTTATCAAATTGGTTGGCATAGAGTGTTCACAAAATTCCTTTCTAATCTGTTAATGTCTGTGGGATCTGTAGTG
Organism: Ovis aries; assembly: GCF_016772045.2. Taxonomy (NCBI): domain Eukaryota; kingdom Metazoa; phylum Chordata; class Mammalia; order Artiodactyla; family Bovidae; genus Ovis; species Ovis aries. Next base: position 49,833,199 of record NC_056066.1, on the reverse strand, counting down.
ATGCCCTTCTCCTGCCTTTCATTTCTGTTAGCAATTTGTATTTTCTATCTTTTTTCCTTGCTTAGCCTGTCTGGAGATTTATCAGTTGTATTGATACTTTTCAAAGAGCAGGCCTTTGGCTTCTTTGATTTTCTCTTTTATTTTCTTATTCCCATTTTCATTGAGTTCTGCTCTAATATTTATTATTTTTTTCTGCTTGTGTTGGATTTATATTATCCTTTTTTCCTCTAGTTTCCAAAGATGGAAGTTTAACTTTAGATCTTTCATTTTTTATAATAAAAGCATTCAATGTTATATAATCTCCTTTAAGTACTGTTTTTGCTGCATCCCATGCATTTTGATAAGTTGTATTTTTATTTTAAATCACTTAAAACTGTTAGAATATTTTTTTTTCTTTGAGCTATATGTTATTTAGAAGCATGTATTTAGTCTCCTAATATTTTATGCTTGGGGAGATATCTTTCTATTAATTAATTTCTAGTTTAATTTCAATGTGGGCTGAGAGCTTATTTATATAAGCTCTCATTCTTTTAAATTTGTTAAAATGTGTTTTATAATTCAGAATATGATCTAGCTTGTTGAATGTTCCATGTGAACTTAAGAAGTATGTATATTCTGCCTTTGTTGGATAAAGTATTCTATAGATGTCAATTAGGTCCAGTTGATTGATGTTACTCTTCAGTTCAACTAAATCTTTACTGAATTTCTGCCTTTATAAGGAGTCAATTACAGAAACAGACGTGTTGAAATCTCTAGTTGTCACAATGAAATTGCATATTTCTCCTTGCAGTGCTATCAATATTTGTATCACATGATTTGATTTTATGTTTTAAAGCATATATTAATATATTTTAAAAATTGTTGTTTTGTTGTAAAATTGACACTGTACCATTCATTATGAAGTGTTCTTCATCCTTGATAATTTTCCTTTCTTTGAAGTTTGCTTTGTCTAAAATAATATAGTTACCCTAATTTTCTTTTGGTTGTTACCATGATGTTATCTTTTTTTATCTATTCTAATGTATCTTCATCTTTTTATTTACCATTTTAGGCAACAAAAATTTGAGAATTATTTTTTATCCCTAAGTCAGCTTTGGTTTTATTTGATGTATTTTGATCATTTATACTTAAAGTGATTATTTATATAGTTTAATTAGTATTTAATCATATTCATAACTATCTTCTAATCATTGCTCTTATTCTTTATTTCCTTTTTAATTTTCCTTTCTTTCCTGCCTTCTTCAGATTTATTTAGTCTTATTTATAAGTTCATTTCTCTTCACTTGGCATTTTATATGTATATATATTATGATGCAAATGACACTATGGCACTTTATGGAGAGAACAGATACTGAATTGACCCCCCATCTATTATAATATTTCTGTCATTTCCTTCTTATTCAAAAGCTAAAATTACCGATCATTGCTTTTATTGTATTGAAGTTATCTGCTAAATAAAGTAAGGATAAAAAATAAAAGTTTTATATTCATTTTCCCTTCTTTAGTACTTTTCATTTCTTTATGGAGATCTGAGTTTATGACATATCTTTTTCTTCTCTTTGGAAAACATCTTTTAACATTTTTTGCAAGGCAAGTCCACTGGTAATAAGTCTCCCAGGTTTTGTTTGTCTGAGAAAGTTTATTTATTATTAATATATAAATATAATATAAATATAAAGTATATTTATTATTTATTTATTTCTCCTTTACATTTGAAGGCTAATTTCACTGAGCACAGAATTCTGGAGTCTTTTTTTTTTGAATTATAAATATTTCATTCTGCTCTCTTCTTGCTTGCATTGTTTGTAAAGAGAAGCTCAATGTCTTTGTTATTGCTGCTTATTTATAGGTTAGTTTCCTCTCTTCCCTCTCTTCCCCCCAACCCCCCTCAGTGCTTTCTGCCATCTTTGTCTTTGTCTTTGGTTTCCTGCAGTTTAACTATATTATGTCTTGGTATAGATATTTTGGTAATTAACATGGTCAATTTTCTCAGAGCTTTCTGGATCTGTGATTTGATTCTGCAATAACACATATATATATGGAATTTAGAAAGATGGTAATGATGACCCTGTATGCGAGACAGCAAAAGAGACACAGATGTGTAGAGCAGACTTTTGTACTCTGAGGGAGAGGGAGAGAGTGGGATCATTTGGGAGAATGGCATTGAAACATGTATACTATCATGTAAGAAACGAATCGCCAGTCTATGTTCGATGCAGGATACAGGATGCTTGGGGCTGGTGCACGGGGATGGTCCAGAGAGATGATATGGGGTGGGAGGTGGGAGGGGGGTTCATGTTTGGGAACTCATGTACATCCATGGTGGATTCATGTCAATGTATGGCAAAACCAATACAGTATTGTAAAGTAAAATAAAGTAAAAAATTAAAAATTTAAAAAAATTTTTTGGAAAATTTTTATCGAGTACTAACTCAAATATTTCTTCATTTCTTTTATTTTTTTCTCCTATCATTTTAATTGTACATGTATTACATTTTTGTTTTGAGTGTGTGATTATCCAACAGTTCTTCAATAGTCTTTTTTATGTCTTTTCATTCTTTTCTCTTTGTGCTTTAGTTTGTGAGGCTCCCATTGGCATATCTTCAAGATGTAGATTCTTTTCTCAGTTGCATCTAGCTTTTGCAAGATTTCAACAAAGACACTCGTCCAATACTGTGTTTTGATTTCTAGTATCTTATTTTTGTTATTTCTTAGAATTTCAATTTATATTTATATTATCTGTTTCTTGCATTTTGTCTACTTTTTCTATTATTGCTAGATCTCTTAGCATATCTACTAAAGGCATTTTAGATTCCATCTGATAATAAAATTTCTGCTATATCTGATGTTGTCCTGATAGATGTTTGCCCCATCAGACTGTATTTTTTTCTTATCTTTTAGCATGCCATGCAATTTTTTGTTGTTGAAATATATACATTATATATTCGCTAAAAGGAACTTGCAACATTTAATGTGAGTTTTTATGTTTATGTGGGTAGAAATTAGGATACGTTTAATATTTTCTGTAGCTATAAGTGTCAAAGACTTAAATGTCTACTTTTCTGTTTTTGTACTTTTGTTTTTCTCTGTTAAAATTTTTGTTGTCTCTTTTAGGGTTTTGTTTTTGTTGTCTTTGATTTTTCCTTGAAATTATCTCTTAAACAGAGTAAGATTTTGGCTTCTTCTTACTTTTAATTCACTCATACTGTTCTGGAGGCCTGTTAACATTCTAGTAAGATGTTAAGAGGGTACACATTCTATAATCTCATGATTAACTCTCCATTTTTTTTTTTTAATGGGCCATAGTCCCTGGACTGTGACTTTGGTTTTGTTCCCTTCTTCTGCTGGAAGTAGGAGCTTTTTCTTTACAGTGAGAACTTGCTTGTTTTCCTGGAGGTAAAAGCCATGAAAGTGTGGAGAGCTTTCCTAAGAATGGACTCCCACAGGGAGTTTTTAACCTCGCAACCTACTCCACACTAACCCTCTACAGATTACTCAATTGCAGCTTAATTGTTCCTATGGATACTGGCTCCAGAAATGGGTTTCTGGTCTTGGTTTTCAGATCCTGGTAAATTGTGATTTTCTGTAGCTTCCTCCATATCCAATTTTCCCAGTAGCTGACTGACCTATGAACTCAATTCTCTGAGGGATGTAAAAAGAGTTTATGTTTTTCAGTTTATTTGGATTTTTTCTTGTGAGTATGGTAGTGACAGGTTCAAGTCTTTTAAATGTTAGTATGGAAACCAGATGTCCCAAGAATACCTTTTCAACAAGTGGTCTAAAATAGTTGAATATCCATAGGTAAACAAAAATGGACCTGAAGCTAAATTTGTTAACTTATATAAATATTAACTCAAAATAGGTCATAGTCATAATTTAAACTTGTAAAACTATGAAAGTTTTAGAAAAAGTTCTTTAGGACCTAACACTGGGCAACTAAATTTTAGACCAAACACCAAAAGTGCAATCAATAAAAGGAAAAAAATGATAAATTGGACCTCAGTAAATTTAAAACTTTCCTGCTAAGATAGTTAAAAAAAAAAAGCTACAGACTTTATATTATCTGGGGAGAATGTTTGCAAATCACATATCTGGCAAAAGACTTACATCTACAGTGTAAAAAGAACTCTCAAAATTTAAAAATAAAAACAACAAAAATAAGTTCAAAAAAATGATCAAAAGATAGGAAAAACAGACATTTTGCCAAAAAAAAAACCCACAACAGATGGCAAATAAACAAACAAGAAGATATAGAACATCATTATTTACTAGGGAAATAAAAATTAATACCACAATGTGATATTATCATGCACTTATACTGTTGTAGCTACGCTTTCCGGGAAACAAACTCACTCAGAAGGACAATGCAGATAGTGGAGTGCAGTTTATTACACTGGCAGGCCCAAGGCAGAGTCTCCTCTTAGCCAAGGAACCTGGCCAGCATTTGTGAAAATATTTTATACCCATATGTACGTGCCTGAACCCACCACTCCAAATTCTTTGAGACTTACATAAACCAAGGAAAATACAATCCCAATAACCCCATCATTCATGTGATATGTGCTCATGTGCTCAGTCAAACAATTAGCCAATAATCAATAAATTGGAGGTTACACTCCAATAGATATAGACAAATTTATGGCCTGTCTGGAGGAAGGAGTGATTAGTGTATGTTTTCTCTTAGGCGATGAGTAATCTAGATACAATCTGCAAGGTTCCCCTGTCAGGAGGGCGTCTTATCCTTCTGTTGCTGTTTTCATAGGCACTAAACACAGAGTTCAGAGTCTGTTGGAAAGCTGAGCATGATCAGCATGAACAAGCCTAAGATGGAGTCCAGGCCCTATGAATTCCTTCTTCAATACAAACACAAATAAATATTTTTAAATAATGATAAAACCAAATTCAGGCATGGGTGAAGAGAAAAATGGGTCACACAGATTGTTGGTAAAAATGAAAACTGATAAAGATATGCTTGCTTCCCTGGTGGCTCAGACAATAAGGAATCTACCTGCAATGCAGGAGACCCACATTTGATCCCTAGGTTGGGAAGATCCCCTGGAGAAGGGAATGGCTACTCCACTATTCTTGCCTGAAAAATCCCATGGACAGAGGAGATTGTCAGACTACAGTCCATGGGGTCTCCAAGAGTTGGACATGACTAAGCAACTATCACTTTTACTTTTTTTTTTTTTAATGCTTGAAAAAGTGAAAGTCGCTCAATCGTGTCTGACTCTTTGTGACCTCTTGGAATTCCCCAGGCCAGAATACCGGAGTGGGTAGGCTTTTCCTTCTCTAGAGGATCTTCCCCAAACAGGGATTGAACCCAGGTCTCCTGCATTGCAGGCGGATTCTTTACGAGCTGAGTCACAAGGGAAGCCCAAGAATACTGGAGTGGGTAGCCTATCCCTTCTACAGTGGATCTTCCTGACAGGAATCCAACCAGGGTTTTTTGCATTGCAAGAGTATGTCATTTTCTAACAAAACTAAACATGCATTTACTATACAACCCAGTGTTGTGCTTTCATTTCAGGAAAGAGAAATTTGTCTTCCTGTAGGTATCTGTATATGATTGTTCATAGCAGTTTTATTTTTAATAGCTGAGAACTGGAAACAACTCAAATACTCTCCAACATGTGAATGGTTAAATAAATTGTGTTATATTCATACCATAAAATCAAGTTGGAATCAACAACGTTGGGAGAAATATCAGTAAAATATTTTATTATTTTACATATAAAAGCAGTAATATATTTTATTAATAAAACATCACATCCTGGTAGAAAGTGAAGAGGAACTAGAGAGCCTCTTTTTCTAAAAAATTTAATTTTTAAATTTTAATTGGAGGCTAGGCGGCTGCGAGAGCCGGCGCACTAAGCGCAGGCGGCTGCCGGAGGAGCTACCCCACGTCCGAGGTCAGGGGCAGCAGCCTAGAATGCCAGGTTGTGACGGCACAGGAACGGCTGAGAGGAACTACCCTGTGTCTGAGGTCAGGGGAGGCGGCGGGGAGGAGACACCGCACGTCCGAGGTCAGGGGCGATGACCGTAAGGAGCCACCATGAGCGCAGGCCAAGGTCAGCAGCTAGGAGGAGACACCATGTGCCCGAGGCCAGGGGCAGTGACCCTAAGGAGCCACACAGAGCCTGAGGCCAGGGGCAGCAGCTTGGAGGAGCCACTCACGCCCGAGGCCTGGGCCGGTGGTCAGAGGAGCATTCCAAGGAGTGGTGGCTGTGTGGGTGCAGGAGGGTCTAGAGGAGCCATCCCACATTGAAGGTCAGGAACAGCAATGGTAAGGAGATACCCCTCGTCCAAGGTAAGGAGCAGTGGCTGTGCTTTGCTGGAACAGCTGTGAAGAGATACTGCATGCCCAAGGTAAGAGAAACCCAAGTAAGATCATAGGTGTTGCAAGAGGGCATCAGAGGGCAAACACACTGAAACCAAACTCACAGAAAACTAGTAAATCTAATCACACTAGGACCACAGCCTTGTCTAACACAATGAAACCAAGCCATACCTGCGGGGCAACCCAAGACGGGAGGATTATGGTGAAGAGGTCTGACAGACCGTGGTCCACTGGAGAAGGGAATGGCAAGCCACTTCAGTATTCTTGCCTTGAGAACCCCATGAACACTATGAAAAGGCAAAATTATAGATACCAAAAGAGGAACTCCCCAGGTCATTAGGTGCCCAGTATGCTACTGGAGATCAGTGGAGAAATAAGTCCAGAAAAAATGAAGGAATGGAGCCAAAGCAAAAACAATACCCAGTTGTGGATGGGACTGGTGATAGAAACAAGGTCTGATGCTGTAAGAGCAATATTGCACAGGAAGCTGGAATGTCAGGTCCATGAATCAAGGCAAATTGGAAGTGGTCAAACAAGAGATGGCAAGGGTGAATGTCGACATTCTAGGAATCAGCAAACTAAAATGGACTGGAATGGGTGAATTTAACTCAGATGACCATTATATATACTATTGTGGGCAGGAGGAATCCCTCAGAAGAAATGGAGTAGGCATCATGGTCAACAAAAAAGTGTGAAATGGAGTACTTGGATGTAATCTCAAAAACGACAGAATAATCTCTGTCCATCTCCAAGGCAAACCATTCAATATCACAGTTATCCAAGTCTATGCCCCAACCAGTAACACTGAACAAGCTGAAGTTGAACGGTTTTATGAAGACCTACAAGACCTTTTAGAACTAACACCACAAAAAGATGTCCTTTTCGTTTTAGGGGACTGGAATGCAAAAGTAGGAAGTCAAGAAACACCTGGAGTAACAGACAAATTTGGCCTTGGAATGCGGAATGAAGCAGGGCAAAAACTAATAGAGTTTTGCCAAGAAAATGCACTGGTCATAGCAAACACCCTCTTCCAACAACACAAGAGAAGACTCCACACATGGACATTACCAGATGGTCAACACCGAAATCAGATTGATTATATACTTTGCAGCCAAGGATGAAGAAGCTCTATACAGTCATCAAAAACAAGACCAGGAGATGACTGTGGCTCAGATCATGAACTCCTTATTGCCAAATTCAGACTTAAATTGAAGAAAGTGGGGAAAACCGCTAGACCATTCAGGTATGACCTAAATCAAATCCCTTATGATTATACAGTAGAAGGAGAAATAGATTTAAGGGCCTAGATCTGATAGAGTGCCTGATGAACTAAGGAATGAGGTTTGTGTCACTGTACAGGAGACAGGGATCATGACCAACCCCATGGAAAAGAAATGCAAAAAAGCAAAATGTCTGTCTGGGGAGGCCTTAAATAGCTGCTTTATTGACTATGCCAAAGCCTTTGACTGTGTGGATCACAATCAACTGTGGAAAATCCTGAAAGAGATGGGAATACCAGACCACCTAACCTAACCTGCCTCTTGAGAAATCTGTATGCAGGTCAGGAAGCAACAGTTAGAAGTGGACATGTAACAACAGACTGGTTCCAAATAGGAAAAGGAGTATGTCAAGGCTGTATATTGTCACCCTGCTTATTTAACCTATATGCAGAGTACATCATGAGAAACGCTGGACTGAAAGAAGCACAAGCTGGAATCAAGTTGCCGGGAGAAATATCAATAACCTCAGATATGCAGATGATACCACCCTTATGGCAGAAAGTGAAAAGGAACTGAAAAGCCTTTTGAAGAAAGTGAAAGAGGAGAGCGAAAAGTTGGCTTAAAGCTCAACATTCAGAAAATGAAGATCATGGCATCCAGTCCCATCACTTCATGGGAAATAGATGGGGAAACAGTGGAAACAGTGTCAGACTTTATTTTGGGGGGCTCCAAAATCACTGCAGATGGTGACTGCAGCCACGAAATTAAAAGACGCTTACTCCTTGGAAGAAAAGTTATGACCAACCTAGATAGCATATTGAAAAGCAGAGACATTACTTTGCAGACTAAGGTCCGTCTAGTCAAGGCCATGGTTTTTCCTGTGGTCATGTATGGATGTGAGAATTGGACTGTGAAGAAGGCTGAGTGCTAAAGAATGGATGCTTTTGCACTGTGGTGTTGGAGAAGACTCTTGAGAGTCCCTTCGACTGCAAGGAGATCCAACCGGTCCTTTCTGAAGGAGATCAACCCTGGGATTTCTTTGGAAGGAATGATGCTAAAGCTGAAACTCCAGTACTTTGGCCACCTGTTGTGAAGATTTGACTTATCGGAAAAGACTCTGATGCTGGGAGGGATTGGGGGCAGGGGGAGAAGGGGACAATGAAGGATGAGATGGCTGGATGGCATCACAGACTCGATGGATGTGAGCCTGAGTGAACTCCGGGAGATGGTGATGAACAGAGAGGCCTGGGTTGCTGCGATTCATGGGGTTGCAAAGAGTCAGACAGGACTGAGTGACTGAAATGAACTGAATTGAACTGAACTGAATTACTTTGCAATATTGTAGTGGTTTTTGCTATACATCGGCATGAATCAGCCATGGGTGCACATGTGTTCCACATCCTGAACCACCCCTCCTACCTTCCTCCTCATCCCATCCCCCAGGATCATTCCAGTGCAGCAGCCCTGAGCACACTGTGTCAGGCATCAAACCTAGACTGGCGATCGGTTTCACATATAATAATATAGATGTTTCACCATTACCCTCTCAAATCATCCCACACTCACCTTCTCCCACAGAGTCCAAAACACTGTTCTTTACATCTGTGTCTCTTTTGCTGTCTCATATATAGGGTCATTGTTACCGTCTGGAGCCGATTATACGGAGTGAAGTAAGCCAGAAAGAAAAACACCAATACAGTATACTAACACATATATATGGAATTTAGGAAGATGGCAATGACGACCCTGTATGCAAGACAGGGAAAGAGACACAGATGTGTATAACGGACTTTTGGACTCAGAGGGAGAGGGAGAGGGTGGGATGATTTGGGAGAATGACATTCTAACATGTATACTATCATGTGAATTGAATCGCCAGTCTATGTCTGACGCAGGATGCAGCATGCTTGGGGCTGGTGCATGGGGATGACCCAGAAAGATGTTCTGGGGAGGGAGGTGGGAGGGGGGTTCATGTTTGGGAATGCATGTAAGAATTCAAGATTTTGAAATTTAAAAAATAAAAAAAAGTAACTTAAAAAAAAATAAATAAATAAATCCCATATATATGAGTTAATATACTATAATGGTTTTTTTTTTTTTTTTAACTTGCTTCACTCTGTATAATAGGCTCCAGTTTCATCCACTTCATTAGAACGGATCCAAATGCATTTTTTTTTTAAATGGCTGAGTAATATTTCATTGTATATATGTACCACAGCTTTCTTATCCGTTCATCTGCCGATGGGCTTCTAGGCTGCTTCCATGTCCTAGCTATTGTAAACAGTGCTGTGATGAACACTGGGGTACCCAAGTCTCTTTCAATTCTGGTTTCCTCGGTGTGTATGCCCAGCACTGGGAATGCTGGGTTGTATGGCAGTTCCTATTTCCAGCTTTTTAAGGAATCTCCACACTGTTCTCCATAGTGGCTGTACTAGTTTGCATCCCCACCAACAGTATAAGAGGGCTCCTTTTTCTCTGTACCCTCTTTAGCATTTACTTTTTTGTAGATTTTTGATAGCAGCTATTCTGACTGGCATGAGATGGTACCTCATTGTGGTTTTGATTTGCATTTATTTGATAATAAGTGATGTTGAACATCTTTTCATGTGTTTGTTAGCCATCTGTATGTCTTCTTTGGAGAAATGTCTGTTTAGTTCTTTGGCCCTTTTTTTTTTTTTTTTTTGATTGAGTCATTTATTTTTCTGGTGTTGAACTATAGGAGCTGCTTATATATTTTTGAGATTAATTCTTTGCCCATTGCTTCATTTGCTATTATTTTCTCCCATTCTGAAAGCTGTCTTTTGAACTTGCTTACAGTTTCCTTCGTTGTGCAAAAGCTTTTAATTGTAATTAGATCTCATTTGTTTATTTTTGCTTTTATTTCCATTACTCTGAGAGGTGGGTCATAGAGGATCCTGCTGTGATTTATGTCAGAAAGTGTTTTGCCTATGTTTTCCACTAGGAATTTTATAGTTTCTGGTCTTATGTTTAGATCTTTAATCCGTTTGAGTTTATTATTGTGTATGATGTTAGAAAATGTTCTAGTTTCATTCTTTTACAGGTGGTTGACCACTTTTCTCAGCACCACTTGTTAAAGATATTGTCTTTACTCCATTGTATATTCTTGCCTTCTTTGTCAAAGATAAGGTGTCTATAGCTGTGTGGATTTATCTCTGGGCTTTCTATTTTGTTCCATTGATCTATATTTCTGTCTTTGTGCCAGTACCATACTGTCTTGATGACTGGAGTTTTGTAGTATAGCCTGAAGTCTGGGAGGTTGATTCCTCCAGTTCCATTTTTCTTTCTCAAGGTTGCTTTGGCTAGTTGAGGTTTTTTGTATTTCCATACAAATTGTGAAATAATTTGTTCAAGTTCTCTGAAAGATACCATTGAAAGCTTTATAGGGATTGCATTGAATCTATAGATCTCTTTGGGTAGCATACTCATTTTCACTATATTGATTCTTCTGATCCATGAATATGGTATATTTCTCCATCTATTTGTGTCCTCTTTGATTTCTTTCATCAGTGTTTTATAGTTTTCTATATATAGGTCTTTTTTTCTTTAGGTAGGTTTATTCCTAAGTATTTTATTCTTTATGTTGCAATGGTGAATGGAATTGTTTCCATAATTTCTCTTTTTTTTTTCTCATTGTTAGTATATAGAAATGCAAGGGATTTCTGAGTGTTGATTTCATATCCTACAACTTTACTATTTTCATTTATTAGCTCTAGTAATTTTCTGGTGGGGTCTTTAGGGTTTTCTATGTAGAGGATCATGTCATCTGCAAACAGTGAGAGTTTTACTTCTTCTTTTCCTATTGGGATTCCTTTTATTTCTTTTACTGCTCTGATTGCTGTGGCCAAAACTTTCAAAACTATGTTGAATAGTAGTGGTGAGAGTGGGCACCCTTGTCTTGTCCCTGACTTTAGGGGAAATGCTTTCAATTTTTCACCATTGAGGATAATGTTTGCTGTGGGTTTATCGTATATGGCTTTTATTATGTTGAGATATGTTCCTTTTATACATGTTTTCTGGAGGGTTTTTATCATAAATGGATGTTGAATTTTTTCAAAGTCTTTTCTGCATCTATTGAGATAATTATATGGTTTTTATTTTTCAATTTGTTAATCTGGTATATCACATTGATTGATTTGTGAATATTAAAGAATAATCTTTGCATCCCTGGGAGAAAGCCCACTTGCTCGTGATGTATGTATGATCTCTTTAATGTGCTGTTAGATTCTGTTTTCTATAATTTTGTTAAGGATTTTTGCATCTATGTTCATCAGTGGTATTGGCCTGTAGTTTTCTTTTTTTGGTGGCATCTTTGTCATGTTTTGGTATTAGGGTGATTGTGGCCTCATAGAATGAGTTTGACAGTTTTCCTTCTTCTGCAATTTTCTGGAAGAGTTTGAGTAGGATAGTTGTTAGCTCTTCTCTAAATTTTTGGTAGAATTCAGTTGTGAAGCTGTCTGGTCCTGAGCTTTTGTTTGCTGGAAGATTTCTGATTGCAGTTTCGATTTCCATGCTTGTGATGGGTCTTTTAAGATTTTCTCTTTCTTCCTGGTTTAGTTTTGGAAAGATATATTTTTCTAAGAATTTCATCGTTTCTTCCAAGTTGTCCATTTTATTGGCATTAGTTGTTGATAGTAGTCTCTTATGAGCCTTTGTATTTCTGTGTTGTCTTTTGTGATTTTTCCATTTTTATTTCTAATTTTGTTGATTTGATTCTTCTCCCTTTTTATTTCTTGATGAGTCTGGCTAATGGTTTGTCTATTTTATTTATTTTGTCAAAGAACCAGCTTTTAGCTTTGTTGATTTTTGCTATGGTTTCCTTTGTTTCTTTTTCATTTTTTTCTGCCCTAATTTTTATGATTTCTTTCCTTGTACTAATCCTGGGGTTCTTCATTTCTTCCTTTTCTAGTTGCTTTAGTTATAAAGGTTATTTATTTGACTTTTCTCTTGTTTCTTGAGGTAAGCTTATATTGCTGTGAACCTTGCCCTTAGCAATGCTTTTACTGAATCACATAGGTTTTGGGTTGTGTTTTCATTTTGATTCATTTCTATGCATATTTTGATTTCTTTTTTGATTTCTTCTGTGATTTGTTGGTTATTCACAAGCATGTTGTTAGCCTCCATATGTTTGTGTTTTTAATAGTCCCCCCCCCTTTAGTTGATATCTAATCTTACCACATTGATCAGAAAAGATGCTTTGAATGATTTCAATTTTATTGAATTTACCAAATGAGGGATTGGGGGCAGGAGGAGAAGGGGACGACAGAAGATGAGATGGCTGGATGGCATCACTGACTCTATGGACATGAGTCTGAGTGAACTCCGGGAGTTGGTGATGGACAGGGAGGCCTGGCGTGCTACAATTCATGGGGTCACAAAGAGTCAGACACAATTGAGTGACTGAACTGAACTGAAGGCTAGATTTATGGCCCTGAATGTGATCTATCCTAAAGAAGGTTCCGCATGAACTTGAGAAAAAGGTGAAATTTATTGTTTTGGGATGAAATGTCCTATAGACATCAGTTGGGTCTAACTGGTCCATTGTATCATTTAAAGTTTGTATTTCCTTGCTAAATTTCTGTTTAGTTGATCTATCCATAGGTGTGAGTGTGGTATTAAAGTCTCCCACTATTATTGTGTTACTGTTAACTTCCCCTTTCATACTTGTTAGCATTTGCCTTACATATTGTGGTGCTCCTATGTTGGGTGCACGTATGTTTATAATTGTTATATCTTCTTCTTGGATTGATCCTTTGATCATTATGTAGTGTCCTTCTTTGCCTCTTTTCATGACCTTTATTTCAAAGTCTATTTTATATGATAAAAGTATTGCTACTCCTGCTTTGTTTTGGTCTCCATTTGCGTGAAATATCTTTTTCCAGCACTTCACTTTCAGTCTGTATGTGTCCCTTATTTTGAAGTGGGTCTCTTATAGGCAGCATATATAGGGGTCTTGTTTTTGTATCCATTCAGCTAGTCTTTGTCTTTTGCTTGGGGCATTTATATTTAAGGTAATTATTGATAAATATGATCCCATTGCCATTTACTTTATTGGTTTGGGTTTGTGTTTATAAACCTTTTCTGTGTTTCCTGTCTAGAGAAGATCATTTAACATTAGTTGAAGAGCTGGTTTGGTGGTGCTGAATTCTCTCAGCTTTTGCTTGTCTGTAAAGCATTTGATTTCTTCATATTTGAATGAGATCCTTGCTGGGTACAGTAATCTGGGTTGTAGATTTTTCTCTTTCATCACTTTAAGTATGTCCTGTAATTCCCTTCTGGCCTGAAGAGTTTCTTTTGAAAGTTCAGCTGTTATCCTTATGGGAATCCCCTTGTGTGTTATTTGTTGTTTTTCCCTTGCTGCTTTTAATAATTGTTCCTTGTGTTTGATCTTCATTAACTTGATTAAAATGTGTCCTGGGATGTTTTGCCTTGGGTTTATCTTATTTGGGACTCTCTGGGTTTCTTGGACCTGGGTGGCTATTTCTTTCCCCATTTTAGGGAAGTTTTCAACTATCATCTCCTCAAGTATTTTCTCATGGCCTTTCTTTTTGTCTTCTTATCCTGGGACTCCTATGATTCGAATGTTGGGGCATTTTACATTGTCCCAGAGGTCTCTGAGGTTGTCCTCACGTCTTTTAATTCTTTTTTCCTCTCTGCTTCATTTATTTTCACTACTCTATCTTCCAACACACTTATTTCTGCCTCAGTTATTCCACTGTTGGTTCCCTCCAGAGTGCTTTTGACTCAGTTATTTCATTATTCATTATTGATTGACTCTTTTTTGTTTCTTCTAGGTCCTTGCTAAATATTTCTTACATCTTCTCAATCCTTGTCTCCAGACTATTTATCTGTAACTCCATTTTGTTTTCAAGATTTTGGATCACTTTTACTATCATTATTCTGAATTCTTTTTCAGGTAGACTCTTTATCTCCTCCCCTTTTGTTTGGTTTGGTTGGCATTTTTCGAATATTTCTCTGCTGAATATTTCTCTGCCTTTTCATCTTGTTTGGATTGCTATGTTTGGGGTGGCCTTTCTTTATGCTGGAAGTTTGTGGCTATTCTTTATTGTGGAAGTTCCTCCTTGTGGGTGGGGTTGGACAAGTGTCTTGTCAAGGTTTCCTGGTTAGGGAAGCTTGTGTCGGTGTTCTGTTAGGTGGAGCTGGATCACTTCTTTCTGGAGTGCAATGAAGTGTCCAGTAGTGAGTTTTGAGCTGTCTATGGGTTTGTGTGACTTTGGACAGTCTGTATATTAATGCTCAGGAGTATGTTTCTGCATTGCTGGAGAATTAGAGTGATATGTCTTGCTCTGGAACTTGTTGGCTTTTGGATGGAGCTTGGTTTCAGCATAGGTATGGAGGCTTTGGATGAGCTCTTGTTGATTAATGTTCTCTGGAGTCAGGAGTTTTCTGGTGTTCTCAAGTTTTGGATTTAAGCCTCCTGCCTCTGGTTGTCAGTCTTATTCTTAAAAGTAGCCTCAAGACTTCTCCATCCATACTGCACCAATGATAAAATATAGATTAATGGTGAAAAGATTCTCCACAGTAAGGGACACCTAGAGAGGTTCTCAGAGTTACATAGAGAAGAGAAAAGGGAGGATGAGACAGAGGTGACCAGGAGGAGACAAGGGGGAGTCAAAAGGAGAGAGACAGAACTAGCCAGTTTTCAGTTCCCTAAGTGTTCTCCACAGCCTGGAATATCCAAAGAGATTCACAACGTTGGATAGAGAAGTGAAGTGGGAGGGAGGAGATTGAGGTGACCTGGCAGAGAAAAAGGAGAGTCAAAAGGGGGAGAGGGTAATCAAGCCAGTAGTCACACTCTTAAGTAAAAATGGGTACTGAAGATTGTATTCTTAAAGGTACAAAATTGATAACAAATAACAAAAAACAAAGATTAAAAATCTAAAGCAGAGGTCAGATTATCAAAAATACAATATTTTAAAAAATCACAAAAATTATAAAAATATATATGAAATTTGCTTTAAAAATAGGGTCTTTTTTGGCAAGGTAATGGTTATAAAAATGAAAATTAAAGGCATAATAAAGGGCTTAAAATTAAAAAAAATAAAAATTGAAAAAATGATAATACTAAAATATATCTAGGAATTTCTCTGGAGCTGTTGTGGGCCGTGTGGGGTCAGTTCAGTTTCAGAGAGTTCCTTGTTCCAGCTTAAACGTCTTTTCGAGGTCTATAGGCCCCTTCCAATGTAGTCGGTGCTAACTACAGTGTTTAAATCTGTTGCAACTGTCCCTTCCAAAGCGGTTCCTTCTGTTTATTTTGGCTTCTTCTGCTTGCAAGTCTCTTCAGTGTCTAATTTCCACCCTGATACAAGGGGGTGGAGGTGGTCACTTATTTAGGCTCACTTGTTCAGTTGTGCTATGGGGAGGGAGGAACACTTTAAACAAATATCACTGGCATGTGTGGGGAGTGCTCGCAGTGTCTGGGCCACACTGGGTTTGCCCCTGCTCACAGCATGTGTGCTTTCCTGGTCTACACTGCTCAAGCTCCACGTTGCTCTGCAGGAGAGCTGTCTAAAGCAGGCCCTGGGTTGTATGCACTTCCCAGGTCTAAGCTCCTGAGGTTCAGGTTCTCAGGTACTCCACAAAGGCACAGACTCAGTTGGGCCTGCGTTTTGTGCCCTTCCCAGGTCCAAGCAGCTCAGACAACCAGGTGCTTGGTGAGCTCGCTCTCCCCAGGTGGGACAGTGCATCTTATCACCTTCCCGGTCCCAGATGCTCAGTTTCCTGGGTGCAAAGTGGGAGCGCCCTCTCAGGTGTGCCGTGTATCTCCTCTGGGGAACTGATCTCTGGCTGCGATCCTCCTGGTGGATGTCAACCGTCCAGGATCCCAGGAAGACTCTGTTCGCAACTGGGAGCCTGCTCACAGTTTGGTAGAGGATGCCATCTCTGGGGCCGAGATTGCCTCTCACTGGCTCTGGCTGTCGCCCACCTGCCTCTCTGCTTCAGGTGGGGGATGGGTCGGTCTGCAGCCGGCAGGCTCTCCTCTGATATTTGCTCAGTCCTTTGTTCTGTGAGCGGGCCTAGCGGTGCCTTAGGTTAGAACTTTTCGCGGGAAAGTTCTCTCTCTCTCTTTCTTTTTTTTTTTTTTTTTTCTCTCTCTCTGGCTGTCCCACAGTTTGGGTTGCTATCTCACGTTAGCTCCCTCAATTGCCCTCAGGGCATTCAAGCCTGGTCCTTACCCTAAACAATGCAGCCCGTGCATGCCTCCCTGTTCAGCCCCCGCTTGCTGGTGGTGGACATGAGCGTCTGGGCTACTTCTCTGCTGATAGTTGTGGTTAGGCATGTAATCTGTGGATTTTATTTAGTTTTTCCTCCTGGTTATATTGACCTCTGAGATTCCAAAACTCCCCACAGACCCGCTGATGAAAGGGTTTCCTAGTGTTTGGAAACTTCTCCTTCATGACGCCCTCCCCAGGATGGGTCTCTGTCCCTAAATCTTTTGTCTCTCTTTTTATCTTTTATATTTTGTTCCACCTCCTTTCAAAGACAGTGGGCTGCCTTTCTGGGTGTCTGGTGTCCTCTGCCAGTGTTTAAAAGTTGTTTTGTGGAACTTGCTCAGTGTTCAAATGATCTTTTGATGAATTTGTGGGGGAGAAAGTGGTCTCCCTGTCCTATTCCTCTGCCATCTTTGGTCTAAAGAGCCTCTTGATGAAGATGAAAGAGGAGAGTGAAAAAGTTGGCTTAAAACTCAACATCCAAAAAACAAAGATCAAGGCATCTGTTCCGATCACTTCATAGCAAATAGATGAGGAAATAATGGAAACAGTGGCAGATGTTATTTTCTTGGGCTCCAGTCACAGCAGATGGTGACTGAAGCCATGAAACTAAAAAGATACTCCTTGCTCTTTGGAAGAAAAGCTATGACAAACCTAGACAACCTAGTGAAAAGCAGAGATATCACTTTTCAAACAAAGGCCAAATTAGTTAAAGTTATGACTTTTCCATTAATCATGTGTGAGCGTGAGAGTTGGACCGTAAAGAAGGATGAGTGCAGGAGAATAGATGCTCTCGAACTGTGATGCTGAAGAGTCTTGAGAGTCCCTTGGATAACAAGGGGTTCAAACCAATCAATTCTAAAGGAAATCAGTCCTGACTATTCATTGGAAGGACTGATGCTGAAGCTGAAGCTCCAATCCTTCAGCCACCTGATGCAAAGAACCGACTCATTGGAAAAGACCCTGATGCTGGGAAAAATTGAGGTCAGGAGAAGGGGGTGACAGATGATGAAATGGTTGGATGGCATTATCTACTCAACAGAAATGAGTTTAAGCAAACTCAGGAAGATAGTGAAGGACAGGGAAGCCTGGAGTGCTCCAGACCATGGGATCACAAAGAATTGGACACAGGGGAGTGACTAAACAACAACAAGAGTAGAGGAATTAATAAAAACAGGAAATGCAAACAGGAGATGGGAAGAGGAGGTAATGAGGACTTAATAATTTACAAAAATGGAGTATCAGTGTGGGATGATGAAAAGTGCTGGAGAGAGCAGTGATAGTTGTACAATTCAACTATGTGACTGTAATTAATACCAGTAAATTGTTAACTTAAAATGATTAAAATGGAAATTTTTTAAAATATATTTTGTCACAAATAAAAGCTAAAATTATCTTAAAATAAAAATTGTTTAAAAGTGGGATAAGTGGAAGACTTTAGAAAGAACCAGAAACAATTAGTTTAAAGCACTAAAAAATTGCTTATAGTTTTATAAGAGGACAAACTGCATCTGTGAAGGCTGTTTCTGAGACCCTTCACAGCCTTCAATTGTGGGGATGACAAAGGGAAAAAGCCACAGAATTTCACTGGAAAAGATGTGTAATTACCTAAATACTCTGTAAAATTCAAAATTGGTTGGTTACAGTGGAGCTTGGCACTACATGATTGCTGAACCCCCAAGTCCATTATGACTTTTAAAATTTATTTCATTGCTGTATAGTTGATTTAAAATGTGCGAAATTCTGCTGTACAGACAAGTGGTATACATATATGTATACATACATATATATAATCTACATATGTATATATGTCTGCTGTACAGACAAATGATATACATATATGTATATACATACATATACGTATATATACATATATGTATCTATGTATATATATACACATATAATTGTTGTTCGGTCACCCAGTCACATCCTCCTCTGTTACACTCTCCCAGAATTTGCTGAAATTTATGTCCAATGAATTCACAATGCCATCAATCAGAGACATTTTATTATACTTACTAAATAGAGGCTTTTTGCTATGCTGTCTAGGTTCGTCATAGATTTTCTTCCAAGAAAAAACTATCTTAATTTCATGGCTACAGTCACAACCCACAGTGATCTTGGAGTCCAAGGAGGTAAAAGTCTGTCACTGTTTCCATTGTTTCCCCATCAATTTGACATGAAGTGATGGGACTAGATGCCATGATCTTCATTTTTTGAATGCTGAGATTTAAGCAAGCTTTTTCACTTTCCTCTTTCACCTCATCAACAGGCTTTTTAGTTCCTCTTCACTTTCTGCCATTAGGGCGGTGTCATCTGCATATCTGAGGGTATTGATCTTTCTCCCAGCAATCTTGATTCCAGCTTGAATTTCATCCAACCCAGCATTTTGCAACATGTTATAGGAGTTAAGTAAGCAGGATGAAAACATACAGCCTTGAGGCACTTCTTTCCTAATTTTGAAATAGGCCAGACTTTCATGTCTGCTTCTAACTGTTGCTTCTTGACCTGCATAAAGGATTCTCAGGAGGCAGGTAAGGTGGTCTGGTATTCCTATCTCTTTAAGAATTTTGCACAGTTGGTTGTGATCCACACAGTTAAAGGCTTCAGCCTAGTCAATGAGACAGAATTAGATGTTTTTCTTCAATTCCCTTGCTTTCTTTATCATCCAATGGATGTTGGTAATTTGATCACTGGTTGTTTTGCCTTTGCTATATGCAGTTTGCACATCTAGAAGTTATTTGTTTACATACTATTGAAGCCTAGCTTGAAGGAGTTTGAGAATTACCTTGGTAAAGTGTGTGAAATGAGCACAACTACTTTGAACATTTTCGGCATTGCCCTTCTTTGGGATTGGAATGAAAACTGACCTTTTCCATTCCTGTGGCCACTGCTGAGTTTTCCAGATTTGCTGGCATATTAGGGCAGCACATTAACAGCATTATCTTTTAGGATATGAAATAGCTCAGCTGGAATTCCATCACCTCCACTAGCTTTGTTTGTAGTAATGCTTCCTAAAGCCCACTTGCATCACACACCAGGAAGTCTGGTGCTAGGTGAGTGATCACACTATCATGACTATCTGGGTCATTAAGATCTCTTTTGTACTGCTCTTCTATGTTTTCTTGCCACCTCTTCTTAATATTTTCTGCTTCTGTTAGGTCCATACCTTTTCTGTATTTACTGTGCCCATCTTTGCATGAAATGTTTCTTTGGTATCTCTAATTTTCTTGAAGAGATCTCTGGTCTTTCTCATTCTCTTGTTTTCCTCTATTTCTTTGCATTGTTCACTTAGGAATGAATTCTTATCTCTCCTTCCTATTCTTTGGAACTCTGCATTCAGATGGGTATATCTTTCCTTTTCTCCTTAGTCTTTTGCTTGTTTTCTTTCCTCAGCCATTTGTAACACTTATTCAGACAACCCTTTTTCCTTTTTGCACTTCCTTTTCTTGTGGATGGTGCTGATCACAGCCTCCTATACAATGTCATGAGCTTCCATCCATAATTCTTCAGGCACTCTATCTATCAGGTCTAATCCCTTGAATCTATTTGTCACTTTCACTGTACAATCATAAGGGATTTGATTTAGGTCATACATGCAGATGGTAATTGCAGCCATGAAATTAAAAGACATTTATTCCTTGGAAGGAAAGCTATGACCAACCTAGACAGCATATTAAAAAGCAGAGACATTACTTTTCTGACTAAGGTCCGTCTAGTCAAGGCTATGGTTTTTCCAGTGGTCATGTATGGATGAGAGAGTTGGACTATAAAGAAAGCTGAGCACCGAAGAATTATGCTTTTGAACTGTGGTGTTGGAGAAGACTCTTGAGAGTCCCTTGGACTGCAAGGAGATCCAACCAGTCCATTCTAAAGGAGATCAGTCCTGGGTGTTCTTTGGAAGGAATGATGCTAAAGCTGAAACTCCAGTACTTTGGCCACCTCATGTGAAGAGTTGACTCATTGGAAAAGACTCTGATGCTGGGAGGGATTGGAGGCAGGAGAAGAACGGGATGACAGAGGATGAGATGGCTGGATGGCACCACTGACTCAATGGACATGAGTTTGGGTGAACTCTGGGAGTTGGTGATGGACAGGGAGGCCTGGCATGCTGCGATTCATGGTATCACAAAGAGTCAGACATGACTGAGGGACTGAACTGAACTGAACTGAATGGTCTAGAGGTTTTCCCCACTTTCGTCAATTTAAGTCAGAATTTGGCAATAAGGAGTTCATGATCTGGGCCATAGTCAACTCCTGGTCTTGTTTTCCTGACTATATAGAGCTCCTCTATTTTTGGCTGCAAAGAATATAATCAATCTGATTTCGATGTTGACCATCTTGTGATGTCCATGTATAGAGTCTTCTTAAGTGTTGTTCGAAGAGGGTGGTTTTTATGACCAGTGTGTTCTCTTGGCAAAATTCTGTTAGCCTTTGGTCTGCTTCATTTTGTACTACAGGGACAAAGTTGACTGTTACTCCAGATATCTTTTTACTTCCTACTTTGCATTCCAGTCCTCTATGATGAAAAGGACATATTTTTTTCGGTGTTAGTTCTAGAAGGTCTTGTCAGTCTTCATAGAGCTGTTCAATTTCAACTTCTTCAGCATTACTGGTTGGAGCATAGACTTGAATTACTGTGATACTGAATCATTTGCCTTGGAAACAGAGATCATTCTGTCATTTTTGAGACCACACTCAAGTACTGCATTTTGGGCTATCCATTTCTTCTACAGGCTTCTTGCCTACAGTAGTTGATATAATGGTCATCTGAGTTAAATTCACCCATTCCAGCCCATTCTAGTTCACTGATTCCTAAAACGTTGTTGTTCACACTTGCCATCTCCTCTTTTACCACTTCTTCTTTTTTTAATTTTTTTTTTTTTACTTTATTTTACTTTACAATACTGGATTGGTTTTGCCATACATTGACATGAATCCACCACGGGTGTACATGAGTTCCCAATCCTGAATACCCCTCCCACCTCCTACCCCATATCATCTCTCTGAATCATCCCCGTGCACCAGCCCCAAGCATCCTGTATCCTGCATCGAACATAGACTGGCGATTCATTTCTTACATGATAGTATACATGTTTCAGTGCCATTCTCCCAAATCATCCCACCCTCTCCATCTCCCTCAGAGTCCAAAAGTCTGTTATATACATCTGTGTCTCTTTTGCTGTCTCGCATACAGGGTTATCCTTACCATCTTTCTAAATTCCATATATATGTGTTACTATACTATAGTGGTGTTTTTCTTTCTGGCTTACTTCACTCTGTATAATCGGCTCCAGTTTCATCCACCTCATTAGAACTGATTCAGACTGATTCAAATTCTTTTTAATGGCTGAGTAATACTCCATTGCGTATATGTACCAAGCTTTCTTATCCAATCATCTGCTGATGGACATTTAGGTTGTTTCCATGTGCTGGCTATTATAAACAGTGCTGCAGTGAACACTGGGGTACATGTGTCTCTTTCAATTCTGGTTTCCTCGGTGTGTATGCCCAGCAGTGGGATTGCTGGATCATAAGGCAGTTCTCATGATGTACTCTGCATAGAAGTTAAATAAGCAGGGTGACAATATATAGCCTTGATGTACTCCTTTTGCTATTTGGAACCAGTCTGTTGTTTCATGTCCAGTTCTAACTGTTGCTTCCTGACCTGCATACAGATTTCTCAAGAGGCAGGTCAGGTGGTCTGGTATTCCCATCTCTTGAAGAATATTCCACAGTTTCTTGTGATCCACACAGTCAAAGGCTTTGGTATAGTCAATAAAGCAGAAATAGATGTTTTTCTGGAACTCTCTTGTTTTTTCCATGATCCAGCGGATGTTGGCGATTTGATCTCTGGTTCCTCTGCCTTTTCTAAAACCAGCTTGAACATCAGGGAGTTCACGGTTCACGTATTTCTGAAGCCTGGCTTGGAGTATTTTGAGCATTACTTTACTAGCGTGTGAGATGAGTGCAATTGTGCGGTAGTTTGAACATTCTTTGGCATTGACTTTCTTTGGAATTGGAATGAAAACAGACCTTTTCCAGTCCTATGGCCACTGCTGAGTTTTCCAAATTTGCTGCCATACTGAGTGCAGCACTTTCACAGCATTATTTTTCAGGATTTGAAATAGCTCAACTGGAATTCCATCACCTCCATTAGCTTTGTTCGTAGTGATGTTTTCTAAGGCCCACTTGACTTCACATTGCAAGATGTCTGGTTCTAGATTAGTGATCACATCATCATGACTATCTGGGTCATGAAGATCTTTTTTGTACAGTTCTTCCGTGCATCCTTGCCACCTCTTCTTAATATCTTCTGCTTCTATTAGGTCCATACCATTTCTGTCCTTTATCAAGCCCCTCT
Source organism: Ovis aries (assembly GCF_016772045.2). Lineage (NCBI taxonomy): Eukaryota > Metazoa > Chordata > Mammalia > Artiodactyla > Bovidae > Ovis > Ovis aries. The sequence continues at coordinate 49,810,024 of NC_056066.1, read as the reverse complement.
TTGCATGAAATGTTGCCTCGGTATCTCTAATTTTCTTGAAGAGGTATTCAAAAGCAGAGACATTACTTTGCCGACTAAGGTCCGTCTAGTCAAGGCTATGGTTTTTTCCAGTAGTCATGTATGGATGTGAGAGTTGGACTGTGAAGAAGGCTGAGCACCGAAGAATTGATGCTTTTGAACTGTGGTGTTGGAGAAGACTCTTGAGAGTCCCCTGGACTGCAAGGAGATCCAACCAGTCCATTCTGAAGGAGATCAGCCCTGGGATTTATTTGAAAGGAATGATGCTGAAGCTGAAACTCCAGTACTTTTGCCAACTCATGCGAAGAGTTGACTCATTGGAAAAGACTCTGATGCTGGGAGGGATTGGGGGCATGAGGAGCAGGAGACGACTGAGGATGAGATGGCTGGATGGCATCACGGACTCGATGGACGTGGGTCTGAGTGAACTCCGGGAGATGGTGATGAACAGGGAGGCCTGGCGTGCTGCGATTCATGGGGTCGCAAAGAGTCAGATACGACTGAGCGACTGAACTGTACTGAACTGAAGGCAGTTCTATTTGCAATTTTTAAAGGAATCTCCACTGTTATCCATAGTGGCTGTACTAGTTTGCAATCCCACCAACAGTACATAAGGGTTCCATTTTCTCCACACCTTCTCCAGCATTTATTGCTTGCAGACTTTTGGATCTCAGCCATTCTGACTGGTGTGAAATAGTACCTCATTGTGGTCTTGATTTGCATTTCTCTGATAATGAGTGATGTTGAGCATCTTTTCATGTGTTTGTTAGCCATCCGTATGTATTTGGAGACATGTCTATTTAGTTCTTTGGTCCATTTTTTGACTGGGTCATTTATTTTTCTGGAATTGAGCTGCATAAGTTGTTTGCAAATTTTGAAATTAGTTGTTTGTCAGTTGTTTCATTTGTTATTATTTTCTCCCATTCAGAAGGCTGTCTTTTCACCTTGCTTATAGTATCCTTTGTTGTGCAGAAGCTTTTAATTTTAATTAGATCCCATTTGTTTATTTTTGCTTCTATTTCCAGAATTCTGGGAGGTGGATCATAGAGGATCCTGCTGTGATTTATGTCGGAGAGTGTTTTGGCTATGTTCTCCTCTAGGAGTTTTATAGTTTCTGTTCTTACGTTTAGATCTTTAATCCATTTTTAGTTTATTTTTGTGTGTGGTGTTAGAAAGTGATCTAGTTTCATTCTTTTACAAGTGTTTGACCAGTTTTCCCAGCACCACTTGTTAAAGAGATTGTCTTTAATCCATTGTATATTCTTGCCTCCTTTGTCGAAGATAAGGTGTCCATAGGTGTGTGGATTTATCTCTGGGCTTTCTATTTTGATCCATTGATCTATATTTCTGTCTTTGTGCCAGCACCATACTGTCTTGATAACTGTGGCTTTGTAGTAGAGCCGGAAGTCAGGCAGGTTGATTCTTCCAGTTCCATTCTTCTTTCTCAAGATAGCTTTGGCCATTAGAGGTTTTTGTATTTCCATACAAATCTTGAAATTATTTGTTCTAGTTCTGTGAAAAATACCGCTGGTAGCTTGATAGGGATTGCATTGAATCTGTAGATTGCTTTCTGTAGTATACTCATTTTCACTATATTGATTCTTCCAATCCATGAACATGGTCTATTTCTCCATCTATTAGTGTCTTCTTTGATTTCTTTCATCAGTGTTTTATAGTTTTCTATATATAGGTCTTTAGTTTCTTTAGGTAGATATATTCCTAAGTATTTTATTCTTTTTGTTGCAATGGTGAATGGAATTGTTTCCTTAATTTCTTTTTCTGTTTTCTCATTATTAGTGTATAGTATACAAGGGATTTCTGTGTGTTGATTTTATATCCTGCAACTTTACTATATTAATTGATTAGCTCTAGTATTTTTCTGGTGGAGTCTTTCAGTTCAATTGCTCAGTCGTGTCCAACTCTTTGCAACTCCATGAATCGCAACACACTGGCCTCCCTGTCCATCACCATCTCACGGAGTTCACTCAGACTCACGTCCATCGAGTCCATAATGCCATCCAGCCATCTCATCCTCGGTCATACCCTTCTCCTCATGCCCCCAATCCCTCCCAGCATCAGAGTCTTTTCCAATGAGTCAACTCTTCACATGAGGTGGCCAAAGTACTGGAGTTCCAGCTTTAGCATCATTCCTTCCAGAAAAATCCCAGGGCTGATCTCCTTCAGAAGGGACTGGTTGGATCTCCTTGCAGTCCAAGGGACTCTCAATAGTCTTCTCCAACACCACAGTGCAAAAGCATCCATTCTTCGGTGCTCAGTCTTCTTCACATCCATACATGACCACAGGAAAAACCATAGCCTTGACTAGATGGACCTTAGTCGGCAAAGTAATGTCTCTTCTTTTGAACATACTATCTAAGTTGGTCATAACTTTTCTTCCAAGGAGTAAGCGTCTTTTAATTTCATGGCTACAGTTACTATCAGCAGTGATTTGGGAGCCCCCCAAAATAAAGTCTGACACTGTTTCCGCTGTTTCCCATCTATTTCCCATGAAGTGATGGGACCGGATGCCATGATCTTTATTTTCTGAATGTTGAGATTTAAGCCAACTTTTTCACTCTCCTCTTTCACTTTCATCAAGAGGCTTTTTAGCTCCTCTTCACTTTCTGCCATAAGCGTGGTGTCATCTACATATCTGAGGTTATTGATATTTCTCCTGGCATCTTGATTCCAGCTTGTGCTTCTTCCAGTCCGGCGTTTCTGCATAGAAGTTAAATAAACAGGGTGAAAAAATACAGCCTTGACATACTCCTTTTCCTATTTGGAACCTGTCTGTTGTTCCATGTGCCATTCTAACTACCGCTTCCTGACCTGCATGCAGATTTCTCAAGAGGCAAGTTAGGTGGTCTTGTATTCCCATCTCTTTTAAAATTTTCCACAGTTTATTGTGATCCACACAGTCAAAGGCTTTGGCATAGTCAATAAAGCAGAAATAGATGTTTTTGTGGAACTCTCTTGCTTTTTCCATGATCCAGCGGATGTTGGCGATTTGATCTCTGATTCCTCTGCCTTTTCTAAAACCAGTTTGAACATCAGGGAGTTCACGGTTCACATATTACTGAAGGCTGGCTTGGAGTATTTTGAGCATTACTTTACTAGCATGTGAGATGAACGGGTTGTCTATGTAGAGGATCATGCCTTCTGCAAACAGTGAGAATTTTACTTCTTCTTTTCCAGTTTGGATTGCTTTTATTTCTTTTTCTGCTCTGTCGCTGTGGCCAGCACTTCCAGAACTATGTTGAATAGTAGCAGTAAAAGTGGGCACCCTTTTCTTGTTCCTGACTTTAGGGGAAATGTTTTCATTTTTCACCATTGAGGATAATGTTTGCTGTAGGTGTTCTATATAGCTTTTATTATGTTGAGGTATGTTCCTTCTATTTCTGCTTTCTGGAGAGATGTTTTCATAAATGGTTGTTGAATTTTGTCAAAGGCCTTCTCTGCATCTACTGAGATAATCATATGGCTTTTATTTTTCAATTTGTTAATGTGGTGAATTACATTGATTGAATTGTGGATATTGCAAATCCTTGCACCCCTGGGATAAAGCCCACTTGGTCATGGTGTATGATCTCTTTAATGTGTTGTTGGATTCTGATTGCTAGAATTTTGTTAAGGATTTTTGCATCTATGTTCATCAGTGATATTGGCCTGTAGTTTTCTTTCTTGTGGCATCTTTGTCAGGTTTTGGTATTAGGGTGATGGTGGCCTCATAGAATAAGTTTAAAAGTTTACCTTCCTCTGCAATTTTCTGGAAGAGTTTGAGTAGGATAGGTGTTAGCTCTTCTCGAAATTTTTAATAGAATTCAGCTGTGAAGTCGTCTGGACCCGGGCTTTTGTTTGCTGGAAGGTTTCTGATTACAGTTTCAATTTCTGTGCTTGTGATGAGTCTGTTAAAATTTTCTATTCCTTGCTGGTTCAGTTTTGGAAAGTTGTACTTTTCTAAGAATTTGTCCATTTCTTCCATGTTGTCCATTTTATTGGCATATAATTGCTGATAGTAGTCTCTTATGATCCTTTGTATTTCTGTGTTGTCTGTTGTGATCTCTCCATTTTCATTTCTAATTTTATTGATTTGATTTTTCTTTCTTTGTTTCTTGATAAGTCTGATTAATGGTTTGTCAATTTTATTTATCTTTTCAAAGAACCACCTTTTGGCTTTGTTGATTTTTGCTATGGTCTCTTTTCTTTCTTTTGCATTTATTTCTGCCCTAATCTTTAAGATTTCTTTCCTTCTACTAACTCTGGGGTTATCCATTTCTCCCTTTTCTATTGCTTTAGGTGTAGAGTTAGGTTATTTATTTGACTTTTTTCTTGTTTCTTAGGTATGCCTGTATTGCTATGAACTTTCCTCTTAGCACTGCTTTTATAGTGTCCCACAGGTTTTGGGTTGTTGTGTTTTCATTTTCATTAGTTTCTATGCATATTTTGATTTCTTTTTTGATTTTTTTCTGTGATTTGTTGGTTATTCAGAAGCGTGTTGTTCAGCCTCCATATGTTGGAATTTTTAATAGTTTTTCTCCTGTAATTGAGATCTAATCTTAATGCATTATGGTCAGAAAAGATGCTTGGAATGATTTCGATTTTTTTAAATTTATCAAGGTTGGATTTATGGCCCAGGATGTAATCTATCCTGGAGAAGGTTCCATGCACACTTGAGAAAAAGGTGAAATTCATTGTTTTGGGGTGAAATGTCCTATAGATATCAATTAGGTCTAACTGGTCTATTGTATCATTTAAAGTTTGCATTTTTTTTGTTAATTTTCTGTTTAGTTGATCTGTCCATAGGTGTGAGTGGGGTATTAAAGTCTTCCACTATTATTGTGTTACTGTTAATTTCCCCTTTCATACTTGTTAGCATTTGCCTTACATATTGTGGTGCTCCTATGTTGGGTGCATATATATTTATAATTGTTATATCTTCTTCTTGGATTGATCCTTTGATCATTATGTAGTGGCCTTCTTTGTCTCTTTTCACAGCCTTTGTTTTAAAGTCTATTTTATTGGATATGAGTATTGCTACTCCTGCTTTCTTTTGGTCTCTATTTGTATGGAATATCTTTTTCCAGCCCTTCACTTTCAGTCTGTATGTGTCCCTTGTTTTGAGGTGGGTCTCTTGTAGGCAGCATATATAGGGATCCTGTTTTTGTATCCATTCAGCCAGTCTTCGTCTTTTGGTTGGGGCAGTCAACCCACTTACGTTTAAGGTAATGATTGATAAGTATGATCCCGTTGCCATTTACTTTACTGTTTTGGGTTCAGATTTATACACCCTTTTGTGTTTCCTGTCTAGAGAATATCCTTTAGCATTTGTTGGAGAGCTGGTTTGGTGGTGCTGAATTCTCTAAGCTTTTGCTTGCCTGTAAAGCTTTTGATTTCTCCTTCATATTTGAATGAGATCCTTGCTGGGTATAGTAATCTGGGCTGTAGGTTATTTTCTTTCATCACTTTAAGTATGTCTTGCGATTCCCTCCTGGCCTGAAGAGTTTCTATTGAAAGATCTGCAGTTATCCTTATGGGGATCCCTTGTGTGTTATTTGTTGTTTTTCCCTTGCTGCTTTAATATTTGTTCTTTGTGTTTTATCTTTGTTGATTTGATTAATATGTGTCTTGGGGTGTTTAGCCTTGGGTTTATCCTATTTGGAACTCTCTGTGTTTCTTGGACTTGGGTGATTATTTCCTTCTCTATTTTAGGGAAGTTTTCAACTATTATCTCCTCAAGGAATTTCTCATGGTCTTTCTTTTTGTCTTCTTCTTCTGGGACTCTTATAATTCGAACGTTGGAGCATTTCATATTGTCCTGGAGGTCTCTGAGGTTGTCCTCATTTCTTTTAATTCGTTTTTCTTGTTTCCTCTCTGATTCATTTATTTCTACCATTCTATCTTCTATTTCACTAATCCTATCTTCTGCCTCCGTTATTCTACTATTTGTTGCCTCCAGAGTGTTTCTGATCTCATTTATTGCATTATTCATTATATATTGACTCTTTTTATTTCTTCTAGGTCCTTGTTAAACCTTTCTTGCATCTTCTCAATCCTTGTCTCCAGGCTATTTATCTGTGATTCCATTTTGATTTCAAGATTTTGGATCATTTTCACTATCAATATTTGGAATTCTTTCTCAGGTAGATTCCTTATCTCTTCCTCCTTTGTTTGGTTTGGTGGGCATTTCTCCTGTTCCTTTACCTGCTGGGTATTCTTCTGTCTCTTCACCTTGGTTATATTGCTGCGTTTGGTATGGCCTTTCTATATTCTGGGAATTTGTGGAGTTCTCTTTATTATGGAGTTTCCTCACTGTGGGTGGGGTTGTATCAGTGGCTTGTCAAGGTTCTTGGTTAGAGAGGCTTGAGTTGGAGTTCTGGTCGGTGGAGCTGGATTTCTTCTCTCTGGAGTGCAATGAAGTGACCGGTAATGGGTTATGAGACGTCAATGGTTTTGGAGTAACTTTGAGCTGCCTGTATATTGAAGCTCAGGGCTGTGTTCCTGTGTTGCTGGAGAACTTGTGTGGTATGTCTTGCTCTGGAACTTGTTGGCCCTTGGGTGGTGCTTGGTTTCAGTGTACATATGGATGCAATTTATGAGCTCCTATCGATTAATGTTCCCTGGATTCAGGAGTTCTCTGATGTTCTCAGGATTTGGACTTAAGCCTCCTGCTTCTGGTTTTCTGTTTTATTTTTACAGTAGCCTCAAGACTTCTCCGTCTACACAGCACCAATGATAAAACGTCTAGGTTAAAGATGAAAAGTTTCTCCACATTGAGGGACATCCATAAATGTTCATTGAATTACATGGAAAAGGGAAAAGGGAGGGAGTAGTTAGAGGTGACTGGAATGAGATGAGGTGGGGTCTAAAGAGGAGAGAGCAAGCTAGTCAGTAGTCACTTCCTTATGTGCACTCCTCAGTCTGGACTACTCAGAGGTGTTCACGGAGTTATACAGGGAAGAAGAGAGGGAGGAAGTAGACAGAGGTGGCCAGGAGGATAAAAGATGGAAATGAAAAGGAGAGAGATAGATCCAGCCAATAACCAGTTCCCTTAGTGTTCTCCACTGTCTGGAACGCACAGAGATTCACAGAGTTGGGTAGAGAAGAGAAGGGGGAGGGAGGAGACAGAGACAACCTGGTGGAGAAAAAGGAGAGTCCAAAGGAGAAGAGATTGGTCAAGCCAGTAATCTCACTCTCAGTTAAAATTGTGTACTAAGGATTGAGTTTTTAAATGTACAAAATTGACAACAAATAGCAAAGAGCAAAGATTAAAAATCTAGAGTAGACGTTGGATTTTCAAAAATACAATATTAAAGAAAAGAAGAAGAAGGAGAAGAAAGAAAAAAAAAGCCACAAGAATTATTAAAAAAACAACAACCACAAAAAGAGTATATATGGTGTTTGCTTTAAAAATAGGGTCTTTTTTTTTTGAAAAGTAATAGTAGGTTATAAAAATAAAAATTAAAGGAGAAATAGAGGACTTACAAATTTAAAAAGGTTTAAAAAAAAGAAGAGGAAAAAGAAAAGAGAAAAGAATCACACAACAATATCAACAACAACAACAAAAAGAATGATCGTAAAAATAGTAAAGATATATCTAGCCCTTTCTCTGGTGTTGTGGCCAGTGTGGGGTCACTTCCAAGGCGGTTCCCTCTGTTTAACTTCTGTTTGCTGGTCTCTTCAGTGTCTGATTTCTGCCCTGTCACGGGGTGGGGCGGTGGTGGACACTTTTTTTTTTTTTTTCAGGCTCACTTGTTCAGTTGTGCTGTGGGGAGGGAGGGATGCTGCAAACGAGTAACACTGTCATGTGCTTGCAGTGTCTCAGCCCTGCTGGGCCTGCCCCTGCTCGCAGTGCACACTGCTCAGGCTCTACGTTGCTCCACCGGGAACCGTCTGAGGCTGGCCCTAGGCTGCATGCACCTCCCCGGTCTAACCCGCTCAGGCTTGGCACTCAGGTAGCCCTCAGAGGTGCAGATTCAGTTGGGCCTGCGTTTTATGCCCTTCCCAGGTCCGAGTAGCTCAGGTGTTTGGCGAGCGCAGTCGCTGCGACTTATCACCTTCCCCATCTCTGCTGCTCAGTTTTCCGGGTGTATCGCTGGCGTCCCTTCTCTGGTGGCTGATAACTGTCCAGAACCCCCAGAAGTCTTAGTTAGCAAAGAAGCCTGCTTGCATTTTGGTAGGTAATCTCTCTCTTGGGCTGCGATTGCCCCCTTCCAGCCCTTATGGCTCTGGCTGCCTGTCACTGGAGGGGGATGGTCTGCAGCCAGCTATTTCTGTTCCATCCTTTTTTCTGTGTGCAGTCCTGGCAGTATCTTATGTTCGAGCTTTTTGCGTGGTAGCTATCCCAGAGTCTGGTTTGCTAGCCCAAGTTAGTTCACTCTGGTTACGCAGGGCATTTCAGCCTGATTCTTAAAAGCACTGCAGCCCGTGCCTCCCACACCTCCTTGCCCAGCCCCCACTTGCTAGTGGCGGATGCAGGCGTCTGCGCTGCTTCTCTGCTGGGGAAGTTACTGTTGGGCTCGTAATCTGTTGGTTTTAATTATTTATTTTTCCTTCCTGTTATGTTGCCCTCTGTGCTTCCAAGGCTTGCCACAGACTCCGCAGCGAGAGTGTTTCCTGGTGTTTGCAAACCTCTCTTCTTAAGATTCCCTTCCTGGGACGGAGCACCCTCCCTACCTCCTTTGTCTCCTTTTTCGTCTTTTATATTTTTTCTGCCTGTTTTTGAAGACAACGATCTGCTCTTCTGGGTGCCTGATGTCCTCTGCCAGCATTCAGAAGTTGTTTTGTGGAATTTACTCAGCGTTGAAATGTTCTTTTGATGAATTTGCAAGGGAGAAAGTGGTCTCCCATCCTATTCCTCTGCCATCTTAGGACCGCCCCTTCTGACCACTTCTAATTTACCTTGATTCATGGACCTAACATTCCAGGTTTCTATGCAATTGTTCTTTACAGCATCAGACTTTACTTCCATCACCAGTCACATCCACAAGTGGGCATTGTTTCCACTTTTGCTCCATCTCTTCATTCTTTCTGGAGTTATTTCTCCACTCTTTTCCACTCTTCTTCTCCACTGGAGCTATTTCTTCAGTGGCATATTGGGCACCTACCAACCTGGGGAGTTTATCTTTCAGTGCCATATCTTTGTCATATCTTTCAGGGTCATGCCTTTTTATACTGTTCATGGGGTTATCAAGGCAACAGTACTGAAGTGGGTTGCCATTCCTTTCTCCAGTGGATATGTTTTGTCAGAACTTTCCACCATGACCTGTCTGTCTTGGGTGGCCCTATATGGAATGGCTAAGAGTTTCATTGAGTTAGACAAGGCTGTAGCCCATGCGATCAGTTTGATTAGTTTTCTGTGATTCTGTTTTTCATTCTATTTGCACTCTGAAGGATAAGGATAAGAGGCTTATGGAAGCTTCATGATGAGAGAAATTGACTGTGGGGGAAACTGGGTCCTGTTCTGGTGCTCAGTAAAACTTTAATCCAATTGTCTACTTATGTGTGGGGCTGTGTTCCCTCTCTGTTAGTTGTTTGGCCAGAGGCAACCAAGTCCTGGGGTCTATAGGCTTCTATAGTAGCTCTAACATAAGCAGAAAATATTAAGACATGGCAAGAATATACAGAAGAACTATAGAAAAGAGTTCTTCATGACCCAGATAGCCATGGTGTGATCACTCACCTAAGAGCAGAAATCAAGTGGGCTTTAAGAAGCATCACAGGAACAAAGCTAGTGGAGGTGATGGGATTCCAGTTGAGCTATTTCAAATCCTAAAAGACGATGCTGTGAAAGTGCTGCACTCGATATACCAGCAAATTTGGAAAACTCAGCAGAGGTTACAGGACTGGACAAGGCCAGTTTTCATTCCAATACCAAAGAATGTTCAAAGTACTGAACTGCTGCTGCTGCTGCTAAGTCACTTCAGTCATGTTCGACTCTGTGCAACCCCATAGAGAGCAGCCCACCATGCTCCCCCATCCCTGGGATTCTCCAGGCAAGAACACTGGAGTGAATTGCCATTTCTTTCTCCAATGCATGAAAGTGAAAAGTGAAAGTGAAGTCACTCAGTCGTGTCCAACTCTCAGTGACCCCATGGACTGCAGCTTTCCAGGCTCCTCTGTCCATGGGATTTTCCAGGCAAGAGTACTGGTGTGGGGTGCCATTGGCTTCTCTGAAGTACTGTACAGTTGCACTCATTTCACAAACTAGTAAAGTAATGCTAAGAATTATCCAAGCTAGGCTTGGATACATATATCAATAGTACGTGTACCAAGAACTCCCAGATGTTCAAGTTGGATTTAGAAAAGGTGTAGAAGTAGATGTTTTTCTAGAATTCTCTCACTTTTTCAATGATCCAAAAAATGTTGGCAGTGTGATCTCTGGTTTCTCTGCTTTTTCTAAACCCATCTTGAACATCTGGAAGTTCACAGTTCACATACTGCTGAAGACTGGCTTGGAGAATTTTGAGCATTGTTTTGCTAGTGTGTGAGATGAGTGCAATTGTCCAGTAGTTTGAGCATTCTTTCCCATTGCCTTTCTTTGGGATTGGAATGAAAAGTGACCTTTCCCATTCCTGTGGCCACTGCTGAGTTTTCCAAATTTGCTGGCATATTGAATGCAGCACTCTAACAGCATCATCTTTTAGGGTTTGAAATAGCTCAATTGGAATTCCATCACCTCCACTAGCTTAATTGTTTTGAGCTCCCCATTCACCAAAACCTTATAAATTGACCTTCCCCCACTGCCTTTTGGAGCAATCTCCACTAGCTTTGTTCGTAGTGATGCTTTCTAAGGCCCATTTGACTTCACATTCCAGGATGTCCGGCTCTAGGTGAATGATCACACTATCGTGATTATCTGGGTCATGAATATCTTTTTGTACAACTCTTCTGTGTATTCTTACCACCTCTTCTTAATATCCTTTGCAACTGTGTGCTAGTTTGAGCATTCTTTGACATTGCCTTTGTTTGGGATTGGAATGAAAACTGACCTTTTCCAGTCCTGTGGCCACTGCTGAGTTTTCCAAATTTGCTGGCATGTTGAGTGCAGCACTTTCACAGCATCATCTTTCAGGATTTGAAATAGCTCAACTGGAATTCCATCACCTCCACTAGCTTTGTTTATAGTGTTGCTTCCTAAGGCCCACTTGACTTCACATTCCAGGATGTCTGGCTCTAGATGAGTGATCACACCACTGTGATTATCTGGGTCATGAATATCTTTTTTGTATGGTTCTTCTGTGTATTCGCCATCTCTTTTTAATATCTTATGCTTCAGTTAGGTCCATACAATTTCTGTCCTTTATTGTGCCCATCTTTACATGAAATTTTCCTTTAATATCTCTAATTTTCTTGAAGAGATCTCCAGTGTTTTCCATCGTATTGTTTTCCTCTATTTCATTGCACTAATCATGGAGGAAGGCTTTCTAATCTCTCCTCACTATTCTTAGGAACTCTGCATTATATGGGTATATATTTCCTTTTCTTCTTTTCCTTTTCCTTTTCTTTTTAGCATCAGACTTTACTTTCTCTACCAGACAAATTCACAACTGAGCTTCATTTCTGCTTTGGCCCAGCTGCTTCATTCTTTCTGGAAACAGTAGTTGCTTTCCACTCTTCTCCCCAGGAGCATATTTGACACCTTATGACCTGGGAGGCTCATCATCTGGGATCATATATTTTTGCCTTTTCATACTGTTTGTGGTGTTTTCCAGGGAAGAATTCTGGAGTAGGTTGTCATTTCCTTTTCTTGTGGATCATGTTTGGGTCCAGAAATGACAGGTATTTCACAAACACTGAATTTCTTTCCTTGCAGTCTTCTGGAAGTATAGGATTATTACTGTTTGTTTTTTTTTTTCCTTTTAGCTCATTTATTATGTGATATATACAGCTGAGTCATCTTTACCCAAGTATATGGTTTTTCCTTTTGGTAATTGGAAACATTGCTTAAAATAAAAAGCTTTCTCCTAAATAAATTTCTTGCTGCTTTTATTACTTTAATATAATTTTATGCACAAATCCTTTGTTGTCCTAATGGATAGAAATCAATTCAGTCAGAAGAACGGAAGGCAGGTTTTCAATCTGAATTTAAAGCGTTGACATTTTCATGAAGTTATTGTTCCTAGAACAATACCTTAAAACCTTTTAGAGATAAAGCAGTCCTAATTCTTTTAAAATCTTACAACTGATGTCAATTAGTGGTTACAGAAAGATGCTCACTAAGATATTTGATGACAATAATTGATAACAAAAGAAAAGAAATAGAAGTAAGGTCTAGTTGTGGAGTTTATTTAAGTTATAAAGAGACTACACAATCTTATATTTTATGCACATAATTTGTTTTGGCCTCAAATGATATGGCCTATTTAAACTGTATAAAAGGTCATATATAACAGAGAAAAGTGAAAAGTGAAAGTGGAAATGAAGCCGCTCAGTCGTGTCTGACTCTTTGTGACCCTGTGGACTGTAGCCTACCAGGCTCCTCTGTCCGTGGGATTTTCCAGGCAATAGTACTGGAGTGGATTGCCATTTCCTTCTCCAGGGGATTTTCCCAACCCAAGGATTGAACCAGGGTCTCCCGCATTGTAGACAGACGCTTTACTGTCTGAGCCACCAGGGAAGTCAGAGAGAAGAGAAATCAAATAAGAGAAATAGCTTTGAAACATCTTACATCAATATTTGATATAAATCAAAGCAAATACATGACCTTTAAAATACATTTTTCTTGCACTTTTTATTTTTTTTCTAATTTTTTATTGAAGTATAGTTGATTTACAGTGTTGCTTTAATTTACAGTGTACAATAAAGTGATTCAGTTATATATATACATGCACATATACACTCATTTTCAGATCATTTTTCCATATAGGTTGTTATGAAATATTGATTATAGTTCTTATGGTATAAAGTAAGCTCTTATTATTTATCTATTTTATATATAGTAGTTTGTGCACATTACTCCCAAATTCCTACTTTATCTCTCCTCCCAACCTTTCCCATTTGGTAACCATATGATTTTTTCTATGTCTGTGAGACTATTTCTGTTTTAGAAATAAGTTCATTTGCATCACTTTTTTTAGATTCCATATATAAGTGATATCATATGATATTTGCATTTCTATATCTGACTTATATCACCTAGTATGACAATATCTAGGTTTATTCATGTTGCTGTGAATTTCACTATTTCATTCTTTTTATGACTGAATAGTATTCCATTATATACATGTAACCACATCTTCTTAATCCATTTATCTCTTAGTGGACATTAAGGTCACACCTACATCTTAGCTATTGTAAACAACGCTGCAATGAACATCGGAGACTAGCACATTTATTAAAGTGATCTATATGTTTTGTCACCCGCAATCAATGCTCATATAAAACAATGTGACAAGAATGGTTCCCAACTAGATTGTGGTTTCTAATTCAATTAATCACTCAGGATATAGAAGATAAATTTTCCTTTAGTGTCTTTAATTCTCTTGAAGAGATCTCTAATCTTTCCTGTTCTATAATTTTCCTCAGTTTCTTTTTACTGTTCACTTCGGAATGATTTCTTATATCTCCTTGGTATTCTTTGGAACTGTGCATTCAGATGGGTATATCTTTCTTTTTCTCCTTTGCCTTTCTCTTCTCAGCCATTTGTAAGGCCTCCTCAGACAAGCATTTTACCTTTTGCATTTCTTTTTTTGGGGAATGGTTTTAATCATTGCTTCCTGTACAATGTTACAAATCTACAACTATAGTTCTTCAGGTAGTCTATCAGATCTAATCCCTTGAATCTATTTGTCATTTTCACTGTACAATCATAAGGGATTTGATTTAGGTTGTACCTGAATGGCCTAGTGATTTTCCATACTTTCTTCAATTTAAGACTAGAAATCTCTTCAAGAGAATTAGAGATACCAAGGGAATATTTCATGTAAAGATGGGCACAATAAAGGACAGAAATGGTATGGACCTAACAGAAGCAGAAGATATTAAGAAGAGGTGGCAAGAATACACAGAAGAACTATATGAAAATGATCTTAATGACCCAGATAACCGTGGTGGTGTGATAACCATGATGGTGACCTAGAGTTAGACATCTTGGAGTTTGAAGTTAAGTGGACCTCAGGAAGCATCACTATGAATAAAGCTAGTGGAGGTGATGGAATTCCAGCTGAGCTATTTCAAATCCTAAATGATGATGCTACGAAAGTGCTGCTCTTAATATGCCAACAAATTTGGAAAACTCAGCAGTGGCCACAGGACTGGAAAAGGTTATTCTTCATTCCAATACCAAACAAGGATAATGCCAAAAGAATGTTCAAACTACCACACATTTGCACTAATTTCACATGCTAGCAAACTAACATTCAAAATTCTCTGAGCTAGACTTCAACAGTACATGAACGGAGAACTCCCAGATGTCCAAGCTGGAATTCTGAGTAGACAAAGGAGCTAGCGATCAAGTTGCCAACATCCATTGGATCACAGAAAAAGCAAGAGAATTCCAGAAAAACATCTACTTCTGCTTCATTGACTATGCTAAAAGCCTTTGACAGTGTAGATCACAACAAACTGAGGAAATTTCTTAAAGAGATGGGAATACCAGAGTACCTTACCTGCCTCCTGAGAAACCCGTTTTCAGGTCAAGAAGCAACAGTTAGAATTGGACATAGAACAAAGGGCTGGTTTAAAATTGGGAAAGGAGTACATCAAGATTGTATATTGTCACCCTGCTTATTTAACTTATATGCAGTGTAAATCACGATAAATGCTGGGCTGGATGAAGCACAAGCTGGAATCAATATTGCCAGGAGAAATATCAATAATCTCAGATATGCAGATTTCACCACCCTTATAGCAGAAAGCAAAGAGTTAACTAAAGAGCCTCTTGAAGGTAAAAGAAGAGAGTGAAAAACCTGGCTTAAAGCTCAAGATTCACAAACTTAAGTTCATGGCTTATAGTCCTTTCACTTCATGACAAATAGATGAGAAAATAGATGGTATCATCTGCATATCTGAGGAAACAGACACAAACTTTACTTTCGTGGGTTCCAAAATCACTGCAGATAGTGACTGCAGGCATGAAATGAAAAGATGCTTGCTCCTTGGAAGAAAAGCTATGACATATTTGGACAGCATATTAAAATGCAGGAACAGTACCTTGTAGACAAAGGTCTGTACAGTCAAAGCTATGGTTTTTCCAGGAGTCATGTATGGTTGTGAGTGTTGGACCATAAACAACACTGAGCACAGAAGAATTCATGCTTTCAAACTGTGATTCTAGAGAAGACTCTTGAGAGTCCTTTAGACAGCAAGGATATCAAACCAGGCAATTCTAAAGGAAATCAGTCCTGTATTTTCATTGGAAGGACTGATGCTGAAGCTCCAATCCTTTGGCTACCTAATGCGAAGAATTGACTAATTGGAAAAGACCCTGATGCTGGGAAAAGTTGAGGGCAAGAGGAGAAGGGGACAACAGAGGCTCAGATGGTTGGATGGCATCACTGACTAGATGGACATGAGTTTGAACAACGTCCAGGAGATGGTAAAAGACATGGAAGCCTGGCCTGCTGCAGTCCATGGGGTCAGAAAGAGTCAGACACGACTGAGTGACTGAACAATGACAAAAGAGAACAGCTGATTGCATTCAGTGATGCAAGAAAGACCAGAATAAGCAGGAAAACTTGCTGTCATAGAGCAAAAGTATTGTCATCGGTATCTGAAAGAACCAAAGAGCTAGCTCAAAAGGAATTTTTCCATTACCATATCATGAAGATATCAGATTTCTAAAGAAAAATGAATTTTAAGAAAATTCATAAGCTCATATTGATACTCTAAAAGGGCAAAGAATATGAGGCTTGTTAGGAAAAAAGATATAAATCTTTCCAGTAACATTAACAAATAATGATTCATATTGGTACAGTTTAGCTAAATATAGCCTAGAATTTGAATCATAGATGTAGTACATATGGGTTTCTTTGGTGGCTCAGTTATAAAGAATCCACCTGCGATGCAGGAGATTCTGGTTGATTACTGGGTTGGGAAGATCCTCTAGAGAAGGAAATGGCAACCCACTCGAGTATTCTTGCCTAGAAAATTCCATGGACAGAGATGCCTGCAAGGCTACAGCCCATGGAGTTGTAAGATGTGGACAACTTAGCAATTAAACCACACCATGTAGCACATATCCTTTTGTGTATACTGTGTTTTTACACAAATTCAGGGAAATTTGTTATCATTTTGCAATTTCTATACATTTCATTTATTTTAACATGTTTAAAAAGCTGTGGTGAGCTTATCAGTGACATTTCTAAATTGAATTTATTACAGCTGCTTAAGCATTGTCCTTTTATTGTAAGGCTAACGTATTGGATATTTTTAGTGTCTGAGAAAATCATATGCACTATATTTACAACTATAGTTTGAAATGCTTGGAGGAATACTCAGGTAGATATTGCCAAGTAGTCACATGATATTTAATCAAATAATTTTATTAATTCATTGAAATAGTGAAAATAATTATTTTGTTTTTTAAATTTTTATATTATAAATTTATAATAACACATTTACAGGAGACTTGAAAAATACAGAACAAAGTTATATATAGTTCCACTACATATTTCATTTATTTTTTAAGTAAATAAATTAAGGTTTTTAGTTGGAGTTTCGATATAGAACTCTCAAAAATTAATAGAGAATACAGAGAAGTAGGATATAGTAGACCTGTAAAGTACTGTGAATCAATTCAACATAATTAAGATTTATACAATTTTCACACAACAATAGGATACAAATTCTATTCAAGTTCCCATAGATTGTAAATTAGGAGATACTGGAATAAATCCAGGGGCATAAAACAACATTAAAAATTTCATGGTCTGAAGGTATTGATCGCAGCTGGCACTAGTGGTAAAGAAACTGCCTGCCAATGCAGGTTAGATGTAAGAGATGTGGGTTCAATCCCAGGTTTGGGAAATTTCCCTGGAGGAGAGTATGGCAATCCATTCCAGTTATCTTGCTTAGAAAATCCCATGAACAGAGGAGCCTGGCAGACTGCAGTCCATAAGGTGGCACAGAGTCAATCTATGAACAGAGTCAATCTTAGCACATTCACACAAAGGTATTGAAATCATACAGAGTCTGCTCTTTTATCACTGTGGAATTATGTGACAAATCAATATAGAAAAATATTTGAAAATAATCCACATATTTTCAAATGCAATGTGACATTTACCGAAAGAGATCTTTGACTTAGCTGTAGAAAGCCACAAAACAGTTAGATTGAAAAAAACACACAGGGTGATTGTGGAGGAGAAAACATTTAAATGCAAGTTCAGTTCAGATCAGTCTCTCAGTCGTGTCTGACTCTTTGTGACCCCATGAATCGCAGCACGCCAGGGCTCCCTATCCATCACCAATTTCCCGAGTTCACTCAGACTCATGTCCATCGAGTCAGTGATCCTCTGTCGTCCCCTTCTCCTCCTGCCCCTAATCCCTCCCAGCATCAGAGTCTTTTCCAGTGAGTCAACTCTTCGCACGAGGTGGCCAAAGTACTGGAGCTTCAGCTTTAGCATCATTCCTTCCAAAGAAATCCCAGGGCTGATCTCCTTTAGGATGGACTGGTTGGATCTCCTTGCAGTCCAAGGGACTTTCAAGAGTCTTCTCCAACACCACAGTTCAAAAACATCAGTTCTTCAGTGCTCAGCCTTCTTCACAGTCCAACTCTCTCATCCATACATGACCACAGAAAAACCATAGCCTTGACTAGACGGACCTTAGTCAGCAAAGTAATGTCTCTGCTTTTGAATATACTATCTTAGTTGGTCATAACTTTTCTTCCAAGGAGTAAGTGTCTTTTAATTTCATGGGTGCAATCACCATTGGCAGTGATTTTGGAGCCCCCCCAAATAAAGTCTGACACTGTTTCCACTGTTTCCCCATCTGTTTCCTATGAAGTGATGGGACCAGATGCCATGATCTTCGTTTTCTGAATTTTGAGCTTTAGGCCAACTTTTTCACTCTCCACTTTCACTTTCATCAAGAGGCTTTTTAGTTCCTCTTCACTTTCTGCCATAAGGGTGGTGTCATCTACATATCTGAGGTTATTGATATTTCTCCCGGCAATCTTGATTCCAGCTTGTGCTTCTTCCAGCCCAGCATTTCTCATGATGTACTCTGCATAGAAGTTAAATAAGCAGGGTGACAATATACAGCCTTGACGGACTCCTTTTCCTATTTGAAACCAGTCTGTTGTTCCATGTGCTGTTCTAATTACCGCTTCCTGACCTGCATACAGATTTTTCAAGAGGCAGGTTAGGTGGTCTGGTATTCCCATCTCTCTCAGAATTTTCCACAGTTGATTGTGATCCACACAGTCAAAGGCTTTGGCATAGTCAATAAAGCAGAAATAGATGTTTTTGTGGAACTCTCTTGCTTTTTCCATGATCCAGCGGATGTTGGCAATTTGATTTCTGGTTCCTCTGCCTTTTCTAAAACTAGCTTGAACATCAGGGAGTTCACAGTTCACGTATTACTGAAGCCTGGCTTGGAGAATTTTTAGCATTACTTTACTAGCATGTGAGATGAGTGCAATTGTGCGGTAGTTTGAGCATTCTTTTGCATTTCCTTTCTTTGGAATTGGAATCAAAACTGACCTTTTCCACTCCTGTGGCCTTTGCTGTTTTCCAAATTTGCTGGCATATTGAGTGCAGCAGTTTCACAGCATCACCTTTCAGGATATGAAACAGCTCAACTGGAATTCCATTTATTCATAGTGATGCTTTCCAAGGCCCACTTGACCTCACATTCCAGGATGTCTGCTCTAGATTAGTGATCACACCATCATGATTATCTGGATCGTGAAGATCTTTTTGTACAGTTCTTCTGTGTATTCTTGCCACCTCTTCTTAATATCTTCTGCTTCTGTTAGGTCCAGACCATTTCTGTCCTTTATCGAGCCCATCTTTGCATGAAATATTCCCTTGGTATCTCTAATTTTCTTGAAGAGATCTCTAGTCTTCCCCGTTCTGTTCTTTTTCTCTATTTCTTTGCATTGATCACTGAAGAAGGCTTTCTTATCTCTTCTTGCTCTTCCCTGGAACTCTGCATTCAGATGCTTATATCTTTCCTTTTCTCCTTTTGCTTTTCACCTCTCTTCTTTTCACAGCTATTTATAAGGCCTCCCCAAACAGACATTTAGCTTTTTTGCATTTCTTTTCCATGGGGATGGTCTTGATCCCTGTCTCCTGTACAATGTCATGAACCTCATTCCATAGTTCATCAGGCACTCTATCTATTTGATCTAGGCCCTTCAATCTATTTCTCACTTCCACTGTGTAATCATAAGGGATTTGATTTAGGTCATAGCTGAATGGTCTAGTGGTTTTCCCTGCTCTCTTCAGTTTGAGTCTGAATTTGGAGTCTAATGAGGAGTTCATGATCTGAGCCACAGTCAGCTCCTGGTCTTGTTTTTGTTGACTGTATAGAGCTTCTCCAACTTTGGCTGCAAAGAATATAATCAATCTGATTTCGGTGTTGACCGTACGGTGATGTCCATGTGTGTAGAGTCTTCTCTTGTGTTGTTGGAAGAGGGTGTTTGCTATGACCAGTGCATTTTCTTGGCAAAACTCTATTGGTCTTTGCCCTGCTTCATTCCGCATTCCAAGGCCAAATTTGCCTGTTACTCCAGGTGTTTCTTGACTTCCTACTTTTGCATTCCATGTTAAAGACTCTTTAAGCAAAATCCCATATATTTAGAAATAAATGACCACTTTTAAAAGATGGGTGTATCTAAGAAGCCACAATAAGAAAATTAGAAAACTTTTGTAATATAATAAAAATGAAAAGAAAATTTACCAGAATTATAAATTGCAAAATGTAGCTGAAACTGCTCAATGCAATTAAATACAATGTAGAGTCTTAAATCAGGTATGAAAACAAATAATGGACATTGGCACAAAATTTTGTGAAGTTTAAACAAAATTTGTACTTTAGCTAATAATAC
Source organism: Ovis aries (assembly GCF_016772045.2). Lineage (NCBI taxonomy): Eukaryota > Metazoa > Chordata > Mammalia > Artiodactyla > Bovidae > Ovis > Ovis aries. Next base: position 49,790,013 of record NC_056066.1, on the reverse strand, counting down.
TGTATCACTTGTTAATTTCTTGTTTGTGTGTGTGTTTTTGCTTTTGTTTTAGTTTTTTTACAACATAGTATTTCTTTATATTCTCAAAATAGGATTAGAAGTTTCAGGCCACATTCAATTTTTTTTTTTTAATCACTAACATGATATATTTTCTAGATTTATAGCAGTAATAATAAATGCCAAAATACATGAGATTATGCCATAGTTTTGAGGAATATAAATTAGAATACTAGCATTCTATTCATACTAAGTCAAACAAGTGGAATTAAAATGCCATAGCTATTTTTTAGCTAGGCAAAAATTCATAAATTTTCTAAAATGTATATATTATACATACCATACATATGTATACAAAAGCTTTTTTTACTATATGTACCTGAAAATTTTTCTATTTTTAAAGGCTAAAGATAAAGGCTTGAAAAAGAAAAGCAAAAACAAGAAGTGAAGAAATTAAAAACCACTTAAATGTAATTGGAGCACTGGATGTGAAAGAGAAAAAATGAAACAAACTAGATAAAAGTAAAAGCTCATCATTTAGTCCAGTTGTTTTTATGTTTATATTTCTAATGAACATGGCTGCGAATTAGAAACACATCCAGTGCTTTGGAGAAGAAAGCATATGTGGTCACTTGTATTTTACCAAAAATTCCAATTAAATTCCAAAATTCCAAATCTGTTATGTACCTGGATTTTAAAGGGTGATTACAGATTTTTCTATTAAATGGTAGCTTTAGTGATACAAATTCTATTATTTTCCATTGACCAGTCATGATACAATGATATTTATCAAATGTTAGCTACATAGTCACAAGAGTAAAATATGCTTATCAGTTTTCACAATCAGTCAGTTCAGTTCAGTTGCTCAGTCGTGTCTGACTCTTTGCGACCCCATGAATCACAGCACGCCAGGCCTCCTTGTCCATCACCAACTCCCAGAGTTCACTCAGACTCATGTCCATCCAATCAGTGATGCCATACAGCCATCTCATCCTCTGTCATCCACTTCTCCTCCTCCCCCAATCCCTCTCAGCATCAGAGTCTTTTTCAATGAGTCAAATCTTCACATGAGGTGGCCAAAGTACTGGAGTTTCAGCTTTAGCATCATTCCCTCCAAGGATATCCCAGGACTGATCTCCTTTAGAATGGATTGGTTGGATCTCCTTGCAGTCCAAGGGACTCTCCAGAGTCTTCTCCAACACCACAGTTCAAAAGCATCAATTCTTCAGTGCTCAGGTTTCTTTACAGTCCAACTCTCACATCCATACATGATTACTGGAAAAACCATAGCCTTGAATAGACAGACTTTTGTTCACAAAGTAATGTCTCTGCTTTTTTAATATGATGTCTAGGTTAGTCATAACTTTCTTTCCAAGGAGTATGTGTCTTTTAATTTCATGGCTACAGTCACCATCTGCAGTGATTTTGGAGCCCAAAAACCTAAAGTCAGCCACTATTTCCACTGTTTCCCCGTCTATGGGGTCAGATGCCATGATCTTAGTTTTCTGAATGTTGAGCTTTAAGCCAACTTTTTCACTCTCCTCTCTCACTTTCACCAAGAGGCTCTTTAGTTCTTCTTCACTTTCTGCCATAAGGGTGGTGTCATCTGCATATCTGAGGTGATTCATATTCTCCCAGGAGTCTTGATTTCTGCTTGTGCTTCATTCAGGCAAGCATTTCTCATAATGTATTCTGCATATACATTAAATAAGCAGGGTGACAATATACAGCCTTGATGTACTCCTTTTCCTGTTTGGAACCAGTCTTTTGTTCCATGTCCAGTTCTAACTTTGCTTCCTGACCTGCACACAGATTTCTCAAGGCAGGTTAGGTGGTCTGGTATTCCCATCTCTTTCAGAATTTTCCACAGTTTTTTGTGATCCACACAGTCAAAGGCCTTGGCATAGTCGATACAGCCAAAATAGATGTTTTTCTGGAACTCTCTTGCTTTTTCAAAGATCCAGCAGATGTTGACAATTTGATCTCTGGTTCCTCTGGTTTTCTAAATCCTGCTTGAAGATCTGGAAGTACATGGTTCACATATTGCTCACAATCAATAGCCAGACAAAAAATAAAAGATAATTACAGTGGGAAGCTATGATTAATGTAACAATATAAAATAATTACATACTATCTGGGGGGTTAAGTATAGTGATGTGGTAAGTGGAAGTGGATACATGCACATGTTCTCATCTACCCAATTTGTCTGTGTCTTTTGGTTGGTGCATTTAATCCATTTACAGTTAAAGTAATTATTGATATGCATGATCCTAATACAATTTTAATTGTTTTGGGCTTATTTTCCATAGGTCTTTTCCTTCTCCTGTGTTTTCTTCCTAGAGACGTTCCTTTAGTATTTGTCATAAAGCTGGTTTGGCGGTGCTGAATTCTCTCAACTTGCTTTTTTGGAAAGTTCTGATTTCTCCTTTAAATCTGAATAAGAGTGTTGCTGAGCAGAATATTCTTGGTTGTATGTTCTTCTCTTTCATCACTTTACATATATCATGACATTTCCTTCTGACTTGTAGTATTTCTGTTAGGAAATCAGCTGATAACCTTATGGGAGTTACCTTGTATCTTGCCATTTTTCCCTTGTTGCTTTTAATATTTTATCTTTGTCTTTAATCTTCATCATTCTGATTGCTATGTGTCTCAGTGTGTTCCTCCTTGGGTTTATCCTTCTTGGGACTCTGCATTTCTTGGACTTGGGTTGACTATTTCCTTCACCATGATAGGGACATTTTCAGCTGTTACCTTTTCAAACATTTTCTCAGGTCCTTTCTCTCTCTCTTTGCCTTCTGGCACCCCTATATTGTGTATGTTGTTGAGTTTAATATTGTCCCAGAGGTCTCTTAGGCCATCTTCTTCTTCTTCTTCTTCTTTTTTTTCTATATTCTGCTCTGCAGCAGTCACTTCCACCATTCTGTTCTCCAGGTAACTTATCCATTTTTCTGCATCAGTTATTCTGATACTGATTTCTTCTAGCATATTATTCATCTCTATTTGTTCTTTAGTTCTTCCAGGTCTTTGGTAATCATTTCTTACATCTTCTCAATCTTTGCCTTGATTTTTTTTTTTTTTTCTGAGATCCTGGATTATCTTCACTATCATCATTCTGAATTCTTTTTCTGGAAGGTTGCCTAGCTTCACTTCATTTAGTTGTTTTTCTGAGTTTTTATCTTGTCCCTTCATCTGGGATAAAATCATCTGCTTTTTCATCAAGATTAACTTTCTCTGATGTGGTTTTCATTCTAGCCACTGTGGGATTTTGATTCTTCTTGCTTCTTCTGTCTGATTTTCAGTGGATGAGGCCAAAAGGCTTGTATAAGCTTCCTGATGGGAGGGCCTGGTGGTTGGAAAAATTGAGTCTTGCTCTGGTGGACAGGGCTGTGTTCAGTAAAGCTTTAATCTAATTATCTGCTGATGGGTGGGTTGTTCTCTCTCCCTGTCAGTTGTTTGGTCTGAGGGAACACAGTCCTGGGATCTATGGGCTCCATAGTAGGGTTAAGGGCTTTTGAGGACTTATGTCAAGGAGCCACTTTAGGACCACTGCTGCTAGTGCCTCCATCCATACAGCAAGCCACTGCCAACCCCCACCTCCACAGGAGACCCTCCAACAACACTAGCATGTAGGTCTATTTCAGTCTCCCATGGGGTCACTGCTCATTTTCGCTGGGTCTTGATGCACACAAGATTTTGTTTGTGCCATTTCCCAGAGTGGAGACTCTCTTTCCTCCATTCCTGTGGAAATTCTGTAATTAAATCCCATTGGCCTTTAAAGTCAAGTTTCCTGAAGATTCCCAGTCCCTTTGCTGGATCCCCAGGCTGGGAAGCCTGACATGAGGTTCAGAACCTTCACAACAGTGGGAGAACTTCATTAGTGTTCTTATTCTTCAAATTTTGGATCACCCACCTAGCAGGTATGGGATTTAATTTTATCATGTTTTTGGTGGTTTATAGCATCCTCCTCCTGATGGTTGTTCAACAGCCAGTTGCAATTTTGGTGCTTTTGCAGGAGGAGATGAGCATCCATCATCTCCACCATCATACATTTTGTTCCACCATCTTGAGCCAGAAGCCCCAATAAGTATTTCCTTATGGACAAAAATTTTATTTATAAATTGGAAGTTGATATATACACAATTATAATTTAGAATACGATAACTATAGATTTTCCACTCTCAAAATCTTCAGAGATTTTAATCGCAAATAGTTGACTAATACCAGATAACCTCACTGCTTATCATCTGTGGCCTTTCGTGATGCTCTGCATTCTTCATTTTGCCAGACTCCATTTTCCCCAATAGATTGTAATCATCTTGAGATGCTTGTCACAAATTTAACACAGTATCAGGAACACCACAGGTTTCTTTCACTCTAAGATTTTCAGTCTTCACCCACCAAGCTAGATATATGTTGCCAAATTCAATGGTCAATTTCAGTACAAATGTACTTGAATTCTCAGTAGAGATTGACCCAGTTGTTCACTCCATCCTTCTTTAAACACCATCAGAACACCACATTCACTTGCTTGGCTCACATCAATGCCAACTCTTCATTTTATAGTGCTGAATTGTCCTCCTATCCAGATCTCTCAATGTTGAAGTTTAGTAACTCCCTGGAGGTCTCGTGGTTAAGACTCCATACTGTCACTGCAGATAGCACTGGTTCAATCATTGGCCAGGGAAATAAGATCTTGCATGCCATGTGGCATGATCAGATAAAAAAGAAAAAAAAAAAATCTTGTTCACTCAGCCAACCAACACACTTCTCCCTAATTTCTACATATTTCCCAAAGTGGACTATTCTTCCAGTTTCTAGGTCAAAAGGAGATAGGCTTGCTTCCTCGCTTTCTTAACAATACACGTAAAATTGACGAGCAAGTCCTGTCTATTCTATCTTAGAGTAAATCTCCAACCTCATCATTTCTTTCTTTCCCCTCATTTGCTAGTGACTGGAGCCTCATATTTAACTCTCACAGTTCTATTCCTAACCAGTTTCTGTCTATTTTCCACAAAGCACTCAGAGAAATCTTTTAAGTGTATAAAGTAGATAGTGTCTAGAGGGACTGGAATCATGGCTCAAAAATTCTCTGAATTCTGCTGTTATTAAGTGCTAGATGAGTAGTCAAGTATCAATACATTGTGAATATGCAAGGAGAAATAAACCCTCATCCTGTGAAATATCCCTCACATCTAGTCTGTAACTGTCTTTCTAGCTTCATTATTGATTGCTGCCTCTGGCCGCTCTGCTTCAAGAACATGATCACCTTACAGTTTCTCCTTCAAAGAAAACTTTTTCCTGCCTCAGAGTATCATCTATGTTAATTCCCTCTGTGCATATAGGGAACCTGCTAGACCTTTGATCCTCTAGCCCACCTTTTCTTATTAGGTTGCTTACTTAGTTTTTCAGTGGACAAATACATGATAGATAGTCTTCTATAGATAGATTGCCACTTCTCACACACATCTGACATTTATTAATTTACTCACCATCGGTGTTCCTCAACTAAAGTGTAAAACAGAATTTTTCCTTTAAGGTTTTTATCCCTAGAACACACCCTGTTTGACTGTTAGTAATTATTCAAGAAAATTTGTGTCAAAGAAGCTGGTTGTAGTATAAAAGATGATGATAGGGATAATTAAAATTAGAAAAATTAGAATAATTTCTAATATGGATTTATGTCACCCTTTGATTAGACTTTTTAGTGATTTTCCTAGGGGAGTAAACAATAAACAACAAACAAAAGTGATTCATTACATGTCTCTTGGTTCAAAGTTCTGAAATTATTTTCAATTAGTTAGTATGTAACAATAATTCTAGCTGCGCTTTACTGAATATGTGTTGTGTGTCAAATATTGTTCTTCAATGTTTATATAATTTGTTTTTCTTTACTCTTCACAAAATCTCATATGATGTATATATTTCTGTTTCCATTTTGTTGATAAGAAATGGAAACCTTAAAGAGATTAAGTAACATTGCAAGTTCCACTCTTACTGGGTCATAAAGCCTGATTTTAAACTCAGGTCTCCAAGCTTTAGTATCCAAGTCTTTTGAACTCTATATCTCTTTACTTCAAGGAATTACAAAAATGCCATGTAAAGTTCAAATTAAGACTGTTTAATAGAAATATAAAGTGAAATATGTGTGTAATTTTAATTTTAAGTAGACATATGAAAAGTAAGAAAAGTAATTTTAATAATATATTTCATTTAAGACAATATGTAAAATATATTTTTCAGTATGTAATATAGACATAAAAATTTAAATAAATATTTTGCATTTCTTTCTTTATACTGTTTTTGAGATTTTGTTTGTATTTTATATATATATATATACATATAACATATATCAGTTTGAGCAGCTGCATTTCAATAGCTGCAAGTTGCTTGTAGTTAACATATTAGACAATCCAGAGCTTATCATTTTATTCAATAAAGTGTGTGTTTAATGTCTTTATTTTTCTATACTTACAGGGCTGTAAATAAGTCTGCTTTTAAAATGCTAAAATCTAGGCATGATAGGATACAACATAAACTAAAAAGGAAAATCAAAAGTTCATTTTCAATTAAGTTGAAAACGCTAACTTCTCTGATTTCTAGAGCAGGGATTAGGGGGAATTCCCTAATTTCTAAAGCTACTTATCAGCTGTTTGATTAACTATCTGAGTAGCAGGTGATTATATTAGTGAGAGCCTTTTTATCCCTATTGAGCCTAGAATAGAGATATAATATCCAACAGCATTGAGCAAGCATTTCTGAAATTCCAACTTACCTGTCATAATCTTACAGGAGAAAACTTGCCCTTCAGTACTCAGATCAAGGTATAAAAGCTAATCAGCTAATATAATCCAATTAGGAAAAGAAATAGTGTGTACAACAATCATAATTTTGCAGCAAAAATAAGGACTATTAAAATTAGTGATCAAAAGTTTGAAGAACAGGATATTGGCAAGCTCTCAATATTCCCTCAATATATTTATCTATTACAAATGGAAAAATAGTAACTGCACAGAGAAATGATCATGTAATCAAGGCTGTTATGATTAGTAATGAGACATCTCAACTTCATTTATAAGTTCACCCTAATCAGGAAAACACTTAAGACAAATTTCATCAAGAGTCATAGGACCAAATAACTAATAACTGCTCTTCAAAAGTATCAAGGTGATCAGAGCCAAGGAAAAACTACGGAATTGCCACAGATGGAAGAGACTACAGAAATATGAAAACTAAATGCAATGTGGTATCCTAGACCAGGAAAAGCATATTAACAGGAAAACTGGCGAAATGAAGTCGGATATTTTATCTATTTTTGTTACATCAATGTTATTTTAAATTAATCTCTATTGTATTATAGTTAATGCAAGATTCTAAATTAGAAAAAGTTGGATGGCCAGGGGAATATGTGAACTCTGTGTTATTTTTGCAACTTTTCTGTAAATATAGAACAATTTCAAAATTAACAAAAAAAATAAGGCAAAGATTTGAACAACTCATTGTTTGGTGCTCTTTCCATACAATTGTTCTACTCTTTGTCAATGCTTACCTACCACTGGTAGGTAATTGTGCTATATTGTACAGGCAAAATAATCCACTAACTGAACTTTTCACTTTTCAACTAATTATTTACGGTTGTTTAGCCTCAATCCGAGAGAGTGCTCTTAGGAAGTTGATGATAATTCTGCTTTCAAATATTTGTAGACTCATACAACTGTTATCAACCAAATTCTCTTTGTTATGCCATGCATCATACATGATGATGATATTTGGAGTTTATAATATGTCGTCACGTCATCATAACATTTATTACATTTTCTTGAGCTTCCCATGGAGGAAGGACTTTTCTAAATAAGTCATAAAACATTATGCATTCCAAGTAAAGAGCAATTTCTACAACGTATTAGAAAAAATGAGTACTGTTCAATATAGGTAGAAGTTAGGAAGAAAAATCATCTAATGCTTTCTTCTTACTTTATATACTAGATAAACCATTCTCCAATTTAAAATAAAGAATTATATTTTCACACAATGGTATTTCTGTTCCTGTAAGCTTTTTAGTACACTAGAAGAGGTGGATTTCAAAGACCTATTAACAATATCAGTGTTGCTCACTGATAAATTAGTATGAAGCACAAAAACCCACTCAAATGAGTAGAGGCAGCTTAGCTTTTCTCTCAAAAGGGCTTTCTAAGAATGAGCAGAAGACTAAAACAGATGTTTCTCCAAAAAAGATATACAGATGACCAATAGGGACACAAATAGGTGCTCAATATCCCTAATTATTAGAGGAATGCAAATCAAGACTACAGTAAGATACCATCTCACTGAGTGAGATACCATACTGGGCAGAAGCACCATCTTTAAAAAGTTTAGAAATAACAAATGCTAGAGACGATGTGGAGAAAAGGGAACCTTCCTACACTGTTGGTGGGAAAGTGTATGGAGAACAGCATGGAGGTTCATCAGAAAAGTAAAAATAGAGTTGCCATATGATCCTGCAATCTCACTCCTGGGCATATATCTGGACAAAGTTATAATTCAAAAAGATATGTGCACCCCTGTGTTCATAGCAACACTATTCAGAATAGCCAAAACATGGAAACAGCATAAATATCCATTGACAGATGAATGAATAGACAAGAGATGGTGCATGTATGCAATGGAGTATTACTCAGCCATAAAATAGAATGAATAATGCCATTTGTAGCTACATGAGTGGACCTAGAAATTGTCATACTAAGCAAAGTAGGTCAGAAAAAGAGCAATACCATGTGATGTCACTTATTTGTGGAATCTAAAATATAACACAAATAAACCTGTCTATGAAAAAGAAACAAACTGAGAAACATAGAGAACAGATTTGTGATAGTTAGTGGTGAATGGGTTGGGGAGGGAAGGAGTGGAAAGGTGGGATTAGCAGATATAAGCCTTTAAATATAGAATGGATATACAACAAAGTCCTACTATATAGCACAGAGAACTGTGTTCAATATCCTATGATAAACTATAATGGAAAAGACTACACACACACACATATATAACTGAATCACTTTGCTGTACAGCATAAATTGATACATTATTGTAAATCAAATATACTTCAGTGAAAAAGAAGGAAGAAAAGAGCTTCTGAGGGTGAAATTGTGCTGCTTAGTTCTACAAATGATTATCTTTCTGTAGTACCAGGAATGTTATCAGTAGGCTATGTGGTGTGAACAATGGGACATATAAATGAACTCCACCTTGGGTGGGTTTAGTATCCAAAAGGATTCCCAGCACATTCTGGAAATCCTTTGTAATCTTACTACAAACTTAACACTCTCACCTCATTTTATATTCTACCCACAAAATACCTGATCAGAAAGGGAGTATCTGGGGTTTGAACCTGGAGATTGAATTTGAGTGAAAATCAAGTTTAAATCGTCCTTTGCTCTATTTGTTTTTTTCCCACATACATGTAAATGAGTCTTTTATAGAAGTCATGGTAAATGCACCATTTTAGAATTTATAGAGAATGCTTATTTAAAATGCTTAAACAACCTGGTCCACAGAGTTGGCCTTCCCTCACAAAATAAACAGCCACCTATCAGATAATCATTAGCACATGCAGGGAATTAAAGAGCAAGGATTCCCATTAAGTAGATTGAAACACATATTTTTGATTGTGAAGTCTGAATGATGAAGTGGGTGGAATTCAGTATTTAATCATTAAGACTGTCTTGATGCCTTTTTTCTTTTAATTGCTTGAATGAGTAAATATGATGCCTCTAAATGGCTGATTTTTTTTTGTTTTGATAAATTAGTTTGAAGGAGATAAGAGACATAGGTTCCTCCCCCCCCATTATGGTTTATTGCAGGATATTTAATATAGTTTTCTATGCTATACAATAGGATCTTGTTGCTTATCCACTCTATGTATGATAGTTTGCACCTGCTAGTCCCACACTCCCAATTCATCACTTCCCCAGCCCCATACTTGGCAATTATGTCTGTTCTTAATGTCTGTGATACTGTTTCTAGATAATTTCATCTCTGTCATATTGTATATTTCACATATAAATGATAAATGATATTTGTCTTTCTCTTTCTGGCTTACTTTGCTTAGTCTGATAAACTCTAGGTCCATTCAGTTAGCTGCAGATAGCATTATTTCAGTCTTTTTAAAAAGATGAGTAATATCCCATTTTATACATACACATACAATATTTTCTTTATCCATTCACCTGCTGATGGACACTTAAGTTGTTTTTATATCTTGGCTACTGTAAATATTGCTGCTATGAACATAGGGGTGCGTGTTACTTTTTGAATTATAGTTTTGCCCAGAATCCCCCTTCACGGATCATAGCCTTATCATGGTAAAGGGGCTTGCATAAGTCAATTAAGCTATAAGCCATGCTGTGCAGGGCCGCCCAAAATGGATGGGTCCTAGTGGAGAGTTCTGAAAAAATGTGGGAGGAGGGAATAGTAAACTACTCCTGTATTCTTGCCACCAGAACCCCATGAACAGTATAAAAGACAAAAAGATACGATGCTGGAAGATGAGCCCCAGCCCACCCCCAGGTCAAAAGGTGTCCAATATACTACCAGGCAAGAGAGGAGGGCAATTACTAACAGCATTAGAGACAACGAAGCAGGTGGACCAGAGCAGAAATGAGGCTCAGTTGTGGATGTGTCTGGTGATGAAAGTAAAGTCTAATGCTGTAAATAACAATATTGCTTAGGAACCTGGAATCTTAGGTCTATGAATCAAGGCAAATTGGGTGTGGTTAAGCAGAATATTCCGAGTGAACATTGACATCTTAGGAATCAGTGAACTAAAATGGATGAAAATAGGTGAATTTAATCCAGATGATCATAATATCATGGGCTTCCCTGATAGCTCAGTTGGTAAAAATCTGCCTGCAATTCAGGAGGCCCCAGTTTGATTCCTTAGTTGGAAAGATCCCTTGGAGAAGGGAAAGGCTACCCAGTCCAGTATTCTGACCTGGAGAATTCCATGGACTCTATAGCTCATGGGGTTGCAAAGAGTCGGACATGACTGAATGATTTTACTTTCATGATGTGTCCCAATCTGTGGAAGAGTCCAAAATGCAGTACTTGGAAGCAATTTCAAAAAGGAGAGAATGACCTCAGTTCATTTTCACAGCAAACCATTCAATATCATAGTAATCCAAGTCTATGCCCCAACTACTAATACCAAAGAAGCTGAAGTTGAATGGTTCTATGAAGACCTACAAGACCTTCTAGAACTCATCCCCCCAAAAAAGACTTTCTTTGCATCATAAGGTATTGGAATGCAAAAGTAGAAAGTCAGGAGGAACCTGGAGTAATAGGCGAGTTTGGCCTTGGAGTACAAAATTAAGTAGGGCAAAGTCTAATAGAGATTTTTCACTGGTCATAGCAAACATCCTTTTCCGACAGCACAAGAGGTGACTCTGCACATGGACACCATCAAATGGTCAATACTAAAATCAGATTGATTTTATTCGTTGCAGCTGAGATGGAGAAGCTTTGTGTGTTTGTGTGCTAGTAACTTCAGTCGTATCTGACTCTTTGTGATCCTACAGACTGCAGCCTGCCAGGCTCCTCTGTCCATGGTATTCTTCAGGCAAGAAAATTGAAGTGGGTTGACATGCCTTCCTCCAAGTTAATTTCTTGACCTAGGGACCAAATTCACATCTCTTATGTCATCTGCATTGGTAGGTGGGTTCTTTACCACCAGCACCACCTGGGAACCTCAGAGAAAATCTACATAGTCAGTAAAAGCAAGATGATGTGGATAAGATAGTTAGCTCCTTGTTGCACAATTCAGTCTAGGAAAAGTAGGGAAAACCACTAGGCCATTCAGGTATGACCTAAGTGGAATCCCTTATGATTATACAGTTCAGTTCACTTCAGACGGTCAGTCGTGTCCAACTCTTTGTGACCCCAAGAACCACAGCATGCCAGGCCTCCCTGCCCATCACCAGCTCCTGGGGTTTACCCAAAATCATGTCCATTGAGTCGGTGATGCCATCTAACCATCTCATCCTCTGTCATCCCTTTCTCCTCCTGCCCTCAATCTTTCCCAAAATCAGGGTCTTTTCAAATGAGTCCGCTCTTCATATCAGGTGGCCAAAGTATTGGAGTTTCAGCTTCAACATCAGTTCTCCCAGTGAACACCCAGGACTGATCTCCCTGCAGTCCAAGGGACTCTCAAGAGTCTTCTCCAACACCAGTTCAAAAGCATCAGTTCTTCGGTGCTCAGCTTCCTTTATAGTCCAACTCTCACATCCATACATGACTACTGGAAAAACCATATCCTTGACTAGAGAGACCTTTGTTGACAAAGTAATGTCTCTGCTTTTTAATATGCTATCTAGGTTGGTCATAAGTGTTCTACCAAGGAGTAAGCATCTTTTAATTTCATGACTGAAATACCATCTGCAGTGATTTTGGAGCCAAGAAAGGTAAAGTCAGCCACTGTCTGAACTGTTTCCCCATCTATTTGCCATGAAGTGATGGGACTGGATGCCATGATCTTAGTTTTTTGAATGTTGAGCTTTAAGCCAAATTTCAGAATTTTCCACACTTTATTATGATCCCCACAGTCAAAGGCTTTGGCTTAGTCAACAAAGCAGAAATAGATGTTTTTCTGGAACTCTCTTGCTTTTTTGATGGTCCAGTGGATGTTGGCAATTTGATCTCTGGTTCCCCTGCCTTTTCTAAAACCAGATTGAACATCTGGAAATAACGAATTAACATTTAGAACTGGACATGGAACAACAGACTGGTTCCAAATAGGAAAAGGAGTACGTCAAGGCTGTATATTGTCACCCTGCTTATTTAGCTTCTATGCAGAGTACTTCATGAGAAACTCTGGGCTGGAAGAAGCACAAGCTGGAATCAAGATTGTCAGGAGTAATATCAATAACCTTAGATATGCAGATGACACCACCCTTATGGCAGAAAGTGAAGAGGAACTAAAAAGTCTCTTAATGAAAGTGAAAGAGTAGAGTGAAAGGGCTGGCTTAAAGCTCAACATTCAGAAAACAAAGATCATGGCATCTGGTCCCATCACTTCATGGGAAATAGATGGGGAAACAGTGGAAACGGTGTCAGATTTTATTTTTCTGGGCTCCAAAATCACTGCAGATGATGATTACAGTCATGAAATTAAAAGACGCTTACTCCTTGGAAGGAAAGTTATGGCCAACTTAGATAGCATATTGAAAAGCAGAGACATTGCTTTGCCTACTAAGGTCCATCTAGTCAAGACTATGGTTTTTCCAGTGGTCATATATGGATGTGAGAGTTGGACTGTGAAGAAAGCTGAGCGCCAAAGAATTGATGCTTTTGAACTGTGGTGTTAGAGAAGACTCTTGAGAGTTCCTTGGACTGCAAGGAGATCCAACCTGTCCATCCTAAAGGAGATCAGTCCTGGGTGTTCATTGGAAGGCCTGATGCTGAAGCTGAAACTCTAATACTTTGGCTACCTCATGTGAAGAGTTGACTCATTGGAAAAGACCCTGATGCTGGGAGGGACCGGGGGCAGGAGGAGAAGGGGATGACAGAGGATAAGATGGCTGGATGGCATCTCCCAGTTGATGGACATGAGTCTGAGTGAATTCCCGAGTTGGTGATGGACAGGGAGGCCTAGCATGCTGTGATTCATGGGGTCGCAAAGAGTCGGACACGACTGAGCGACTGAACTGAACTGAACTGAACTGAAGCCAAATTTTTCACTCTTCTCTTTCACTTTCATCAAATGGCTCTTTAGTTCTTCCTCACTTTCTGCCATAAGGGTGGTGTCATCTGCATATCTGAGGTCCACTGGAGAAGGGAATGGTAAACCACTTCAGTATTCTTGCCTTGAGAACCCCATGAACAGTATGATTATACAATGGAAGTAACTAATACAGTCAAGGGATTAGATATGATAGGCAAAGTGCCTGAAGAACTATGGATGGAGTTTTGTAACATTTTACACAAGGTGGAGATAAAGATCATCCCCGAGAAAAAGAAATGCAAAATGGCAAAATCGTAGTCTCAGGAGGCCTTACAAATAGCTGAGAAAAGGAGAAAAGTGAAAAGTACAGGAGAATAGAAAAGATAAATCTGAATTCAGAGTTCTGAAGAATATCAAGGCGAGATAAGAAAGCCTTCTTAAGTGAACAATGCAAAGAAATGGAGAAAAACAATAAAATGGGAATAACTAGAGATCTCTTCAAGAAAATTAGGGATACCAAGGGAACATTTCATGCAATGATGGGTATAATAAAGGACAGAAGTGATGTGGACTTAACAGAAGCAAAAGATATTAAGAAGAGGTGGCAAGAATACACAGAACAACTATACAAAAAGGAACTTAATGACCCAGATAATCACGATGGTGTGATCACTCAACTAGAGCCAGACATCATGGAGTATGAAGTCAAGGGGGCCTCAGGAATCATCTGAACAAAGCTAGTAGAGGTGATGTAATTCCAGTTGAGCTATTTCAAATTCTAAAAGATGATGTTGTGAAAGTGCTGCACTCAATATATCAGTAAGTTTGGAAAACTCAACAGTGGCCACAGGACTGGAAAAAGTCAGTTTTCATTCCAAATCAAAGGAGGATAATGCCAAAGAAGGTTCAAACTACTGCACAATTGCACTCATTTCAAATGCCAGCAAAGTAATTCTCAAAATCCTCCAAGCTAGCCTTCAACAGTACGTGAATCAAGAACTTCCAGATGTACAAGATGGATTTAGAAAAGGCAAAAGAATCAGAGATCAAATTGCCAACAACAGTTGGATCATAGAAAAAGCAAGAGAATTCCAGATAAACATCTAATTGTGCTTGAATAACTGCACCAAAGCCTTTGATTGTGTGGATCACAACAAACTGTGGAAAATTTTCAGAGATGAAAATGCCATACCATCTTATCAGGCTTCTGAGAAACCTGTATGTAAGTCAAAAGCCACAGTTAGAACTAAACATGGAACAACAGACTGGTTCCAAACTGGGAAAGGAATATGTCAAGGCTATATATTGTTTATTTAAGTTATATGCAACACATATTATGTGAAATGCCAGTCTGGATGAAGCACAAGCTTGAATCAAGATTGCAGGGAGAAATATCAATAATCTCAGATATGCAGATGACACCACTCTTGTGGCAGAAAGCAAAGAGGAACTAAAGTGACTTTTGAAGGTGAAAGAGGAGAGTGAAAAAGCTGGCTTACCACTCAACTTTCAAAAAACCAATATCATGGCATCCAGTCCCATCACTTCATGGCAAATAGGTGGTGAAACAATGGGAATAGTGACAAACTTTATTTTCTTGGGCTCCAAAATCACTGCAGATTGTGACTGAAGCCATGAAATTAAAAGACCCTTACTCCTTGGAAGAAAGCTATGACAAACCTAGACAGCATATTAAAAAGCAGAGGTATTACTTTGCTGATAAAGGGCCTTATAGTCCAACCTATGGTTTTTCCAGTATTCATGTATGGATGTGAGAATTTGACCATAAAGAATGCTGAGTGCTGAAGAATTGATGCTTTCAAACTTCAGTATTGGAGAAGACTCTTGAGAGTCCTTTGGACTGCAAGGAGATCAAACCAGTCAATCCTAAAGGAAATCAGTCCTGAATATTCATTGGAAGGACTGATGCTGAAGCTGAAGCTCCAATACTTTGGCCACCTACTGCGAAGAACCATCTCCTTGGAAGAGATCCTGATGCTGGGAAAAATTAAAGGCAAGAGGAGCAGAGAAGGGCAGAAGATAAGATGGCTAGATAGCATCACTGACTCAGGGAACATAAATTTAAGTAAACTCCAGGAGATAGTGAAGGACAGGGACGCATTGTGTGCTATTGTCTATGCGGTTGCTAAGAGTTGGACACCACTTAGCAAGTGAACAATAATGCTAAGGAATGAGATTGCAAGATCATATGACAACTCTATTTTGACTTTTCTGAGGAAGCTCCATATTGTTCTCCCTAGTGGCTGCACACATACACATTCCCACCAACAGTGTAGGAGGGTTCCCTTTTCTCCACACCCTCTCTAGTATTTATTTGTATACACTTTAGAGACAGCTGTTCTGACCAGTGTGAAGTGGTACTTCATTATAGTTTTGATTTGTTTTCTCCAATAATTAGCAATGTTAGGCATCTTTTCATGTACCTATTGGCCATCTGTCTGTCTTCTTTGGGGAAATTCAGCTGTCTCCTCATATATAGCATTTCTTTTAAATACTATTTCCCACTCAATTATCTTCTTCTCTGGACAATCATCTCAGTGTCAACTGCTTCAGAGTTGGCAGGTTCCTTCTTTTTAGAGCTGAATAATATTAATTTTCTGACTGTGCCACAGTTTATTTATTTATTCACCTACTGAAAGACATTTTGGTTTGTTTCAAATTTTGGCAATTATAAATAAAGCTTCTGTAACAATGTATATGCAGTTTTTTGTGTGAATTCCTTTAGGTAAATACCAACGAGCACAACTGATGGATCACATTGAAAAAGCAAGCTGTTTTGTAAGAAATTACCAAACTGTCTTCCAAAGTGCCTGTACCATTTTTATTGTCCATCAGCAATGAATGAGCATTCCTGTTCATATCTTTTTTAAAATATAAATTTATTTATTTTAATTGGAAGCTAATTACTTTACAATATTGTAGTGGTTTTGCCATACAGTCACATGGATCCACCAAGAGTGTACATGTGTTCCCCATCCTGAACCCCCCTCAACCTCCCTCCCCATCCCACCCCTCTGGGGCATCCCAGTGCACCAGCCCCGAGCACCCTGTCTCATGCATCGAACCTGGACGATCCTTTTCACATATGATAATATACATGTTTCAATGCCGTTTGATGTTCTTGGTGTTCTGGATTTTAGCCATAGTAATAGGTGTGTAGTAGTATCTCATTGTTTTTTTGTTGTTGTTTGTTTGTTTGTTTCTCCTTACGGTGCTTGATGTGAAGTGTTTTTTCATATGCTTATTAACTATCTGCATATCTTCTTTGGTGAGAGGTCTGTTCTGATAAAGTGTCTTTTAAGATCTTTGATCCATTTTAAAGTTAGGTTTTATTTTAGAAATATATTGGCCTTACATGTTTTATTTGGGTATTAAAATACTGAATTATTAAATGTGGGCTATGAGTTACCTGTGTTCTTTGAGCTTCTACCTCCTTAAAAGCGAGCTTCCACATATATAAAGCTAATACTTCAGGCACCAGTTTCATGTTCTTCTCAACAGACATTGTTAAATAATAATAACAAAAAATCTGGTGTTTTGTTTTAACAATATATACTTAAATTCACCTTCTAAATTTTAAGATGAATTCATTTTTAATCATTTTGTTAGTATACTATTAATTCACCATTTCCTGGGATTGCTTGTTTATAACCCTTAGGTCACTAGAGAAACAATTTTTGGCATTCATTTTTTAAATTTTTCACACATGACAATAAGAACTGTCATTCATTCTGAGTGGCAAATTAGTTCTAGTTAATGGTCCTCTCATGGTTATGGCCATATTTTAAGATCAAAACGATTTGACTGGGTACTGAATATAATTAATAGAATTTCAGTTTCTCTACCCAGAGAGAAAAGGATGTTCACCTCATCAGGATCCTCATCTGGGCAAAATATTAATCAGAAAACAGGAGAAGCAGAGGAATCATTTTTACTATATAACCAAGGATATTACCTTCTCTCTCAATACCACTGACCTCAGTAACAATTACTCAGGTAATCACTTTTCACCATCAGTTCAGTTCAGTCACTCAAGCATGTCTGACTCTTTGAGACCCCATGAATCACAGCATGCCAGGCCTCCCTGTCCATCACCAACTCCCAGAGTTCACTCAGACTCATGTCCACCGAGACAGTGATGCCATCCAGCCATCTCATCCTCTGTCGTCCCCTTCTCCTCCTGCCCCCAATCCCTCCCAGCATCCAGGTCTTTTCCAATGAGTCAATTTTTCTCATGAGGTGGCCAAAGTATTGGAGTTTCAGCTTCAGCATCAGTCCTTCCAATGAACACCCAGGACTGATCTCCTTTAGGAGGGACTGGTTGGATCTCCTTGCAGTCCAAGGGACTCTCAAGAGTCTTCTCCAACACCACAGTTCAAAAGCATCAATTCTTTGGCGCTCAGCTTTCTTCACAGTCCAACTCTCACATCCATACATGACCACAGGAAAAACCATAGCCTTGACTAGACGGACCTTAGCCGGCAAAATAATGTCTCTGCTTTTGAATATGCTATTTAGGTTGGTCATAACTTTCCTTCCAAGTAGTAAGCGTCTTTTAATTTCACAACTGAAATCACCATCTGCAGTGATTTTGGAGCCTCCAAAAATAAAGTCTGACAGTGTTTCCACTGTTTCCCTATCTATTTCCCATGAAGTGATGGGACCAGATGCCATGATCTTTGTTTTCTGAATGTTGAGCTTTAAGCCAACTTTTTCGCTCTCCTCTTTCAATTTCCTCAAGAGGCTTTTTAGTTCCTCTTCACTTTCTGCCATAAGGGTGGTGTCTTCTGCATATCAGAGGTTATTGATATTTCTCCCAGCAGTCTTGATTCCAGCTTGTGCTTCTTCCAGCCCAGTGTTTCTCATGATGTACTCTGCATAGAAGTTAAATAAGCAGGGTGACAATATACAGCCTTGACGTACTCCTTTTCCTATTTGGAACCAGTCTGTTGTTCCATGTCCAGTTCTAACTGTCACAAATCACTCTGGCTGCGACGGACTGTGCAGAAGCGTGGCAGAGAGGAGTTACCCCTTGCCCAAGGTTGGGGTGGTGACCGAGAGTGCCAGGCTAAGATGGCATAGGAGTGGCTGAGAGGAGCTACCCCATGTCTGAGGTCAGGGATGGCGGCAGAGACAAACTACCCCACACCCAAAGTAGGCCCGCAACTGAGGGGAGCTACCGCATGCCCGAGGTCAGAGGAGGTGGCCAAGAGGAGCAACCTCACATCCAAGTAGTGGCGGCTGTGTGGGCACAGGAGGGTCGAGAGGAGCTACTCCACGTGCAAGGTCAGGAGGGGTGGCTGTGAGGAGGTATCCCTCATCCAAGGTAAGAAAAACCCAAGTAAGATGATAGGTGTTGAAAGAGGACATCAGAGAGCAGACACACTGAAACCATAATCACAGAAAACTAGCCAATCTGATCACACAGACCACAGCCTTGTCTAGCTCAATGAAACTAAGCCATGCTGTGTAGGGCCACCCAAGACGGATGGGTCATGGTGGAGAGGTCTGACAGAATGTGGTCCACTGGAGAAGGGAATGGCAAACCACTTCAGTATTCTTGCCTTGAGAACCCCATGAACAGTATGAAAAGGCAAAATGATAGGACACTGAAAGGTGAACTTCCCGGGTCAGTAGGTGCCCAATATACTACTGGAGATCAGTGGAGAAATAATTGCAGAAAGAATGAAGGGATGGAGCCAAAGCAAAGACAATACCCAGTTGTGGATGCGACTGGTGATAGAAGCAAGGTCCGATGCTATAAAGAGCAATATTGCATAGGAACCTGGAATGTCAGGTCCATGAATCAAGGCAAATTAGAAATGGTCAAACAAGAAATTGGCAAGGGTGAACATTGACATTCTAGGAATCAGCTAACTAAAATGGACTGGAATGGGTGAATTTAACTCAGATGCCCATTATATCTACTACTGTGGGCAGGAATCCCTCAGAAGAAATGGAGTAGCCATCATGGTCAACAAAAGAGTCTGAAATGCAGTACTTGGATGCAATATCAAAAATGACAGAATGATCTTGGATCATTTCCAAGGCAAACCATTCAATATCACAGCAATCCAAGCCTATGCCCCATCCAGTAATGCTAAAGAAGCTGAACAGTTCTATGAAGACCTACAAGACCTTTTAGAACTAACACCCCCAAAAGATATCCTTTTCATTATAGGGGACTGGAATGCAAAGGTAGGAAGTCAAGAAACACCTGGGGTAACAGGCAAATTTAGCCTTGGAGTACAGAATGAAGCAAGGAAAATGCTAATAGAGTTTTGCCAAGAGAATGCATTGGTCATAGCAAATATCCTCTTCCAACAACACAAGAGAAGACTGTACACATGGACGTCACTAGATGGTCAACACTGAAATCAGATTGATTACAATCTTTGCAGCCAAAGATGGAGAAGCTCTATACAGTCAACAAAAACAAGACCAGGAGCTGACTGTGGCTCAGATCATGAACTCCTTATTGCCAAATTCAGACTTAAATTGAAGAAAGTGGGGAAAACCACTAGACCATTCAGATATGACCTAAATCAAATCCCTTATGATAATACAGTGGAAGTGAGAAATAGATTTAAGGGCCTAGATATGATAGACAGTGTGCCTGATGAACTAAGGAATGAGGTTCGTGACATTGTACAGGAGACAAGCATCAAGAGCATCCCCATGGATAAGAAATGTGAAAAAGCAAAATGGCTGTCTGGGCAGGCCTTACAAATAGCTGTGAAAAGAAGAGAAGCCAAAAGCAAAGGAGAAAAGGAAAGATATAAGCATCTGAATGCCGAGTTCCAAAGAATAGCAAAGAGAGATAAGAAAGCCTTCCTCAATGATCAATGCAAAGAAATAGAGGAAAAGAACAGAATGGGGAAGACTAGAGATCTCTTCAAGAAAATTAGAGATTCCAAGGGAACATTTCATGCAAAGATGGGCTCAATAAAGGACAGAAATGGACCTAACAGAAGCAGAAGATATTAAGAACAGGTGGTAAGAATACACAGAAGAACTGTACAAAAAAAACTTCACGACCAAGATAATCACGAGGGTGTGATCACTCACCTAGAGCTAAACATCCTGGAATGTGAAGTCAAGTGGGCCTTTTCACCATAATGGCTCTTTCAAAATGATATGTTAATGTTACAATTTCAGGCAAAATTACTTTCACTTATTTGACACAATGAGTTTCTCAGGTGGCACAGTGGTAAAGAATCCACCTTCCAATGCAGGAGATGCAAGAGATGTGGGTTTCACTCTTAGGCTGGAAAGATCCCTTGGAGAAGGAAATGGCACCCCACTCCAGTATTCTTGTTTGGAAAATTCCATGGACACAGGAGTCTGCTGGATTATAGTCCATGGGGTCTCAAAAGAGTCAGAAGTGACTGAGCATGTATTCATGGTTTGACACAATAAATAGAGTATACCACATGGAATACATTAGATAAACATGTTGTATTTAGATCAACACCAAGAGTAGTGCTCTGCATACATACATTAACAACAACAACAACAAAACAATGAAGAGGAATTATCCTCTACAACTCTTCAGGAGGTTGTGTGTGTGTCCTATTTCTATGTGTTTTGAGCCCTTTGATGAAAGTTTTAGCACTTGATTAAATCAAGTTAAAATATACTAAAAATCTTCTGTGCTTCAATTATATTTAAATATATTTCAAATTGATCCTCTCAATTTGTGAGAAGAATATGAAATTTAGAACGATTCAAATATTAGTGAAAACAATGGTACAGAAAGAATGGGTCTTCCAAACAGTTGCATCCCAGAACTCACTTGCAACTGCTAGCATCCATGCTTAAATCTTCATTTCATATTTTAACAAGTACAATAAATCTTTATTCCATTAAATTTCATGTACATACTATTTGTGTACTTTCAAATTGTTGTTTATTACTTTTGCCATTTGTTTTTATTGGTCATTTGATATATTTTTATCTGTGATATACTTATGCATATTTTTGGCTGGGATTTTATTGATCCTAAAAAATCGCTGAAAAAGTACAGTTTCCATTTTTTTTATTTGCACTTAATACTGGGGTCAGGAAGAGACAAAAGTCAGTGAAAAGGGGGTTGGTAAACTAAACAGAAGGGGAGAGAGATAGGAAAAATATGTGAAATACTGTGAAATACCAGCTCATTTTCTATAAATGGCTTCTACTTTCCTTAGGGTCTCAGTACCTCTCATTCTGCTGGATGCTAAAAAACTAGGTTTGAGTTGTGGAAAACCCAGCTTTGAATGTTTGTGTGGTGCCTACATTCTGGAAGTATATTATTGATGCCCCTAGAAAGCACAACCACCTGACATTAAATATAGCATAGAGGTGATGAAGATTAAATTTGTGCAGAAGCTAGTGATTTTGTTGATAGGTTCCTGGGTCTCACACCCATGTTCTATGCCTAAAATTAAATTTGTTGTAGGTGGTATTATTATTAAGTTGTTCTGAGAGGTCTCACTTACTCCATATAATTGAAACAGAGTGTATTTCTACAAACATTAGCATGTCATAAATCATATGGGTTTTGGACAACTACTGGCTTTCAACAGAGTTTTACTTAATGAAAATTAACACAATAAAATGTCTTCATTTCAGGAATCATGCTGCAATGGAATCCATTTAAAACAGATGGCTTTCATTTTTTTCTTGAAAGACTAAAGTATCTTGCCAAAATAAGATAGGCAAAAAGAAAAAAAAAAAGTTTGATTATTTAACATCACATGACTTGTAATGGATGGAGTATTAGAGAATAACAGTGATGAATACCAGAATTGATCTCATGTCACCAACTTAAGATTTTATTTTTGGTAGCATTTTACAGTGACATATGGTAAAGGTAGCTAAAGTGTTAGACCAGAAATGAGGGTTGTGGGAAAAAAACCTGATTTTGTTCCATAAGAATTGTGAATTGGAGCAGTCTTTTAAAATATTAGTTCAGCTGAGACTTTCTGATGAGTAGGAAGGTCTGAGTAATTTGCTTTGGAAAGTAGTCATTTGAAATTGCTGGATGTTTGTTTGAGAGCTAATGAGAGTAGGTAATGTGTAGCATACTTTTAAAGGAATCACTTAAAGCTAAATGTTCCTTCTAAAATGACATCTTTGCTCAACCGAACTCCCAGCAGAGAATTACTACAATTGTGTACATTTATATTAGACAAGTTTAGGCTAAAAGCATATTAAGTGAGACATTTGCAAGATCTTCAGAAAATTAATTTATACTAAATTTGGCAAAATAACAAGAGAGGGGATATTCTCATAGATTTCTGGCACGCTCAAACATTAGGCATAACATTTGTGGAAATGTAATTAAGTGCATAAAATATACTTCATAATAGTGCAGTTGGCCATAAAGGGGAGAAAAGCCTCTATTATAAAAATGAAAACATCTAAGGCAAGAGTAGCTATCCAATGTGAGCATCTGGAGCTTTGCTGTTGATTACTATCGATGGGATGTTTTCTTTCTAATGTGAGGAAAGTAAGGAAGAATTTTAGAACCTAACAATGCATATATTCTTTAGCTTGTGACAGTACATTTTTGTTTGCTTTGAAATGTTTAATAAGCTCTTAAATACAAGAATTATATGTGCAAGAAATAAGACTTCTCATTACCATTTCCTCTATGAATACTATTGATATTTGTGATTTTTTCATTTTATATAAAATTACTTAAAATTTTATGCATTGTATAATATACAGAACAATGGGAGAGTTTGATGAAGACTATTACTATAACAAGAATTTTTAAAATTAGCTGACCAAAAACTGGTCTATATTTAAATGTTATCCATACTATTTGATAGGCAGACACTAGATCTGAAACTATACCTTTTGGACTCAATTATCCATCTCCCTCAGCTACTTATTACAGTTGTCTTCTAGAATCCCAGGGGGATTTGATGATCTATTCAAAATGGTGTAGAAGGAACAAACACTTTCCATTACTCCCAATTCCAAAATCTATCTCCAGTCTAAGAAGATGGAAGTCCAAATGGGGAAAGCTTTATCAGTCTAGAGCAGCCACCGTGGATCCAGGGAAGAAGAAAACTGTGCCTACTTTAAAATCCAGAGTTCAACTTGCCTAAGAGATAGAGTTTAATTGTATTTGGGTAAAGGATAGATCATCCATCTATCTATGGGAGTGAGATGGGACTATCACTGGAAACTATTAAGTAAGATTATATTTGCTACAAACTTCTCATTTGGCTTAATTTTGAGTTCCTGTAGTTATGTGAATCAAATTCTTGGAACAGAGTGTTTGCCTGACAATTTTGATCCCAGTTTTGAAGATGTGTTACTTCTCTCATTGTTTGGGACAGTCTAGCGTCACACTTGAAATTAAGGGATAAACCTTCAATGAGAGGTATCGTTGGAGGAATCTCTCTTAGCCTGTTCCCTAAATGTTCCCTAAATGTCTCTCTATCTTGTAGCTTACACGCTCAGCTTTAAGAACAAATGGGACTGTAAAATCTGTAACCCGACACTAGTAAACAGATTTATTGTCATGTTTATGGTCAAACTAAGGCCTTATTCTCTAATTTGAATTACCAGGTTGTTATCTTGCTATTGAGATGTTTTATATAATAACCCTGGTGGCTCAGATGGCAAAGCGTCTGCCTGCAATGCTGGAGACCTGGGTTCAATCCCTGGGTCAGGAAGATCCCCTGGAGAAGGAAATGGCAACCCACTCCAGTACTCTTGCCTGGAAAATTCCATGGATGGAGGAGCCTGGTGGGCTACAGTCCATGGGGTCACAAGGAGTTGGACACGACTGAGCGACTTCACTTTCACTTTCATATAATAGCCCACATGTATTATTTTGATATTGCAAATTACATTACTTCAAAATTCAGTGATGTTAAAAACAAAATTCAACTAAGTAAATTTTAAAGATCTTATTGGCTTTGTTCATGAATTAGCATGCAATCTAGGGGAGTGAGATGGGAATATCACTGGAAACTATTAAGTAAGCTTATATTTGCTGCAGACTTCTCATTTGGCTTAATTTTGAGTTTCTGTAGTTATGTGAATCAAATTCTTGGAACAGAGTGTTTGCCTGACAAGACGGAAGGAGCTCCCAGTTGCTGTACAAAAACAAAAGACTTACAGACAGAAGGAAGTTCTAGTATAAGGAAGTTATACTAGACAGAAAAGCAAATTGGTTATGGCAAGGTCATTTTCCTTTAGATTGCATGGATATAGCAGGCAGAGTAGATAACTAGTGCTGATTAAGCAATTCTTGATTGGTTTACTTAAAATTCTATTTTTGGGTGAGCTGTGACTGTAATTAAGTCTTGGTTTGATGACATGGAGTTTACAATAAACAACTCCATTTTAGGCCTGTTGTCTTATTTTTAACAGTGATTTAAGCATTTTTGGTGATTCCAGAGTGTTTGTGTCAGCCAGCTGGCTCTTCTGGTATAGGCTGAGTCGTGTCTGAGGAAGGCTGCAGTGTTGGTTGGTCTAGGCTGTCCTCAGCCAAAATGGCTCATGCCCCTTACCTTCCAACAAGTCATATGAAAATGAAATTTTTATAGGCTTTTGGATCAGCAACCTAGCAATTTCTATTAAAATTAAATATGTACAAATAGTTAAAATGAGCAATGGCATTATTAGAATACTGTCATGTAGAAATAAGAGAAATGAGAGGACACCAAGCTATGAAGAAAAATTAAGAACTTTCTGGAAGCAAAAAAGTTGAGTTTACCATTACACTTTCAATAAAGAAACTACTAAAGGATATGCTCAGGAAAGAAGAAATTGGAAATAGAGGGGAAAAGGAGAGCAGAAGAAAGAATTGTGATCAAAGACATTTATTAAATGAATTTAAAAATTGGCTATTAGAAAGCAGCATGATGTAATGACATATTTGATGAGTATCAAAACAAGATGGAGCTAAAATACTAGAAAAACATGTTCTCAAAAAATTTATTTTAAAGTATTCTTTAAAAAATGCTGCAGTGTGCCCCAACACAAAAAAAACCTTAGATTTTATTTTTAAAGAAAGGCATGGTATTCAAGAAAGATGAGATGCAACCACAAAACTGAAAGAAATTTTTGGTAATAAGAAGGGATCTTAGGGTGACAGCTTTATATATGTACAACATGTTCACAATACCATGTAACATAAGGGTGATAGCAGTTAAATAATTGTAAAGTTCTGACAATATTGAGAAGACAAAGACTTTTATTATTTTAAAATTTAGAAAAAAATTGTATTAAGAATTAAGCTGAGTTAAGGATGAATGATGTCAGCAAAAATGGGAAATTAAGGACCTCCCAAAATTCTACCCTTCATAAAAGCAATGATAGACTGGCAAAGTTGTTAAAATCTTTTTCTTTTCTTTTTTCTTTTTTTTTAGAACTCTGGAAATTAACTAAAGGCCTGTATCATCCAGAAAGCCTTTAAGAAAAACAACTGAATCTAGGTAAGAACAGAGAGTTCTGTGGTAATTGTCACTTACCCAGTTCCATTTCACACTCTTCAACTTAACAGTAATCTTGAAAATACAAATTAACATTTCCAATATTGAAGGGAAAGAGCTGTTGTCCTTCAGTCGCTAAGCTGTGTCTGACTCTTTGCAACCCCATGGACTGTACCATGCCAGGCTTCCCTGTCCTTGGCTATCTCCCAGAGTTAGCTCATATTGATGTCCATTGAGTCAGTGATGCCATCCAACCATTTCATCCTCTGCCACCCCCTTCTCCTTTTGCCTGCCATCTTTCCCAGCATCAGAGTCTTTTCCAGTGAGTCAGTTCATTGCATCAGGTAGCCAAATTATTGGAGCTTCAGCTTTAGCATCAGTCCCTGCAAAGCATATTCAGTGTTGATTTCCTTTATGATTGATTGGTTTGATCTCCTTGTTGTCCAAGAGAACCTTCAAGGTCTTCTCCAGTATCACAATTTGAAAGCATCAATTCTTTAGCAGTTGGCCTTCTTTATGGTCCATATCTCACATCTGTACATGACTACTGGAAAAACCATAGCTCTGTCTATACAGACCTTTGTTAAAGTGGTGTCTTTGCTTTTTAATATGCTGTCTAGGTTTGTCATAGATTTTCTTCCAGGGAGCAAGTGTCTTTTAATTTTGTGGCTACAGTCACCATCCACAATGATTTTAGAGCCCAATAAAATTTCTAAGGAATTATCATTATTTTGATCCATCTACTGGTTTCCTGAAATACTTCACTTGAAAAGGTCATCTTTAACCTACGTGTTCACCTCATGCTAAAAGCCTCTTTGGAGGACATTTATCAGAAATATTTATAAATAAATATTCCCAAGGCAATGGATAACATTTGGGGTAAACCATAGACTAATGAAAAAGCTTAAAAGGGAAAACTGGAATGACATGTCCATAGGGTTTTGAAATGCTTTGACATACCCTGGGAATCTAGAAAGCTATGCACATGTGTAAG
Organism: Ovis aries; assembly: GCF_016772045.2. NCBI lineage: Eukaryota > Metazoa > Chordata > Mammalia > Artiodactyla > Bovidae > Ovis > Ovis aries. The sequence goes on along the minus strand of NC_056066.1, from coordinate 49,762,850 downwards.
GCCATGTAGAGCTAGTTACTGAATCCATGCACCATTTGCTCACTGCACGACACGCCAATAATCGGGAGACAAGGTGTTGAGGCAAGCAATAGAGATTTTATACAGAAACAGTGGGTCCTAGAAGATGGCAGACTAGTGCCGTGGAGTACCATTTTATCAGGGTCTGGATGCCAGTTTCTTTTATAGACAGGGAGAAGAGGTGAGGAAGTAAAGTAAAAAGAATCACCGGTCTAGGTTCGATGCAGGGTGCAGGATGTTTGGGGCTGGTGCCCTGGGATGACCCAGAGGGATGGTGTGGTGGGGGGAGGTGGGAGGAGGGCTCGGGATTGGGAACACGTGTACACCCGTGGCGGATTCATGTTGATGTGTGGCAAAACCAATACTATTTAGTAAAGTTAAAACAAAACAAAACAAAACAAAAAAAACTCTTGTGAAGTGAAGTTGCTCAGTCGTGTCCGACTCTTTGCGACCAGATGACTGTAGCCTATCAGGCTCCTCCGTCCATGGGATTTTCAAGGCAAGAGTGCTGGAGTGGATTGCCATTTCCTTCTCCAGTGGATCTTTCTGACCCAGGAATGGAACGCGGGTCTGCCGCATTGCAGGTAGACGCTTTACCGTATGAGCCACCAGGGAAGGTCTTAAATCTTACAAAATATCTTCTGGGTTGGCCAGCATGGGGGAAGAGATGTGTTAATTTCTTCTATCCTGCAGCCATTCACTAGTGGGAAGCATCAGAAAGTCTCCCTGTGAGCTGGACAAAGGCACTTTAGTTTAACATTAAAGCAGAGGGGCAGGGTCCCAGAGGCAGGCCATTATGTATGCTTACATCTATAAACAGCATCCTGTTAGTGATTATAGTAACAAAAACAACAAAATGCAAAGGTTAAAGTAAAAGAAATAGATTCACCATGGAGTCAGATTCTGTTCTTCCCTGTTACATGCTCAGGTAAGAAATTAAAGACACAAATAAACAGAAAGATGTCCTAAGTTCATGTATTGAAAAGCAATATTAAGAGGGCAAGACTCCCCAGATTGCGCTATAGATTCAATGCAATCTCTACCAAAGTGTCTATTTTTTTGCAGAAATGAACAGCTGATACTGAAAATAATCTGGAAATACAAGGGACACAGAATAGTGTCTTGAAAAAGAACAAAGTTGGAAGACTCAGCCCTTTTCTATTTCAAAACTTATTACAAAGCTATAGTAATCAAGTGTATGTGGTATTGGTATTAGAATAGATATATAAATTAGTGGAATAAAATTAAGAGTCCAGAAATAAACCCATGCATCTACTGTCAGCTGACTTTGACAAAAATGCCAAGATTATACTGTGGGGAATTTAGTCTTTTTAACAAACAATGGTGAGACATGTGGTTATCCACATGAAAAAATGAATTTGGAGCCCTACTCATACCATAAACAAAACAACTCAAAATAAATTAAAGACTTAAATGTTAAACCTGATATCATGAAACTCCTAAAAGAAAATAGAGATGTATATACTGATGACCTTAGTTAGGCAAAGCTTTCTTATAAGACCACCAAGTCACAAGAAAGCTGCCTTAATCTGTTCAGGCTGTCATAGAAAAATGCTACAAATTGGGTAGCTTATAAACAATAGAAATTTATTTTTCACAGTTTTGGATGCTGATAAGTCCAAGATTATGGCTCTGGAAGATTCAGTGTGGTGGCTGGTGAGGGCTTACTTTCTGATTCATATGTGGTGCCTTCTTGTTATGTCTTCACATGGTGAAAATGGCTAGGGATCTCTGTGGGATCTCTTTTCCAAGGTTTGTATTGCTGTTCATGAGGGCTCCACTCTCATAACTTAAGTATTTTGCAAACCATCTAAAATCATCATCTCTGGTATGTTAGGATTTCAATATGTTAGTATGACCGGGCGTCAGGGTACACACATTCAGATTACAATACAACCAAAAGTGATAAATTGGACTTTATCAACATTAAAAACTCTTGAGTACCAAAAAACGCTACCAAGAAAGTAAAATAATCCTCAAAATCAGACAAAATATTTGCAAATTGTATACCTGATAAGGTTCTAAGATTCAGAATATATAATGAAGATGTATAGTTCAACAATAAAAATGCAAATTTCTCAATTAAAAGTGACCAAAGGACTTGGATAGACATTTCTCCGAAGAAGATATACAAATGGCCAATAAGTACATAAAAAGATGATCAATGTCATTAGTCACTAGGTAAATGCAAAGCAAACCATAGTGGAATACCACTTTGCAAACTGTAGGATGACTAGAATAAAAGACACAGACAATAAGAAGTGTTAGTGAAGATGTGAAGAAATTGAAATTTTCATACATTACTAATGGGAATGTCACATGGTTTGGCTGTGGAAAATAATTTGGCAGCTTCTCAACAAGTTAAACCATGCAACTAGACAATTTTACTCCTAGGTGTATACTAAGGAAACTAAAAACATATGTTCACATAAAAATCTGTACACCAATCTTCACAATAGCCTCATTCATTATAGCCAAAAGGGAAAAACAACCCAAAAGTTCATCAACTGATGAATGGGTAATATAGTATACCCACACAATAGAATATGGTTCAGACACAAAAAGGAATAGAGTATTGTTGCAAGCTACAACATGAATGAAACTTGAAAACATTATAGCAAGCTAGATCCAAAAAAGCTATAAATTATATGATTTCATTTATATGAAATGTCCAGAACCAGCCAATCCATAGAGACAGATAGTAGATTAGTGGCTGCCAGGGGCTCCAGGAAGAGGAATGGAGAGCTGGGGAGTAAATGTAGCAGATGGAAGGTTTCTTTGGGGATGAAAATGTTTTGGATTAGGTAGCTGCAATGACTGTACAGCCTTGTGATTATATGAAAAGCCACTGAATTGTACATTTTAAAATAGTGAATTTTATATGTGAATTATATCTCAATTAAAAAATTAAGGCCACAACTAAAATAGTAGAAATAGGATATACAACTTTCTAACCAACTAAAGATAGAATGTAATAAAACATGACCCACCTGGGATCAGTAAAGACAAAGAAAGAAAGAAAAAGGAAAATTTCTAAGAAGAAAGAGCAACAACAACAACAACAACAAAAATGTAGAATTAATCTAAATGTATAGGCAATGACATCAGGTATACAGATTGGAAAATTATGCCCTGCATCAAAGCCCTGCAGTCTGATTTTGTACAGACTAAGAAAGAATTGGCTTTGCATTTTAGAATTCTAGAAAACATGATGAAAGAGATGGGGAACAGTAGCCACTGAAACCACAGCTCTCAAAGCCTAAAATATTCACTGAGGGGCCTAGTACAGAACAAGTTTGTCAACCTTTGATAGTCTAAACTTTCAAAGATTATCTTTAAAGCTAAACACAAAAATCTTATAAAACAATTTGGCTTCCCTCATAGCTCAGTTTGTATAGGATCTGCCTCCAATGCAGAAGACCCAGGTTCAATCCCTGGGTCAGGAAGATCCCCTGGAGAAGGAAATGGCAACCTACTCCAATATTCTTGCCTGGAGAATCCCATGGACAGAGGATCCTGGAAGGCTACCGTCCATGGGGTCTCAAGAATCTGACATGACTTAGTGACTAAACTACTGCAATAAAACAATAAAATCAAAATTCTCCTTTTAAAGTACCACCTGCCAATTTCAGAAGAGTTTGCCTGCAACTACCTTCCTGGGTGTGTTCTTCCTGTCTGTTTCCAGATTGAAGGTTGCCATGGGTGGAACTAGCTTGGCAATTAGAAGGCAGAAAGAAAGGTTACATCTTCTTCAGATCAGTTTTCTCAGGAACAGGCTTAGAAAGTAGGCAGCAGCTGCAGCCGCCATTGGTCAACAGAAAGGGGTTAGTTCACATAACACCACCTGATCGCATGTCGCACAACCAACAATTCAAAAGTTGAACATATTGGGCTATGAAATTTTGCCTCATCTGCCATATCCACCTGATGTATCAGCTACTACTTCTTCAAGCATCTCAACAACTTCTTTTTTTATATATAAATTTATTTATTTTAATTGGAGATTAATTACTTTGCAGGGAAAATGCTTCCACAACCTGCAGGAAGCAGAAAATGCTTTCCAAGTTTGTCGAATCTCAAAGCATGGATTTTTATGCTACAGGACTAAACAAACATTTCTTGTTGGCAAAAATATGTTGATTGTAATAGTTCTTATTTTGATTAATAAAGATGTGTTTGAGCCTGTGCTGTGCTGTGCTTAGTCATTCAGTCATGTCTGATTCTTTGCAACCCCATGGACTGTAGCCCTCCAGTCTCATCTGTCCATAGGATTCTCTAGATAAGAATACTGGAGTGGGTTGCCTTGCCCTTTTCTAGGGGATCTTCCTGATCCAGGGATTGAACCCAGGTCTCCTGCATTGCAGGTAGACTCTTACTGTTTGAGCCAGTGGGGAAGCCCAAGAATACTGAAGTGGGTAGCCTATCCCTTCTCCAGGCAATGTTCCCAACTCAGGAATCAGACTGGGATCTCCTTTGCAGGCAGATTTTTTTACCAGCTGAGCTATTAGTTATGATGATTTAAGGGGGTTTCTCTAGTGGCTCAGTGGTAAAGAATCTGCTTGCAATGCAGGAGACGCAGGTTTGATTCCTGGTCTGGGAAGATCCCCTGGAGGAGGGCATGGGAACCCATTCCAGTGTTCTTGCCTGGAAAATCCCATAGGCAGCAGACCTGGGTGGACTATGGTCCATAGGGTTGCAGAGTCAGACATGACTGAAGCGACTGAGCATACACACATAATGCTTTAAAATTAATGATCCAGAACCACAATTACAGTTGCACCAACCTAATAAGAAAGTTGATGATCCACCCATCATATGACCCAGCAGATCTAATCTTGGGCATCAGTTTTGGAGAGATGTTATGGAGAGTTATGGAGAGATGTGCAGAGGAACATATGTATGATTGTTCAATGTTTGCAATACAAAAGAAAAAAAAAAGAGGCCTCACATTTAACAATTCCTTTGAAGGGGATTAGAGGAATAAAATGATTGAAAATAAAATATTTAAAAGATGGAATATCTTAGATATATAATGATTAATCTTTCAAAAACATCATGTTACATAAAGAGAACAAGATGTCAAGTAATTAGCAATAAGTAAGATAAAATGTGTGGCTTCCCAGGTGGTGCTAGTGGTAAATAACCCACTTGTTAGTGCAGGAGACATGAGATGTAGGTTGGATCCCTGGGTCAGGAAGATCCCCTGGAGGAGGGCATGGCAACCCACTCTAGTACTCTTGCCAGCAGAATCCTATGGACAAAGGAGTCTGACAAGCTATAGTCCATAGGGTCACAAAGTGTCAGACATGACTGAAGTGACTTAGCATGCACAAGATAAAATGTATACTCTCTCTCTCTCTCTCACTGTGTGTGTGTGTGTGTGTGTGTGTGTGTGTGTGTGTATATATATATATATATATATATATTTAGATAGCACATCTTCTTGGAAGGGATCCTGTAAAAGCTAAGTCTGGGACAAGGATTGTGGTGTATGTGACCTACTGTAGAATGGCTCATAGAAGGGCAGGAAAGGAAGCAAGGCAGAACTGAGGAAAGAGTAAAGCAAGGTTACAGGCTTGGTTGGAGTCTCATCTCAGTTTGATCCCAAGAGCAGCTATGGAAAATAAAGTGAACAATAGCATTGGTCTCATCTTGAGGCAAGAGAGTGACTGCCTCTCTTTCTCATCCCTGTGCCCAAGACACACTTACTTACCAATCACTGGCTGTGGGCTGACCTGTGGAAGACATCTTCCAATGGAACACCGTCTATGTAGCCAAGCACAATCCTGGGAACAGAGAACAATACAGTGAGACCCATTAACAGCTCACACTCCCTGTACTCACTGCACCTGAATGTGAGGGCACCAACAGAGAAAGAGTTCTGGAAGGGGTATAACAGTGTCTCCTGCACATATGAAACAACAGTGTATGGTTTTTGGCATTATGTGTTATATAATTTCAAATGTTTGCATGGGGATGAAAAACAACACTCATTTCAAAATACTGGTTTCCCCTAACAAGGGAGAGAAGGCGGCAAAGAAAATGACTCAAAGGCTGGCCTTATGCTATGCTTCCATCATTTTGTTGTTACTGTTGTCTAGTCACTAAATTGTGTCTGACTCTTTTGCGACTTTATGGACTGTAGCCCACCAGGTTCCTCTGTTCATAGGATTTCCCAGGCAAGATTATTGGAATAGGTTGCAATTTCCTTCTGCAGGGGATCATCCTGACCCAAAGACTGAACCTGCATTTCATGCATTGGCAGGTAAATTTTTTACCACTGAGCCACCAATGAAGCTCTTAAATTATTTTACTTCTTTATAAAAAGTGGCCTGAAGTTTAAAAAAAAAAAAAGTAAATATTTAAATTTAAATACTTAAAATTAAATTAAATTAAAATACTTAAATCTCTCCAATATTTAACTCTTGGTGTCAGTACATGGATGGATACTTGCAAACTTTAAAACTTGATATATAAAGACAAAACTGAGGAGTAAAATATATAGATTTTAAAATAATAATAGTGGTTCTCCTAATATTTTGATTTAATTTACACCAACAATGAAAAATATATTTTCTAAATTAAAGATAAAACTAGAAGTTACTCAGTTTTGTTTAATTTTTATCCTGTCAATTCCATTCATCAAAAAGTTACATGTTTACTTATAAAAGGTAGTTATAAGATTACTTAGTTCATATAGTATCTCTCTTCATATTTTAATCTAACATTTTATGTGAAGATATGAGAATTCCATTTTCTGGGGGTAATATTTACCAAATTTTGAAATGGAATATATCTGGATTGGAGATTTGGAATAGTGTATTAATTTCTTCTTTTTAAATTTATTAATTGCTTTTATTTTTATAATGATCATTATACCATCTTTACAGAAACAAGTCACTCTCAAAAATAAAGAGAAATATGTACCTTCCTTAGTAATAAAACTATTAGAAATTCAGTAACTCCATGATATAATTTTATATCTTACATATTTGCCAAAATTGAATAAAAGAAATATTCAAAATTGGCAGCATTTTAAAAACTTGGTATAATGATATATTGCTAATGCCAGTATAATCAATTATAGTTCTATTTATTAAAAAAATGGAACTTGGCAATATTTCTTGAGTAGCAAATAGATGTTTATGTCCTTGTATCCATAAAATCATTTCTTAGAATTTATTCCATGGGAACTTTACAATAAGGGATTCTTTTCCATGTAAATGATGGCTATTTCAACAAACAATTTGAAACAATCTACCTTAGCTAAGAATATCTTGGCATACCAACTGAATGAGGTTTTATGCTGCAATTATAGCATGAAAAATGTGAATAAGGAAATAATGTTGATAGTTCCTGGACATCTAATTAAGGAGATAACTTGTGAATTTCTTCTCAAAATTCGTGGATTCACTGTTATTAAAATACCACTACTTGGGGAAGCAACTTTTTGCACACAGTCACATGGCATGCTAATAAGTGGCAGTATTAAGATTTCCTCCAAGTTCTAACTCCAGATCTTAAACTCTTTCTGCTGAAAAATTTTTCTTAGCTGTAGAACTCATTTCATAAAAAAAAATGTGTAAGCAGAACCCTTTTATCTCCAAATTAAAAAAATAATAATAATTACAAAGGCTGAGCTTATTTAGATGGATATGCTGGGAATGTGGGATTTCCCAGGTGGTGCTAGTGGTAAAGAACCTACCTGCCAATGCAAGAGAAGCAAGAAACACAGGTTCCATCCCTAGGTTGGGAAGATCCCCTGGAGGAGGGCATAGTAACCCACTCCAATACTCTTGCCTGGAGAATCCTATGGACAGAGAAGCCTGATCAGTTACAGTTCATAGGACTGCAAAGAGTTGGACACAACTGAAGTGACTTAACATGCACACACGTTGGGAGTGTTGGCTAGCTAGTCAGACCCACTCCACCCACTTGGCTTTAACAAAATCCTAGATAGCCACAGATACTATTTTAAAAGTTACTCTACTATAACATATTTCATCTGGAAAATATAAAGATGACTTGGCTTAATAATATGTTTTAAATGATAGTAATATAAAATATTGCCATTTGCAAATTTCAGTTGAGTAGAAGAATACATAGAAATGGATCAAAACATTTCTGTGCAAAGACAAGACTTGCTTCACAGGTGGTATCATATACAGCTCAGCCATGGGGCCTGAGGACATCTTTAATTGCTTTATCCATAGCTTTGAAGTTGGTCCTAAGAGCTTTATTAAGCTTGAAAAGATCCACTTATCTTTGTGCCCGTTCAGGCATAGTAATCCATAAAATATTATAAAGAGTGTGCATTGTTTGTGAATGTGGACATAATCCTGTGATGGGAGAGGAACAAGAAGATTAATACATGCATGTTTCAGATTAAAATACTCTTCCCACCAAGCTTTTTGAAGCAGACAGCATGAGTTATCTCCTTCCTTCTTGCCAGGTAGGATGATAGAGACCCTGACATCTGTTTCCCCTGATGCCTCACCATTAAAAGCTGAAGATAGCTGTAGCTTGCTTTACCAACCTTCTTTGGAGCAATAGCAGGAACATGTGTACCACTCTTGGTCCATGAGCTTCAAGAGAAAAATATAGTAACTCAGAAAGATTGCTTTTTCTGAGATGTGTAGAAAGCAGATCTACTTCCTTTCCTGCCTGTGACCTTCTCCCATAAAATTGTGAGGCTTAAAGTTACTGCAGCTGTCTTCCAAGTCAAGAAAAGAGCCAAAGTTCCAGGAAATCTGACAAATACCTTCCCATATAGATTTTGATACATGGTGGAAAGGACCTATTGTTTAAGTTCCTTTGTATTTGGACATTCTGTTATGTGTAGAAAATATCCTAATGTAAACTGCAGAAATCGATAAGACATCTGAAGTTCCCAACTAGAATGTACAATTTTACATTATTAAGGCCATCTTCTCTCTCTCTCTCGCTCTTATTTTTTTTTTTTTTGCTAATATAAATCAAATGTAGCTACTCTCAATATGGACATTTTATATTATGAATAATTTCTGATAATTTCATTCTTTTTACAGTGGTTATATCATAATCCATGAATTTCGTCTGAAGTGATTGTTTCCGATTATTGTGGCTTTCTTCTGGTTTTCACAAGGGAAGTTGCTGACTTCAAATTGCTAGAAAAAATGCTGGCAGTTTTTCAAGGAGCATAGCTATTAGGTCCTCGGAAGATGAAGAATGAATTCTTTCTTTGCCTTTCCCTCAGCTTCCCCTTTCTACTCTAGGGCCAATATTTTTGAAATAGCCTTCAAATACTACTGATGTAAATCTCTGCATACTCCACTACAAGGATAAAACAAAACATGTGAAAAGTGCTTTAGAGGCAGGAGGGCATTTTGCAAAGCTGTGGGGCTGACATTATTTGTTACATCTTAACAACACTGCCCTGTATTAAAAACAGCAAACTAAAAATAGGCAAATCATATTAAGGTATGCCCAAATTATTTATTTTCAAAATTAGATTTGCTCTAAATTTGGGATAATGTTGGGCTTCCCAGGCCAATGCTCAGGAGATGTGGGTTCAATCCCTGGGTCAGAAAGATCCCCTGGAGGAGGGCATGGCAACCCAATTTTCCTGCCTAGAGAATCCCATGGACAGAAGAGCCTGGCAGGCTACAATCGACAGGGTTGCAAAGAGTTGGACACGACTGAACAACTTGATATTGTAGGGAAGGAAAAAAGTTTCTTCAAAACCTGTTAGGGTCCCTGACTGGGTCTGAAATTCAAACTGACAAAGATAGATTAATAGATACAAAGCATACAGTTAGACCCGCATATTTTAAAGCTGAATTTGATGGAGAGTGGGGAGTTGTATAGAAATAGGATATTCAAGGAGTATAAGGTAAGCGTACTAATCCGGGGGGAGACTTAGCAAGACCTTTTTATTAGAATTTTTCTTGGGAGTCCCCTTGTCTTTGGAGATAAGAATGCTTCTTGCCTCCAAGTTTGGGGAGGAAATCTCCCACATGAGAGTTTCATGATTTGTTTCAGAGAAAAAGGGCAGAGGGGAGGTCAGAGAAACCTACTTTCTTGCATCTTCTGTTTTCTCAAACTTTTTAAACTTAAGATATTCAATATGTCAAGGTATAATATTTTGTGGGTAGTATGTCCTAACTCTACCAACATATAGAAATAAATGTATGAAGTCATTCACTAGAAGTGAGAAAGTGTGAACAGGTTCACCACATGCTTCATTTTTGCTTTATGGACAAGTCTGAAAAATAAAGAAAGAAAGAAAATAAAAGGAGAAAAAAATCTAGTTGTTTTTTTTTTTCCCCATTTTTTCATCTTTTTTTCTTCATGTGTGTAATAGTGATGGTGGGGTGGGGGAGGATAATGAGTCTCTGTCTGAAAATAACCATAACTTCATCAATCTGTACATATTGTGAGAGGGAAATTTCAGAGAAAAACCGTACTGTGAAAAGCCCTGAAATTTCTCCAAACATTAACTGAAAGATTCTGGTAATGACAATAATAAACCAAAATAGACATGGAAGCTATGTCTCCAACTAGTATTATCTTCCAGCACTTCTTTTGGATCTGAGCACATTTATGGTGGAACATATTTGATTTTATTTCCATGTTTCACCTTATATGGTCAGTTGCAAAACTGGCCACAAATTCTTTCTTTTCCTATTTCATGACTTTTGCAGTGAGACTTTGCAGCGTCTCCCATCAAAGTGGAGAGTTTATTTCCCTCTCTCTCTCTTTTTTCTTTTTTTAATTTGAATTTAGGTGTGTGACAGACTTATGATCAGCAGGGGCTTAGCAAATACTTGAGCACTAGGCTTTTCCTCTCTTGCTATTCTTAGGAATTAGTACAGCCACCCTATAAATGATCCTCAGCTAGCCTTCTAGAGAACGAGTGGCACATGATCCAGTTACTTGCATTGATCCTGAAGCCAGGTATCACCATCAGGCATGTGAACAAGGTCATCAACCACCCACTGACTAGAGCAGAGACAAGCAATCCAGATTGAGCTCATCCCAAAGTGCCAATTCACATTTCTATGAGAAAAGAGAAATTGTTAGGTTTAGCCAATACTTTGGGGATCATTTTTTACATAGCAAAACTAACTGCTCTTCCTTGAAAAGGAATTGTATTTGATTCACCTTCACAGAGAAAAAAAAAAAAGCTTTAGGTACCAAGGTACTAAAGAAGAAGATGTATTACTAGTGGTCCTGGGAGAAGTCAAAAATTCTGGTGAAGATGCTGAAAACTGAGGAAATTTGATTCCAATCCTCTAAGTCTCCATAGTATGCTCACTAACCTTGGGGGAAGAACCATCCAGGGAAAGGTTGCTTGAAGTTTACAGCAGGGACAAGAACCATTGTAGGCAAATGTGTTTTATTTTTCTTCATTCAGCCTTACTTTAGGCTTTTCTATGCTTAACTGCCCTTTGAGTCAGAGCATTTAATGACTCTGCATTTCAGTGCGATGGATTGGTCTTAATTCTCTTAAAATATGTCTAGCTTCATTGCAAAAGCAATATATTGGGCTAATAAGACTTAGGCTCCGTGGCTGTGTTTCCTTTCCTTCCCACCCTAGAGCTCTTGCCACTATACAGCACCTTTCATTTCCAAAGGATGTCTGAGCACTTTATAAACTTAGCCAGTGGGCTTATAAACTTTATGGCCAAGGAATCAGTCCACCTCTGAAGAGTAACTTTCTTCTGGTGTGAAAAGTAGCAATTGTTTACATATGGTTAACCTGAATGCATATGGAGGCCCAGCATTAGGTTTAAAACCTTGAGATCCCTTGGAGCTGGTCCTGGTAGGATTTCCTTTCCTTTATTAAGTTCTTTTCTGCAGTGGGTTTAGTTGACTGAACCCAAAGGAAGTGTATCCAGTGAGTGAACTGAACCTATGACCCTAAGCACCTGGTTAGAATTGGCCTTTGTGTAATAACCTGGGACAGCCCCTCCCTCCTGTAGGGCAGGTCAGCAAGAATAAAATCACATTTTAAAGCTATTTAAATTCAAATAACTTTTTCAAGGAAACCTATTCATACATTATCACTTTCTTATTTTCTATATATTTTACATTGAATTTCATACTTAGAAATATAATTTATTTTAATTGGAGGCTAATTACAGTATTGTGGTGGTTTTTGCCATATATTGACATGAATCACCCACTGGCACACATGTGTTCCCCCCATCCTAAACCCCCTCTCACCTTCCTCCCCACCTTATCTGGGTTGTCCCAGAGCACCAGCTTTGAGTGTCCTGATTCATGCATCAAACTTTCACTGCTCATCCATTTTACATATGGTAATATACATGTTTCAATGCTATTCTCTCAAATTACCCCACCCTCACCTTCTCCCACTAAGTCCAAGAGTCTGTTCTTTACATCTGTGTCTCTTTTGCTATCTTTCATATAGGGTTGTCATTATCATCTTTCTAAATTCCATATATGCATTAATATACTGTACTGATATTTATCTTTCTGACTTACTTCACTCTGTATAATAGGCTCCAATTTCATCCACCTCATTAGAACTGATTCAAATATATTCCTTTTTATAGCTGAGTAATATTCCACTGTGTATATGTACCACAACTTCCTTATCCTTTCATCTGCTGATGGGCATCTAGGTTGCTTCCATGTCCTAGCTATTGTAAACAGTGATGCAATGAACATTGGGGTACACGTGTCTCTTTCAATTCTGGTTTCCTCGGTGTGTATGCCCAGCAGTGGGATTGCTGGGTCATATGGCAGTTCTATTTTCAGCTTTTTAAGGAATCTCCACACTGTTTTCCATAGTGACTGTACTAGTTTGTATTCCCATCAACAGTGTAAGAGGATTCCCTTTTCTCCATACCCTCACCAGCATTTATTGCTTGTAGACTTTTTGGTGGCAACCATTTGGACTGGAATGAAATGATACCTCATTGCGGTTTGATTTACATTTCTCTGATAATGAATGATGTTGAGCATCTTTTCATGTGTTTGTTAGCCATCTGTATAACTTTGGAGAAATTTCTCTTTAGTTCTTTGGCCCACTTTTTGATTGGGCCATTTATTTTTCTGGTATTGAGCTGCTTCTATATTTTGGAGATCAATTATTTGTCAGTTATTTCATTTGCTATTATTGTCTCCCATTCTGAAGGCTGCCTTTTCACCTTGCTTGTAGTTTCCTTCATTGTGCAGATACTTTTAAGTTTACTTAGGTCCCATTTGTTTATTTCTGTTTTTATTTCCATTACTCTGGGAAGTGGGTCATAGAGGATCTTGCTGTGATTTATGTCAGAGAGTGTTTTGCCTATGTTTTCCTCTAAGAGTTTTACAGTTTCTGGTCTTACATTTAGATCTTTAATCCATTTTGAGTTTATTTTTGTGTATGGTGTAAGAAAGTGTTCTGATTTCATTCTTTTACAGATGGCTGATCAGTTTTCCTAGCACCACTTGTTTAAAGAGGTTGTCTTTTCCCATTGTATATTTTGGTCTCCCTTGTCAAAGATAGTTCAGTTCAGTTCAGTTCAATCACTCAGTCATGTCCAGCTCTTTGTGACCCCATGAACTGCAGCATGCCAGGCCTCCCTGTCCATCACCAACTCCTGGAGTTCACTCAAACTCATGTCCATCAAGTCAATGATACCATCCAGCCATCTCATCCTCTGTCATTCCCTTCTCCTCCTGCCCCCAATCCCTCTCAGCATCAGAGTCTTTTCCAGTGAGTCAACTCTTTGCATGAGGTGGCCAAAGTACTGGAGTTTCAGCTTTGGCATCACTCCTTCCAAAGAACACCCAGGATAAGATGTCCATATTTGTGTGGATTTATCTCTGGGCTTTCTATTTTGTTCCATTGATCTATATTTCTGTTTTTGTGCCAGTACCATACTGTCTTGATGACTGTAGCTTTGTAGTATAGTCTGAAGTTACACAGGTTGATTCCTTAAGTTCCATTCTTCTTTCTCAAGATTGATTTAGCTATTCGAGGTTTTTTATGTTTCTATACAGATTGTGAAATTGTTTGTTCTAGTTCTGTGAAAAATATCATTGGTAGCTTGATAGGGATTGCGTTGAATCTGTAGATTGCTTTGTGTAGTATACTCATTTTCACTATGTCGATTCTTCCAATCCATGAACATGGTATATTTCTCCATCTGTTTGTGTCATCTTTCATTTCTTTCATCAGTGTTTTATGGTTTTTGTATATAGGTCCTTTGTTTCTTTAGGTAAACTTATTCCTAAGTATTTTATTCTTTTCATTGAAATGTTGAATGGGATTGGTTCCTTAATTTCTCTTTCTGTTTTCTCATTGTTAGTGTAGAGGAATGCAAGGAATTTCTGTGTATTAATTTTATATCCTACAACTTTACTATATTCACTGATTAGCTGTAATAATTTTCTGCTGCGATCATAGGGTTTTCTATGTAGAGGATCATGTCATCTGCAGACAATGACACTTTTACTCCTTCTCCAATCTGGATTCCTTTTATTTCTTTTTCTTTTCTGATTGCTGTGGCTAGGACTTCCAAATCTAGGTTGCATAGTAGTGGTGAGAATGGGCACCCTTATCTTACTCCTTATTTAAAGGAAATGCTTTCAATTTTTCACCATTGAAGACAATATTTGCTGTGGGTTTGTCATATATGACTTATTACGTTTAGGTATGTTCTTTCTATGCCTGCTTTTGGGAGAGTTTTTATCACAAATGGATGCTGAATTTTGTCAAAGGATTTCTATGCATCTATTGAGATAACCATATGGTTTTTAATCTTTCAATTTGTTTATATGTGTATCACATTGATTGATTTGTGAATACTGAAGACTCCTTGCATCTCTGGGATAAAGCCCACTTGCTCATGATGTATGATATTTTTAATATGTTTTTGGATTCTGTTTCTTAGAGTTTTGTTGAGGATTTTTATATCTATGTTTATCAGTGATATTGGCCTGTAGTTTTCTTTTTTGGTGTGGCATCTTTGTCTGGTTTTGGTATTATGGTGATGGTGGCCTCACAAAATCAGTTTAAGAATTTACCTTTCTCTGCAATTTTCTGGAAGAGTTTGAGTAGGATAGGTGTTAGGTCTTCTCTCAATTTTTGGTAGAATTCACCTGTGAAGCCATCTGGTCCTGGGCTTCAACAAATCTTTTGTTGAAAGATTTTTTTTAAATTACAGTTTTATTTTCCCTGCTTATGATGGGTCTGTTAAGATTTTCTGACTCTTCGTGGTTCAGTTTTGGAAGGTTATGCTTTTCTAGAATTTGTCCATTTCTTCCAAGTTATCCGTTATATGGCATATAATTTCTCATAGTAGTCTTATTATCTTTTGTATTTCTGTGTTGTCTGTGATTTCTCCATTTTCATTTCTAATTTTATTGAGCTGATTCTTCTTCTTCTTCTTTTTTTTTTCTTGATGAGTACGGCTAATGGTTTGTCTATTTTATTTACCTTCTTAAAGAACCAGCTTTTAGTTTTGTTGATTTTTACTATAGTCTCCTTTTTTCTTTTTCATTTATTTCTTCTCTGATTTTTATGATTCCTTTGCTTCTACTAACTTTGGGCTTCTTTCCTTCTTCTTTTTCTAGCTGCTTTAGGTGGAAAGTAAGGTTGTTTATTTGACGCTTCTCTGGTTTCTTAAAGTAGGCTTGGAACCTCCCTCTTAGCACTGCTTTTACTGATTCCCATAGGTTTGGGGTTGTCGTGTTTTCATTTTCATTTATTTCTATGCATATTTTCCTTTCCTTTTTGATTTCTTCCATGATCGTTGGTTACTCAGAAGTGTCTTGTTTAGCCTCCATGTTTTTGTATTTTAATAGTGTTTTTTTTTTCCTGTAGTTGACATCTAATCTTACTGCATTATAAACAGAAAATATGCTTGAAATAATTTCAATTTTTAAAAATTTATCAAGGCTAGATTTACGGCCCTGGCTGTGATATATCTTGAAGAATGTTCCACGTCCACTTGAGTGAAAGGTGAAATCCATCGTTTTTGTATGAAATGCCTTATAGATATCAATTAGGTCTAACTGGCCCATTGTAGAATTTAAAGGTTGTGTTTCCTTGCTAATTTTCTGTTTGGTTAATCTATCCATAAAGTCCCCCACTATTATTGTTTTACTGTTAATTTCCCCTTTCATACTTGTTAGCATTTGCCTTACACATTGAGGTGCTCCTGTGTTAGGTACATATATATTTAAAATTGTTATATCTTCTTCTTGGATTGACCCTTGGATCATTATGTAGTGTCCTTTGTCTCTCATCATAGTCTTTATTTCAAAGTCTATTTTATCGGAGTATTGCTACTCCTGATTTCTTTTGGTCTCCATTTGCATAAAATATCTTTTTCCAGCCCTTCACTTTCAGTCTGTATGTGTCCCTAGGTTTGAGGTGAGTCTCTTGTAGACAGCATATATTGGGGTCTTAGTTTTGTATCCATTTGGCCAGTCTTTGTATTTTGGTTGGAACATTTAAACCATTTACATTTAAGGTAATTATTGATAAGTATAATAACCTCAGATATGCAAATGACACCACCCTTATGGCAGAAAGTGAAGAGGAGCTAAAAAGCCTCTTGAGGAAAGTGAAAGAGGAGAGTGAAAAAGTTGGCTTAAAGCTCAACATTCAGAAAACGAAGATCATGGCATCTGGTCCCATCACTTCATGGCAAATAGATGAGGAAACAGTGGAAACAGTGTCAGACTTTATTTTTGGGGGCTCCAAAATCACTGCAGATGGTGATTGCAGCCATGAAATTAAAAGATGCTTACTCCTTGGAAGAAAAGCTATGACCAACCTAGATAGCATATTCAAAAGCAGAGACATTACTTTGCCAACATAGGTCTGTCTAGTCAAGGCTATGGTTTTTCCAGTGGTCATGTATAGATGAGTTGGACTGTGGAGAAAGCTGAGCGCTGAAGAATTGATGCTTTTGAACTGTGGTGTTGGAGAAGACTCTTGAGTGTCCCTTGGACTGCAAAGAGATCCAACCAGTCCATTCTAAAGGAGATCAGTCCTGGATGTTCATTGGAAGGACTGATGCTAAAGCTGAAACTCCAATACTTTGGCCACCTCATGTGAAGAGTTGACTCACTGGAAAAGAGTCTGATGCTGGGAGAGATTGGGGGCAGGAGGAGAAGGGGACGACAGAGGATGAGATGGCTGTATGGCATCACTGATTTGATGGACATGAGTTTGAGTGAACTCTGGGAGTTGGTGATGGACAGGGTGGCCTGGCATGCTGCGATTCATGGGGTCACAAAGAGTCGGACATGACTGAGTGACTGAACTGAACTGAACTGATGATCTTGTTACCATTAGCTTTTTTGTTTTTGGTTCATTTTTATAAAGCTTTTCTGAGCTTCCTGCCTAGAGAAATTCCTTTAGCATTTGTTGAAGAGCTGGCTTGGTCGTGCTGAATTCTCTCAGCTTTTGCTTGTCTGTAAAACTTTTGATTTCTCCTTCATATCTGAATGAGATCCTTGCTGATAGAGTAATCTTGGTTGTAGGTTTTACTTTCATCACTTTAAGTATGTCCTACCATTCTCTTCTGGCCTGAAGAGCTTCTATTGAAAGATCAGCTGTTATCCTTATGGGGTCCCCTTGTGTGTTATTTGTTGCTTTTCCCTTGTTGCTTTAAATATTTACTGTTTGTGTTTGATCTTTGTTAGTTTGATTAATATATATCTTGTGGTGTTTTGCCTTGGGTTTTTCCTGTTTGGGATACTTAGGGCTTCTTGGACTTGGGTAGCTATTTCCTTCCCCATTTTAGGGAAGTTTTTGACTATTATGTCCTCAACTATTTTCTCCTGCCGTGTCTTTTTGTCTTCTTCTTCTGGGACACCTATGATTCGAATGTAGGGGCATTTAACATTGTCACAGTGGTCTCTGAGGTTGTCCTCATTTCTTTTAATTATTTTTTTCCTCTCTGTTTCATTTATTTCCATCATTCTATCTTTCACTTTGCTTATCCTCTCTGTTGCCTCAGTTATTCTGCTGTTGATTCCCTCCAGAGTGATTAATCTCAGTTGTTGCATTGTTCATTACTAATTGACTCTTGTTTATTTCTTCTAGGTCCTTGTTAAACATTTCTTGTATCTTCTAATCCTTGTCTCTTGTCTATTTATTTGTGACTCCATTATGTTTTCAAGATTTTGGATCATCTTTACTATTATTATTCTGAATTCTTTGCCAGGTAGACTCCCTATTTTCTCTTTTGCTTTGTTTGTGGATTTGTATCATGTTTCTTCACCTGCTGAATATTTGTCTGCATTTTCATTTAGATTGCTGTGTTTGGGGTGCCCTTTATACAGGCTGGAAGTTCATGGTTCCTCTTAATTGTTGAGTCTGCTCCCTGTGGGTGGAGTTGGACTAGTGGCTTGTCAAGGTTTCCTGGTTGGGGGAACTTGTGTCTGTGTTCTGGTGGGTGGAGCTGGATCTCTTCTCTCTAGAGTGCAATGACATGTCTACTAGTGAGTTTTGGGGTATCTATAAGTTTGGCATGACTTTGGGTAGCCTGTCTTTTAATGTTCAGCGTTGTATTCCTGTTTTGCTGGAGAATTAGCATGATATGTCTTGCACTGGAACTTATTAGCTTTTGGATGAAGCTTGGTTGCAGGGCAGGTATGGAGATTTTTGGATGAGCTCTTGTCTATTAAAGTTCCTTGGAGTCAGAAGTTCTCTGATGTCCTAAAGTTTTAGATTTAAGCCTCCTGCCTCTGGCTTTTAGTCCTTCTCTCACAGTAGCCTCAAGACTTCTCCATCCATACAGCACAGAAGAAAAAACCCCTAGGTTAATGGTGAAACAATTGTCCACAGTCAGAAGCACCCAGAGAAATTCATATATAGAGAATAGAAGGGGGTGGGGGGATAGAGGTGACCAGGAGAATAAAAGGGGGAGTCAAAAGGGGAGACAGCAATCAAACCAGTAATCAAATCACTAAGTGAAAATAAATACTGAAGATTAGATTCTTAAAGGTATAAAATTGATAACAAATATCAAAAAGCAAAGATTAAAATCCTAGAATAGAGATTAGACTCTCAAAAATGCAATATAAAAAAATACAAAACAAAATCAATCACAAAAGTTAAAAAATATATATTTTAACATATATCTTGTTGTGGGAAGTGTGGACCGGTTCAGTGTTAGATAGTCCCTTGTTCGAGCTTGTACTTGTTCTCAAGGTCTATAGATGTCTCTCAAATGCGCAGTCTCAGTATTAACTGCAGGGTTTTAATCTGCTGCACCTGCCACTTCCAGAGCAGTTCCCCCTTCTTTGTTTATTTTGGCTTCTTCTGTTTGCAAGTCTCTTCAGTGTCTATTATCCACCCTGACATGAGGTTGTGAAGGTGGCCACTTATTCAGGCTCATTTGTTCAGTTGTGTTGTGGGGAGGGAGGGACACTGCAAACAAATACTACTGGCATGTATGGGGAGTGCTCATAGTGAATGGACCACACTGGGTTTGCCACGGCCGAAGACGGCATGTACTTCCTGGGTCCACACTGCTCAGGCTCCAGGGTGCTCTGCAAGGGTACTGTCCCAGGTAGGTCCTGTGTTTTGTGCACTTCCCAGGTCTAAGCCACTCAGGTTCTTGGCTGGTCCTCGGGGCACAGATCCAGATTAGCTGTGTGTTTTGTGCTCTTCCCAGGTCCTAGCAGCTCAGGTGACTAGGTGCTTAGTGGGCACACTGTCCCAGATGGGCCTTGTATCTTATTCACCTCCCCTGTCCTGGCTGCTTGGTTTCCCAGGTGTGCTGTAAGAGCACAGTTCCGGGTGTGCTGTGTGTCTCCTCTGGGGTGCTGATCTCAGGCTGTGACACTCCTGGCAGATGTCAACTGTCCAGGATCCCAGGAAGACATGGTTAGCAACTGGGAGCCTCCTCACAGTTTGGTGGAAGATGCAGTCTCTGGGGCTGAGATTGAAGCAGTCCCTTGCCTTCTGTATCTGACTGTTGCATGTCTGCCTCCCTGCTTCTGTGAAGGAAGGGCCCTATATGTCAGCGACTTGCTCTCCTTTAGTATTCACTCCTTTGTTCTGTGAGCATGCCAGTGGGCACCAGGGAGCATTAGAGCCTTTGCAGGAAAGTTGTTGTTTTTTTTTTTTCATGTCTCTCTGATCATCCTACAGTTTGGGTTGCTATCTCACGTTAGCTCCCTCAGATTGTCCCCAGGGCATTCAGGTCCAGTCCTTAACCTAAGGACTGTTGATGCAGCCCATATCTCCTTGCCCAGATCGCACTCACTTGTGGTAGAAGGGAGTGTCTGTGCCACTTCTCCATCTCTGCTTGTTGTTGCAGTTAGGCCCATATTCTGTGTGTGTGTGTTTTAATTTTCCCTCCTGGTTATGTTGCTCTTTGAGATTCAAAAGTCCCCACAGACATGCCTGCGGGAGGGTTTCCTACTGTGTGAAAACTTCTCCTCCTTCACGAGTCCCTCCCCAGGAAGGATCTCCATCCCTAAATCTTCTGTCTCTGCTTTTGGCTTTTATATTTTGTCCTACCTCCTTTTGAAGAGATTGAGCTGCCTTTCTCAGTGTCTGGTGTCCTTCACCAGCTTTCAGAAGTTGTTTTGTGGAAGTTGCTCAACATTCAAATAATCTTTTAATGAATTTGTGGTGGAGAAAGTGGTCTCCCAATTCTATACCTCCTCCATCTTGGAACAATCCCACCATACTTTTCAACTTGTGTGCTTCCTTGGTGGCTCAGACAGTAAAGAATCTGCCTGGAATGCAGGAGAACTTGGTTCGATCTCTGGGTTGAGAAGATCCCCTGGAGGTGGGCATGGCAACCCACTCCAGTATTATTGCCTGGAGAATCTGCAGGGACAGAGGAGCCTGGCAGGCTACAGTCTTTGGGGTACAAAAAGTCGGACATGACTGAACAACTAAGCACAACACATCTTGTGTTTTAATTATTTAACTCATTGTTTGTTTCATTTAAGGCAAGCTCTTTGAATGAGCCTGCTGACAACCTCCTTAAACTGTGTCACATTGAATATACAGGAATAGAAGCACTTCTCTCCACCTCTCAGTTTAGCACTACATTCCACCTCTTCCTAAAAAATGGGAAACTTGTTAATCATGATACTGATTTCAGGATGTTTGTTTACTGGACCACAGTTATGAGTAACAGTGTGACTATGGATTAAATAAGGCCTCTGTTTCTCTCTTCATTCACTTCATACAGATAAACAATAACTCTCAAAGCCCAAACATCTTGCTTTCTTCACTTGCACTCTTCACAATATACTGGTCATTGCTTCCTATCAGTTCAGTTCAGTTCAGTCACTCAGTCATGTCTGACTCTTTGAGACCCCATGGACTGCAGCCACCAAGCCTCCCTGTCTATCACCAACTCCTGGTGCTGCTCAGATTCATGTCCATCAAGTCAGTGATGCCATCCAACCATCTCATCCTGTTGTCCCCTTCTTCTCCTGTCTTCTATCTTTCCAGAATCAGGGTCTTTTCTAATGAGTCAGTCTTCACATCAGGTGGCCAAAGTATTGGAGTTTCAGCTTTAGCATCAGTCCTTCCAATGAACACCCAGGCTGATCTCCTTTAAGATGGACTGGTTGGATCTCCTTGTAATCCAAAGGATTCTCAAGAGTCTTCTCCAACACCATAGTTCAAAAGCATCAGTCTTTGGCACTCAGCTTTATTTATAGTCCAATTCTCACATCCATACATGACTATTGGAAAAGCCATAGCTTTGACTATACGCACCTTTGTCAGCAAAGTAATTGCTTCATATAGCTTATATCATTTTGAGAAGCTAATACTTTTAATAAATTGGCACAAGAGTTGGAAGACAGAAGACTGTTTTCTTAGACCTCTTTGCTAATAAGTCAGAGGCATTGGCTGATTAAATATGTTATTTTTCATTGGCTAATGACCAATGTGTGTTTACTTCTCTTGGTTACCTCAAGATCGAAAGGAAAATAAATTATTGACAGAGATAGGACATCTCTGGTGCTGCTAGTCCAAATACTTTTTCTTCGCAGAATTTTTTGAAAAAATAAAATTAGCTGTTATTTAATTAACTTATTGATGAAGTAGTCTTCATTCTTCCAGAATTAATTTTATATTAAAAATATCCTATTATAATCCAAAACATAATTTACTACCTATACTTATAATCTCTGCATCATGTATAACTCCAGCAATATTAGAATCAATTAACTCAAGACATTTCACATGGGAGATTTCCAAGTGGATATATATGACTACTTTTTACAGAAGCCACCTCATGTCTCAATCAAACGTCTTATGCTATGGATCTTGATTTTCTTCTGTTTGTTGGTTTCTCCTTTGTAGTAGTGAAGATATCCTGAGTTATTCTTCTAATTTTCCTTAATGGAATACCATTTGTTGGTTCAGATATCTCACCACTGATTGGGATGCTCAATTTTAAAAGTTTTCTTAGGAAGATGGGATCAAGCTGAAAAGACAGACAAGTCAGCTGTCAGGGCCTCCTCCTGGCCAAATCTGGGACAATTTCAATATCAGTATATGTAGGATAGTAAAAATTATGAGCCAATATTTCAATATGAATTTTTGAGAATATCCTGATATATATAAATATATAAATCAATAAATAATTGAAAGTTTGATGAGTAGTGGGATATTTACAAGTTAAAAGTACCTCTTCTAAAAATAGTTCTTAATTTTAAAATGTGAAATTTACAATGGAGAATGCTAAAGACACCATTTTAACCCAGTGATCACCGGTTGTTGTTCAGTCTCAAAATCGTGTCCAACTCTCTGACCTCATGGACTGCAGCATGCCAGGCTTCCCCATCCTTCATTATCTCCTGGAGTTTGTGCAAATTCATGTCCACTGAATCAGTGATACCATCCAACCATCTCATCCTCTGTTGCCCCTTTCTCCTCGTGCCCTCGATCTTTCTCAACATCAGTTTGTTTGTTTGTTTGTTTTTCCAGTGAGTTGTCTTGTCCCATCTGGTGGCCAAACTATTGAAGCTTCAGCTCCAACGTCAGTCTATACAATGAATATTCAGTGTTGATTTCCTTTAGGACTGACTGGTTTGATCTGTCTGGAGTCCAAGGAACACTCAAGAGTCTTCTTCAGCACCACAATTCACCATAACTCAAAGCATGAATTCTTTGGCAGTCAGCCTTCTTTATGGTTCAACTCTCACATCCTTACATGACTCCTGGAAAAAACATACATAATATTGGCTACAAGCACCTTTGCTGGCAAAGTGATGTCTCTGTTTTTTAATATGCTATCTAGATTTGTCATAGCTTTTCTTCCAAGAAGCAAGCAAGTGTCCTTTAATTTCATGACTGCAGTCATCACTCACAATGATTTTGGAGTCTAAGAAAAGAAATCTGACACTAATTCCACTTTCCCCCTTCTATTTGCTATGAAGTGGTGGGACTGGATCACCAGTAAAGGGACTCATCAAAAGTGTGTGTCACACATGTGAAACAATGAGACGAATGCAGCATTAGTTTTGTGATTTTTTTTTTCCTACCAGTGAAGCATGACAAAGTTAATCATAGAACAAAAATAAGATGAGTTCAAATTCAAGCTGAGGAGCATTCTACAAAACAGATGACCTGTAATCTTCAAAATTTTCAAGGTTAAAAATTCAAGAAATGACCAAGAATTTGCACAGATTGAAAAAAACTAAAGAGACATGACAACTGCAATGCATCATGATTCTTATCATTTTTAATTCTTATAACTCATCTATTAAAGTGTTCTATTTTCCAGCTTATTGGGAAATAACTGACAAATAAAATTATATATAAACTATATGATTTCATATACATGTACATTGTGAAATCATATAGTTCTGAAATAAATCCCTTTACTGAAGCAAATGTTGAAACTTGGATGGGACTTGAGGATTATATAGTAAAAATGCATTAATGTTAATTTCCTGATTTTGTTAGATACATTGTATTTAAGGCTTTCCAAGTGGTGCGGTGGTAAATAATCCCCTTGTCAATGCAAGAGATGAAGAAGACATGGGTTTGATCCTTGTGCTGGGAAGATCCCCTGATGTAGGAAATGGCAACCCCCTACAATGTTCTTGCCTAGAAAATTCCATGGACAGAGGAGCCTGGTGGGCTGTAGCCCATGGGCTCACAGAGTCAGACAGAGAATGTCCTTATTCATATAAAATACACTAAAATATTCATGGGTATTGGGGCATCGGGTTAATACATTATTATCAAATGGCTCAGGGGAGAAATATTTTTGTACTGTTCTTGCTAAAATAAACAAATAGATTTTCCTAGAGTTGTAGCCTTTAATTAACCATGTGGCTGGTTTGGTTAATCACGGAAATGTTGATGAAACAAAATGAAGAATAAGGGACACCTTACATTTCAAAGTCAGGGGTTTCCATAGATTCTAAAGCAATGCAAGTTTTCAATTAGCTTAAAGTAAGTGATCATTCCTGTCAAAGTTTCTAAAAGTGCAATGATGGAGCAGACACTCTGGGCCCTACCATTCTTATGGTCCCCAGCAGCCCTTCAGTAAACACATCTCTGTCTATTTCCTGAAGATTATTTGGTGATCAAATCTATTCTGCCTGGCTACACAGATATAATTAAGTCTCTCAGGAGCAGCCTAGGGGCACTGACTAATGGATTAGTCTATTAATACTCCAGCTTCATTGCTCCATAAATGGGAGAAATCTTGAGGTGGATGTTCTATGAGGCTCCTAGAGTTCCCTACTGGGACTAAGCTCAAGCTGCCCATGGTGGTAACTTGCTTGATAACACACCTTTTACCAGTGGCTTTCTCTTCCATAAATCATTCTAACTTCACTCCCTGCGATTACCTCCCAAATAAACTACATGCATTCATGTCCTAGTTTCAATGTCTTGTTTCAGGGAACTCAAACTAAAACTTATGATTAGATTAATTATTTTCAGTAGAGCCCAGCCTAACTCTAGGCATAGATCCATATAAAGTTAAAATATTGTGCTATCAATTTCTTATCTCAATTTAAAACAGAAGCTTTTTGCCAATATATGTAAAATCTAAAAACTGCATTTGATAATAACACATTGTTAGCTGTTTTAAATATGGTTGAAAACATACAGATAGCAGGATAAGATGCTGTTTCTATTCCAGAACATGCATTATTATATATTCAATTATTACAATGGATGAATAACACCATTTGCTACAAGTAAAGGAACGACATGAAGAAAACAGCTCAGAAACAAAGCAAGAGTTCAAAGCTGTAGTAAAAATCATCAAGCTAATCCAATAGCTTGAAGGCATAAAAACCTTTCTCTGTAGATTTACTCTGAAGCTATATTTCCTAGAAGAAAACATATACGCACAAAAACACACTTTTACTCCAGTGCCCTTAGGAAATAAGACTTTGGGTCTTCATGCATTTTCAATTTGGCTGTCTCTGTCATTGGAATAAGAACAAATGAGAAACAGTAGAGGAGAAAATACAGAGCTGAGGCAAGTAGAAGTCATTCTATTATGTGCAGTCAGACTCGAGTGTGAATAGGGCTGCACCTGGAGGAAGAGAAAAAAGGAAGCATTCATCCATCTTTCCTCACGTGGAAAGCCAGATAGGGCAAAGGGGCTACCCTGTCAAGAGAATGATTCAGGAGTCCTTTCTCACTGAAGATTAATCATACCAAAGGGCAGGGGTAAAGAATACCCTGCTCTATTTGCTCCCCAATCTCTCCCCTCTGCCTGGGTCCCTAATGACTCTATTTTCATATGTCGAGATATTGGTAGAGCAGAGCTGCTGAAAGGTCTGGGACATCTGGGAGATGAATCACTCCTTGCAGAAATGGAACAATTAGTTACGTTTAGTCCAACACAAAGGCCTTGAGAGGTGTCTAATTGAGTGGCTTGCAACAGAGCCAGCAGGCAATGTGGATTTTAAAAGAATCCCACAATTAATTTCTGCATTGACCTAATGGGACATAATTTGTTAATGTGTCCAAAGCCCAGAGTGGGTCTTTTCCGTGATGTTCATGGATTTAAAGTGCATGGCATTCCCCTCTGTTTGTGCATACTTGGGTGAGTGCATGAACAGTAAAGGACATAGTTAAATGCAAGAATCTTTTGCAGTCCATTATTAAATCTGTGACCATTTAAACATAAAATGAAACATTCTGGCACACATTTCTCCAGAACATCAGGTTTGGAATTAGAAACATTGGCAGTGAAATGGTTTTGAAACTTTCAGATGTTTTATAAAAATTATATTGCCTTTGGACAATTTTAGAAATAGAAGGTAAAAGTGTTTTATTCAAAAAGTGGAAACAGATTATATTGTACAAGCCCCTTTGTCCAAGAACTAAAGCTTACTTTCTTATAGATGCTAAAAATATATTAACTACACAAACTTATGTGTGATTGTACTTCAGACTCCTGGTTCCCAGAGAATTAGTAGTATGTTTGTTAGCTTTAGTATCTTAAAGAATAAATTATAGTTATTACCTAAGTGCAGTAATGGAAGGAATCTGGAGGCTTGACCCTTTAGAATAATAATAATTTATCACTATAATTAAACTTGCATTTTCATAATAATGAAATTTGATATGAATTATTCCTAGATTTTATCTCTACTTTTTTTCACTGATTTTTTTGATTTCCAAACAAGCATAGTGTGTGAAGACAAACAGTCACTTTTACTGGAGTGTGTGAAAAAGTGAGGGAGTATAAGGAGTTGATTCATAGGAGCCCTTCCTGGCCTGAATTCAATGATGCCATAACTTCTATAATAGTCACAAAGATAACAACTAATTATCAATCTGGAAAGATCAAATTCACTAAATTAATCACAAATCTCCCCTTCTTTCTCATGCCTATCAGTGAAGTAGCTCTGCTTACAACTGTATTCTTGTGGCTCCCCATCACTAGGCTCCACGGCACAGCACACAGCAAAGGGGAGAGTGATGAGGGACTTTATAATGTTGGAGATTATATCACTTCAATGGGGTCTGATTTTGCAGGGGAACAGCCTGACTGAAGAAAACCAGAGTTGAAAATTCTTAAAGACATGGGGCTACCAGACCACCTTACCTTCCTCCTGAGAAATCTGCATGCATTTCAAGAAGCAATGGTTCAAACGACAAGGCTGTATATTGTCACTTTGCCTATTTAACTTATATGCAGAGCACATCATGTGAAATGCTGGGCTGCATGAAGCATAAGCTGGAATCAAGATTGCTGGAAGAAATATCAATAACTTCAGATATGCAGATGACAACACCCTTATGGCAGAAAGTGAAGAAGAACTAAAGAGTCTCTTGACAAGAGTGAAACAGGAGAGTGAAAAAGCTGGCTTAAAACTCAACATTCAAAAAATGAAGATCATGGCATCCAGTCCCATCACTTCATGGCAAATAGATGGTGAATGATGGAAATGGTGACATACTTTATTTTATTGGGCTCCAAAATCACTGGAGATAGTGATTGCAGCCATGAAATTAAAAGACACTTACTCCTTGGAAGAAAAGCTATGACCAACCTAGACAGCATATTAAAAAGCAGAAACATTACTTTGCCAACAAAGGCCCATATAGTCATAGCTATGGTTTTTCTACTAGTCATGTATGGATGTGAGAGTTGGACCATAAAGAAAGCTGAGCACTGAAGAACTGATGCTTTTGAACTGTGGTATTGCAAAAGACTCTTGAGAGTTCCTTGGACTGCAAGGAGATCCAATCAGTCAATCCTAAAGGAAATCAGTCCTGAATATTCATTGGAAAGACTGATGCTGAAACTGAAGCTCCAATACTTTGGCCACGTGATGCAAAGAACTAACTCATTGGAAAAGACCCTGATGCTGGGAAAGATTGAAGGTAAGAGAGAAGGGGATGACAGAGGATAAGATGATTGGATGGCATCACTGACTCGATGGACATGAATTTGAGCAAGCTCCAGTAATTGGTGATGGACAGGGAAGCCTGATGTGCTGCAGTCCATGGGGCTGCAAAGAGTTGGACATGACTGAGCGACTGAACTGAAATGATGTTTCAGTGAGTAGGATGATTTCTCTGTCAGGAAACAAAGCATTACAAAAAGATGGGAATAAGCAAGAGAGAAAAAGACTTAGGAATGGACGATGTGTGTCTCGTGGCTCAGCACTGTACCTTGATGATTGCAGCAAAGTGTCTTGGACATGATAGGCACTCAGTAAATGTATAATAAATGAATGTTTATTCATTCATTTATTCAACATTCATTCATTCATTCATTCATTCAACACAGCCCCTTAACCTAAAGAAGACTTGAGGTTAAAATAATGCAGGGCAATGAAGATATCATATCAATGAAGAGTTGCTTGTGAGTTTCCACTGCAAACCCAGAATCTGCATTTATATGTACAGTCTTTCAACATCACCTCAGTTCAGTTCAGTTCAGTCCCTCAGTCGTGTCTGACTCTTTGTGACCCCATTTTTGTCATCTGAATATCTGAGGTTATTGTTATTTCTCCCTGCAATCTTGATTCCAGCTTGTGCTTCATCTAGCCCAGCATTTTGCATGATGTACTCTGCATATAAGTTAAGTAAGCAGAGTGACAATGTACATCTACCTCAGTTTCCAGCAATCTTAGACAAATTTCTGCTCAATTTAGGCAACCACACAAGTCAATTGACTGGGTTATTGCATCAGCTGGTCATCTCAGTTTTGGTCACTGATCACTAGACTGGTTTTGAATGCTTCCAAGGCTGGAAATCTAAAAAGATTTCCTGGGGTAGTTACCCAAAAGTAGTGAAAGTAGAGCATTAGATATATAATTCTCACTACACTTCTGATCAACTATATATACCTTGTGATGCTGATGAGTGAAAAACATTAAATTACTAGTAAACAGAATAGCTGCTTCTATAAGTAGAATATCTAATAGTTCTATGAATTTTTTTAAACTTTTTTAGTGAAAAAAGTGTGAAAACTTTTTTCCTTGAACATCTTAGTTGCTCAGTTATCAATATCATAATTCTAAGCAAAAATCCGGAGACGGCAATGGCATCCCACTCCAGCACTCTTGCCTGAAAATCCCTTGGACGGAGGAGCCTGCTGGGCTGCGGTCCATGGGGTCGCTAAGAGTCGGACACGACCAAGCGACTTCACTTTCACTTTTCACTTTCACGCATTGGAGAAGGAAATGGCAACCCACTCCAGTTCGTTCCTGGAGAATCCCAGGGACGGGCGAGCCTGGTGGGCTGCTGTCTATGGGGTTGCACAGAGTCAGACACGACTGAAGAGACTTAGCAGCAGCAGCAGCAAGCAAAAATCACTAGAAGACCTCTGCCAAGCCAAAACTTGTACAGAGAAATGCATGTACTAAAAAATTATATCACTTAAAATGAAACAGAGGGAAAATGTCATCCTTGATGGAAAACTGTTGGAATTCATAGACCAACAGATATCATGTGGAAATGCTTATGTTAAGAGTTAAAAATACATTCAAACAGGCATACCCTTACTATTTTCATGATCTTCATGTGATGGCATAAAGAAGCTTCCAACATTTACTTTTGATACTAGGATTGCATCCTTAGTTCTTTGACTCTAGTTAGAAGATTTTCTCCCTGGATTGTCTGTGAACTTTGAAATTGAAGCTACACAACTAGCCTTGATGGCTGCAGGGCAACACAGAATGTTTTTCCTTATTATTATAGCATCTTATAATGTATAATATTTCCAAAAGCCCAGTGGTACATTTACCTGTCAGCATTCTCTGACCCTGGGAGGTAATTTCTCTGTCTGAAATATGAGTACATTCTGTTTCTGAAATGTTCTAGAATATAAAAATATTGGTGTGTGGTTTGCCCACCATGAAGCTTGGTTGTGACTGTGTTGCTGAAGCAAGGCTACTTCTACAAGACAAGATATAAAATTCAACAAGCTGTTACATCACATTATGGACCAGGAAATCGGAGACATGCAGATGTTTGATTTACTGATCACACAAAAGTGTTTCATACCAAGGTTGCCTAATATGATTATTTTGAAGAAGTCACTTCATGTGTTAAACTATCTTAGATACAGAAATATATATTCTTACTTTATTCAACAATGATTTGACATACGACATGAGTTGGTCCACCTTGGGGAGTGTGATCCATGTGAAATGTTGATGTAAAGCAAGGGAAGAAGGAAGGTAGAATCTTTCAGCCAGTTCAGTTTAGTCGCTCAGCTGTATTTGACTCTTTACAACCCCATGGACTGCAGCATTCCAGGCTTCCCTGTCCATCAGCAGCAAAGCTTGCTCAAACTCATGTCCATTGAGTTGGTGATGCCATCCAACCATCTAATCCTCTGTTGTCAACTTCTCCTTCCTTCAATCTTTCTCAGCATCAAGGTCTTTTCCAATGAGTCAGTTCTTTGCATCAGGTGGCCAAAGTATTGGAGTTTCAGCTGCAGCCTCAGCCCTTCCAATGAATATTCAGGACTCATTTCCTTTAGGATGGACTGGTTTAATCTTCCTGCAGTCCAAGGGACTCACAAGAATCTTCTCCAAGACCACAGTTCAAAAGCGTACATTCTTTGGCACTCAGTTTTCTTTACAGTCCACTCTCACATCCATGCATGACTGCTGGAAAAACCATAGCTTTTACTAGACTTTGCTGGCAAAGTAATGTCTCTGCTTTTTAATATGCCATTTAGGTTGGTCAAAGCTTTTCTTCCAAGGAGCAAGTGTCTTTTAATTTCATGGCTGCAGTCACCATCTGCAGTGATTTTTGAGCTCCCCAATTTAAAGTTTCCATTTTTCCCCATCTTTTTGCCATAAAGTGATGGGACTGGATGCCATGATCTTAGTTTTATAAATGTTGAGTTTTAAGCCAACTTTTTCACTCTCCTCTTTCACTTTCATCAAGAGGCTCTTTAGCTATTCTTCACTTTCTGCCTTAAGGGTGGTGTGATCTGTGTATCTGAGGTTACTGATATTTCTCCTGGCAATCTTGACTCCAGCTTGTCCTTCATCCAGACCAGCATCTCACATGATGTACTCTGCATAGAAGTTAACTAATCAGGGTGACAATATACAGTCTTGATGTACTCCTTTCCCAATTTTGAACCAGTCCGCTGTTACACATCTGGTTCTAACTGTTGCTTCTTGACCTGCATACAGATTTCTCAGGAGGCAGGTAAGGTGGACTGGTATTCCCATCTCTTGAAGAATTTTTCAGTCAGTTGTGATCTACACAGTCAAAGGCTTTGGTGTAGTCAATAAAGCAGAAGTAGATGTTTTTTCTGGAACTCTCTTGCTTTCTCAATGATCCAGCGGATGTTAGCAATTTGATCTCTAGTTCTTCTGCCTTTTCTAAATCTAGCTTGAACATCTGGCATCTGGAAGTTCACATACTGTTGAAGCCTGGCTTGGAGAATTTTGAGCATTAATTTGCTAGCATGTGAGATGAGTGCAATTGTGCGGTAAGTCTGAACATTCTTTGGTATTGCCTTTCTTTGGGATTGGAATGAAGAATCACATTTTCCTGTTCCATGGCCACTACTGAGTTTTCCAATTTGCTGGCATTTTGAGTGCAGCACTCTAACAGCATCATCTTTTAGGATTTGAAATAGCTCAACTGGAATGCCAGCACCTCTACTAGTTTTGTTTGTAGTGATGCTTCCTAAAGCCCACTTGTCTTCACAATCCAGGATGTCTGGCTCTAGGTGAGTGATAGCACCATTGTGATTATCAGAGTCATTAAGATCTTTTTTGTATAGTTCTGTGTATTCTTGCCACCTCTTCTTAATATTTTCTATTTCTGTTAGGTATATACATACCATTTCTGTCCTTTATTATGCCCATTTTTGCATGAAGTGTTTCCTTGATATATTTAACTTTCTTGAAAAGATCTCTAGTCTTTCCCATTCTATTGTTTCTCTCTATTTCTTTTGACTGATCACTGAGGAAGGTTTTCTTATCTGTCCTTGCTAGTCTCTGGAACTCTGTATTCAAATGGGTATATCTTTCATGTTCTCCTTTGTCTTTCACTTCTCTTCTTTTCTCAGCTGCTTGTAAGGCTTACTCAGACAACCATTTTGCCTTTTTGCATTTCATTTTCTTGGGGATGGTTTTGATCACTGCCTCCTGTACATTGTCACAAACTTCCATGCATAGTACTTCAGGCACTTTGTCTATCAGATTGAATCCCTTGAATATATTTCTCACTTCCACTGTATAATCATAAGCAATATGATTTAGGTCATAACTGAATGGTGTAGTGGTTTTCCCTACTTTCTTCAGTTTATGCCTGTATTTGGCAATAAGGAGTTCATGATTTGAGCCACAGTCTGTTCCCAGTCTTGTTTTTGCTGATTGTATAGAGCTTCTCCATCTTTGGCTGCAAAGAATGTAATCAATCTGATTTTGGTATTGACCATCTGGTGATGTCCATGTGCTGAGTGTCTCGTGTTGTATGGAAGAGGGTGTTTGCTGTAATCAGTGTGTTCTCTTAGCAAAACTCTGTTAGACTTTGTCCTGCTTCATTTTGTACTTCAAGGCTAAATTTGCCTGTTACTCCAGGTATCTCTTGACTTCCTACTTTTACATTCCTGTCCCTTATAATGAAAAGAACATTTTTTATGGGTGTTAGTTTTAGAAGGTCTTGTAGGTCTTCATAGAACTGTTCAACTTCAGCTTCTTCAGCATTGGTAGTTGGGTCATAGACTTGGATTACTGTGATATTGAGTGGTTTGCCTTGGAAATGAACAGAGATCATTCAGTAGTTTTTGAGATTACACCAAAGTACTGCATTTCAGACTCTTTTCTCACTATGGTGGCCACTCCATTTCTTCTATGGGATTATTGCCCACAATAGTAGATATAATGGTCATCTGAGTTAAATTCACCCATTCCGGCCCATTTTAGTTCACTGATTTCTAAAATGTTGATGTTCACTCTTGCCATCTTCTGTTTGACCACTGCTAATTTACCTTGATTCATGGACCTAACATTCCAGGTTCCTGTGCAATATTGTTCTTTACAGCATCAGACTTCACTTTTGTCACCAGTCACATCCACAACTGGGCATTGTTTTTGCTTTGGCTCAGCCTCTTCATTCCTTCTGGAGATATTTCTTCACTTTTCTCCAATAGCATATTAGGCACCTACTGACTTGGGGAGTTCATCTTTCAGTGTCAAATCTTTTTGGCTTGTCATACTGTTCATGGAGTTCTCAAGGCAAGATACTGAAGTAGTTTTCCATTTTCTCCTCCAATGGACCACATTTTGTCAGAACTCTCCACCATCACCCATTCATCTTGGGTGGCCCTATATGGTATGGCTCATAGTTTCATTGAGTTAGACAAAGCTGTGATCCATGTGATCAGTTTGATTAGTTTTCTGTGATTGTGTTTTTCATTCTGTCTGCCCTCTGAGGGTTAAGGATAAGAGGCTTATGGGAGGTTCCTAATGGAAGAGACTGACTATAGGGGAAACTGGATATTGTTTTGATGGGTAGAATTTTTATTGCCTTTATAAATTGGTTCGACTTGAATATGAAGATTTTACAAGAGTGTGTGCGTTAGTCATTCAGTTTTTCCCTAGTCTTGCAACCCCCATGGACTGCAGCCTCCCAGGCTCCTCTCTCCATGGAATATTCCAGGCAAGACTACTGGAGTGGGTAGCCATTCCTTTCTCCAGGGATTGAGCCCCAGGTGTCCTGCATTACAAGCAGGTTCTTACTATCTGAGCCACCAGGGAAGCCCTTCAAAAGGGTAGGTGAAGGTTTTTTCTTTAGTTTGAATTTCCAGTTCTCCTATTTATCCCCCAATTATTATACTTTAGAGATTTTCTACAACAATCTGTCCTTTGCCATCACATGGGTTTGTACTTGTTTTTGCAAGTAATCCTTTGTTTTCTGAAAGGGAGAAGGTGTGGAAACAAAGGGAAAAAAGACTCATGTGCTTGTGATTTAAATCATATGTTCTCTTTTTAGACTCAAATTCAAGAGGGTGCATGCTATTATAGATCTATCTTCTTTCTTGGCATCATGACACCACTTTCCAATTTATTGCTACAACTTCTTTGTGGTGATACTAGACAGGCCTGGGACCTGGGACCCTTTGCTTCAGTGCTGCAAAATTTGCGCCTGGAAAAACCTCTCCTTGAGCAACAAAATACAAAGAAACTCTACTGGACTAAAAATAACTATTTGCATGCACACTTGGGGCAAATTCTGGACACAAAAGAAACTAATGAAAACAGGGTTTGGGGGGTAAAAGCAGGGTACTGTGCATGTCTCCTGCACACAATATTATCTAAGAGGTGGGCAAAACATTAAACCACTCCTCTGATCTGACCCCTGGACACACCACAACCCTTATGACACAACACTTAAGGAAAAGCTTGCACCCATCCTTGGGGAGCAAGCAAGCAAGGGAATCTGTTGTTTGTTCTTGCTCCCCCTGCTGCAGCAGGGTCCCCAATAAAGCCTTGCCTAAATTTCTTGTCTGGCCTCTATTCAATTTCTACTGACTGGGGAAGGCCAAGAACCCTGATTTGTAACAACATAAAGTCACTTCAGGATCAACAAGAGTAAATCTGGATTCAGTAACTGAAACTGCTATTTTCTCTTTTGCTCTTCATGAGCAATTATTTATTGCATGTACCACATACTGTGCACTATGATGGAAAGATATGCAGGGGAGTTGAAAATACCTTAGGAGACAAATACTTGGAAAAGTAGAGACTACTTTTTCTGTCAAATGAAACAGGTACAAAGTCATCATGATGTGACTGGATATGTAGAAAAATAAAGAGAAATTCAGTGATGCTGAGATGTGATGGATGAGGTTGATTAGACGGCTAGTGTAGCAGGAGAAAGGAAGTATGAAGTAAAATTATGGAAATTCTAAAGTAACTCCAGATGAGATTTGAGAGTTAAAATATAGGTCATGGTGAAACTGAGGTAGGTATAGGAACTTCCAGTGACAATCATGAAACTGTCAGGTAGTTAGAAAAATATAAAAAATAAATGAGTCCAACATGGAGAACCATGCAGAGGGAGGGGGAAAAGTCCATAAAAAGGGAAGTTGAGGATCTGAGTGAGAACCTCTGTTCCTGAGTATAATCAATCAGGCAAACACTGCTATATTGTCCCCTATTTTGCAGATGGTAAAGAATCTATCTGCACTGTGGGAGACCAGGGTTTGATCCCTGGATCGGAAAGATGCCTGGAGAAGAGAATAGTAACCCATTCCAGTGTTCTTGCTTGGAGAATTCCATGACAGAGGAGCCTGGTGGGCTACTGTCCATGGGGTTGCAAAGAGCCAGATATGACTAAGCAACTAACACAGTACCACTATATAACGTGCGAAAACACACCCTCTTACCTGATAGGTCCTGGGTGTAACCAGTCAGGCATATGCTGGGATGGTCACCTATTGCACATAGGGTGTAACCAATCAGACTCTGGGAGAGGAAACAAAAATGTATAAAAAGGGATGCCAAGAGGACTCAGGGTCTTTCAGAGTCAGCCTGTCCTTGTGGCTTGGGGAGCTCTTGCCTGCTGCCTGCTTCACACTTCAGCTGTAACTGAGCTGTAACTAGTTTGTTACAAACAGGGCCTAAATCCTGCTTAATAAAATCTTGCCTGTTTGAGCTATAAGTAGTCTGTGGTTCCAAACCTTTGTTATGACGAGGCAAGGACAGAGGGAGAGAATACACCAAAATGACATTACTAAAGTAAATATCTTGATGAGACCATAGCTTAAGTGTCCAAACATTGTTTGTTAGAAAATAAAGCTGAGAATAATTCCTAAAATAGAAAAGGATAAATGAATGGTCATATGTGAAGGGTGAGCAAAAGCAGACACCATGTTGATTCTGAATGCCAAGCTTTCTTCTTTACCTATGGGATTCAGGTCATCTTTTACTTCCTCTCTAGCCTATATTCCAGGAAATTTTGGTGACACATCAATGTCTTCTGAGCAAAGTAAAAATTTCCTGCTTTTTTTGTAGGAAATGCCATCTGTACTCTCCCCAGATCCAGAATATGCAAACCTGAGTAACAAGTACTAGTCTCTCCATCTCTTTTCTTTAAGGATTTTTTTGCTGGTTGCTAGAGCCATGTTTGCTGGTGCACATGGGAAGGCAGAAATATCAAGGAGTTAACAATTCCAACCCATGTGGAATTACTGAGGACTGATATATAGTACTCTCAAGTCCCTTCAACCTTTAGGAGCAAAGTACCCGAGGAATGTGTTCACTACTATTTCTGAGTTCCCCAGTGAGACTGAGCTTCAGTTGCCCAGAGTTATTGGGAAATTCACTCTGGTAGTTTCTTCTTCTTCTCACTCTCACTTCCCCACTTCATCATTACTGTTTCCAGATCACTTTTTAAAATAAACCATTTGCATTTGAATCCTTAACTGTGAGTCTATTTTTGGGAAAAGCTAAGACATAAGGCATTAACATCATTTGTGACCAGGTCCTATCTAGTCTTCTCTTCTTTGTCATTTTCAAATGCTACAAATGTGCCACTATCTGTCTTACCAAGAAAGTAAACTCACGGAGAACTTTGCCATTTTCACAATATTTAATCACACATACATCTGTTTCCCCTGAAAATCTCTGATGTCATGGAACCCAGAAACTGTATTCTATTTACATCAGGGTCCTTAAAACTTGGTACAATGGCTGGTACATATG
Source organism: Ovis aries (assembly GCF_016772045.2). Taxonomy (NCBI): domain Eukaryota; kingdom Metazoa; phylum Chordata; class Mammalia; order Artiodactyla; family Bovidae; genus Ovis; species Ovis aries. The sequence goes on along the minus strand of NC_056066.1, from coordinate 49,726,202 downwards.
AGATGCTGTGATTCTTAATTTTATGTGTCAACTTGAAAGATCATGGAATGTCCAGACATTTGGCCAAATATTACTCGAATGTCTCTGTGAAAAAAATTTTGAATGAATCATTTGAACATACTGATGAACATGGAATCAGTAGACTGAATGAAGAAGATTGACTCCTTTAATGTGGGTGGGCCTCTTCCAATTAATTAAAGATTTGAAAAGAATAAAAAAGCTGACTTTCTTTTAAGTAAGAAGCATTTCTTACTACCTGACTACCTTTGAACTAGGATATTGTGCTGTTGTTGCTGCTGTTCTTTTCCTGCCTTTAGGTTTGAACTGAGTCTGCCTACTGCTGATTTGGGGACTTATCAGCCTACATAATCATGTGAACCAATTTCTTATTGGTTCTGTTTTTCTCTGGAGATCCATAAGAACCCTAATACATATTTTAGTACCAATGATAGATCTAGAAGAACTGAATTTTAAGGATAAATTTAATGAATTGGTTCCTTGGCTTTTGCAATTGCTCTCCTAGCTGATTAAATCTAAAATGTTAATAACTCTTTTCCCAGTAGTAAAGAGAGCACTGAAATTCATGACATAATATGGCAATAGAGATATGCAAAACATCACTATTGGATACGCCTAATTAACCACTTACAAGAAGCAAGGATGTGGGTGATATTTTTAAAGACTTTTAGCAAACTAACAAATATACTAAAATCGGATGGTGGCTCCAATGTTGCCGGACAAGATGGGGGAGAAAAAATTATGAGCTCAGAGATTTGAAATCCCAGCTCAAGCACCACATAAATGACATAAGAACTATCAAGTCTGCCCTGAAAGAGACTCTTATCTCCCATAACCTCAGGAATGAAATTTTTGACATTGACCTGTGACTGACTGAGTTACAGTGTGAATTAAACAATGTAGATTCTCCTCAGCAGCCAACCTAAGCACCCCTCTTTGTTTCCAGACAGTTCAGTTCAGTTGCTCAGTCATGTCTGACTCATTGCAACCCCATGAATTGCAACACGCCAGGCCTACATATAACCAGGTTCAAATCCCATCACACCCCTAACGGGGAGTTAAAGAGTGTGACCCATGAGGAGATGAGCTACAGTTAAAAAGAATTACTTGAGTTTTCCAAATTATACAAACAGAAATCCAGGGAACACATGTGGGAATGGATTTTAAGGGTTTGGGAAACGGTGGAAGCAACAGAATGTCAGATCAGCCCAAATTTATTGATTTAGATTCAATAAGCAGAGAGTTTGCATTTAATGTTGCAGTTTGGTGAGTAACTAGGAGCTCTAACAGTTTTCTTGTTTGCTTCGTCGAAACATGAAGGTGGCCTGTAGTTACTGAGTTAGAAATGCCAAACTAACTTTGGTTTAATGTAGAAGAAGGAATTCAAAGACTTGGGATATTGGAATATTACAGTGGGCTTGTTATTTAAAACCTACTCATCCCTGGTGGCTCAGAAGATAAAGGATCTGCCTGCCATGAAGGAGACACAGGTTCAATCCCTGGGTCGGGAAGATACCCTGGAGAAGGAGTTGGCAACTCACTCCAGTATTCTGCCTGGAGAATTCCATGGACAGAGAAGCTTGATGAGCTGTAGTCCATGGGGTGGCAAACAGTTAGACACAACTGCATGACAAACATATCCACCCTGAGAGGGTTTAGAGATACCCATTTTGTGACTATGAGAAATAAATCTGTGAAGAAAGCCGTGATAACTCTTGAAGAGCTTTGTGATCACTCTGTAGGTAAGAACTTACAGTGGAAACAGTGGTGACTCACTTGGGAGATGTAAATACAATGACTGAATCTGAGAGTAGCAGGGGCCATGTGACAGCACTAGGTCACCAAATGCAAGGTGGATGTGGTTACTCTTATGGAAATGGGAGTCAAAGTACCATTGAAATAGTCTGATTCATGAAGATGGATGGCATTGTCCAGCTGACCAAAGTGTCTTGAAGTGAAATAGATAAGGAGTCTACTAAAATCTTACTTGTTCTAAGCAGAAAAGTTCTAAGTCAATTGAACAGAAATCTAACCTGATGATATTAGCATAGACTTTCAGTCAGTTCCAAGACTTGAGCCAATTTACAGATGCAAAATCACTTGAATGAAAGGAATTGAGGAAAAAGAAATAATCAGATATACAGGGGGCTACTGGACACTGGTTCTGGACTAACACTAGTTCCAGGAGACCAAAAACATCCCTCTGGTTAGAGAAGAGACTTACTGAGGGAAGGTAATCAATGAAATTTCAACACAGGTTCATCTCACAGTGGGCCCACTGGGTCCCTGAATGCATCTTAATGTTATCTTCCTAGTTCCTGAACACATAATTGGAAAGATATGTTCCTCAGTTAGCAGAATTCTGACATGTAGAGTGAGGGCTTCTGTGGGAGGAAAAGCCAAGTAGAAGTCATTAGAACTGTTTCTGGAGCGGTGCCTACATGGGTGCAGGAGGGCCTAGAGGAGCCATCCCACGTTGAAGGGCAGGAAGGGCGGCAGTGAGGAGATACCCCTCATCCAAGGTAAGGAGCAGTGGCTGCGCTTTGCTGGAGCAGCTGTGAAGAGATACCCCATGCCCAAGCTAAGAGAAACCCAAGTAAGATGGTAGGTGTTGCAAGAGGGCATCAGAGGGCAAACATACTGAAACCATATTCACAGGAAACTAGTAAATCTAATCACACTAGGACCACAGCCTTGTCTAACTCAATGAAACTAAGCCATGCCCGCGGGTAACCCAAGACAGGCGGGTCATAGTGGAGAGGTCTGACAGAATGTGGTCCACTGGAGAAGGAATGGCAAAGCACTTCAGTATTCTTGCCTAGAGAACCCCATGAACAGTATGAAAAGGCAAAATGATAGGATACTGAAAGAGGAACTCCCCAGGTCAGTAGGTGCCCAATATGCAACTGGAGATCAATGGAGAAATAACTCCAGGAAGAATGAAGGAATGGAGCCAAAGCGAAAACAATACCCAGCTGTGGATGTGACTGGTGACAGAAGGAAGGTCCGATGCTGTAAAGAGCAATACTGCATAGGAACCTGGAATGTCAGGTCTATGAATCAAGGCAAATCGGAAGTGGTCAAACAAGAGATGGCAAGAGTGAACGTTGACATTCTAGGAATCAGCGAACTAAAATAGACTGGAATGGAAGTCTATTCCAGTCAACTGGTCAACTCAGATGACCATTATATCTACTATTGCAGGCAGGAATCATTCAGAAGAAATGGAGTAGCCATCATGGTCAACAAAAGAGTCCGAAATGCAGTACTTGGATGTAATCTCAAAAATGACAGAATGATCTCTGTTCGTGTCCAAGGCAAACCATGCAATATCACGGTAATCCAAGTCTATGCCCCAACCAGTAATTCTGAAGAAGCTGAAGTTGAACGGTTCTATGAAGACCTACAAGACATTTTAGAACTAACACCCCAAAAAGATGGCCTTTTCATTATAGGGGACTGGAATGCAAAAGTAGGAAGTCAAGAAACACCTGGAGTAACAGGCAAATTTGGCCTTGGAATGCAGAGTGAAGCAGGGCAAAGACTAATAGAGTTTTGCCAAGAAACTGGTCATAGCAAACACCCTCTTCCAGCAACACAAGAGAAGACTCTACACATGGACATCACTAGATGGTCAACACCGAAATCAGATTGATTATATTCTTTGCAGCCAAAGATGAAGAAGCTCTATACAGTCAACAAAAACAAGACCAGGAGCTGACTGTGGCTCAGATCATGAACTCCTTATTGCCAAATTCAGACTCAAATTGAAGAAAGTAGGGAAAACCGCTAGACCATTCAGGTACGACCTAAATCAAATCCCTTATGATTATACAGTGGAAGTGAGAAATTTAAGGGCCTAGATCTGATAGATAGAGTGCCTGATGAACTATGGAATGAGGTTTGTGACATTGTACAGGAGACAGGGATCAAGACCATCCCCATAGAAAAGAAATGCAAAAAAGAAAAATGGCTGTCTGGGAAGGCCTTACAAATAGCTGTGAAAAGAAGAGAAGTGAAAAGCAAAGGAGAAAAGGAAAGATATAAGCATCTGAATGCAAAGTTCCAAAGAATAGCAAGAAGAGATAAGAAAGCCTTCTTCAGCAATCAGTGCAAAGAAACAGAGGAAAAGAACAGACTGGGAAAGACTAGAGATCGCTTCAAGAAAATTAGAGAAACCAAGGGAATATTTCATGCAAAGATGGGCTCGATAAAGGACAGAAATGGTATGGACCTAACAGAAGCAGAAGATATTAAGAAGAGGTGGCAAGAATACACAGAAGAACTGTACACAAAAGATGTTCATGACCTGGATAATCATGATGGTGTGATCACGCATCTCGAGCCAGACATCCTGGAATGTGAGGTCAAGTGGGCCTTAGAAAGCATCACTATGAATAAATCTAGTGGAGGTGGTGGAATTCTAGTAGAGCCATTTTAAAACCTGAAAGATGATCATGTGAAAGTGCTGCACTCAATATGTCAGCAAATTTGGAAAACTCAGCAGTGGCCATAGGACTGGAAAAGGTCAGTTTTCATTCCAATCCCAAAGAAAGGCAATGCCAAAGAATGCTCAAACTACTGCACAATTGCATTCATCTCACATGCTAGTAAAGTAATGCTCAAAATTCTCCAAACCAGGCTTCAGCAATACTTGAACTGTGAACTTTCTGATGTTCAAGCTGCTTTTAGAAAAGGCAGAGGAACCAGAGATTAAATCTCAAACATCCGCTGGATCATGGAAAAGGCAAGAGAGTTCCAGAAAAACATCTATTTCTGCTTTATTGACTATGCCAAAGCCTTTGACTGTGTGGATCACAATAAACTGTGGAAAATTCTGAGAGAGATGGGAATACCAGACCACCTGACCTGCCTCTTGAGAAATCTGTATGCAGGTCAGGAAGCAACAGTTAGAACTGGACATGGCACAACAGACTGGTTCCAAATAGGAAAAGGATTACGTCAAGGCTGTATATTGTCACCCTGCTTGTTTAACTTATATGCAGAGTACATCATGAGAAACGCTGGGCTGGAAGAAGCATAAGCTGGAATCAAGATTGCCTGGAGAAATATCAAGAACCTCAGATATGCAGATGACACCACCCTTATGGCAGAAAGTGAAGAGGAACTAAAAAGCCTCCTGATGAAATTGAAAGAGGAGAGTGAAAGAGTTGGCTTAAAGCTCAACATTCAGAAAACGAAGATCATGGCATCTGGTCCCATCACTTCATGGCAAATAGATGGGGAAACAGTGGAAACAGTGTCAGACTTTATATTTTTGGCTCCAAGATCACTGCAGATGGTGACTGCAGCCATGAAATTAAAAGATTCTTACTCCTTGGAAGAAAAGTTATGACCAACCTAGATAGCATATTCAAAAGCAGAGACATTACTTTGCCGACTAAGGTCCATCTAGTCCAGGCTATGGTTTTTCCTGTGGTCATGTATGGATGTGAGAGTTGGACTGTGAAGAAGGCTGAGCGCCGAAGAATTGATGCTTTTGAACTGCGGTGTTGGAGAAGACTCTTGAGAGTCCCTTGGACTGCAAGGATATCCAACCAGTCCATTCTAAAGGAGATCAGCCCTGGGATTTCTTTGGAAGGAATGATGCTAAAGGTGAAACCTCATTATTTTGGCCACCTCATGCAAAGAGCTGACTCATTGGAAAGACTCTGATGCTGGAAGGGATTGGGCCAGGAGGAGAAGGGGACGACAGAGGATGAGATGGCTGGATGGTATCACTGACTCAATGGACGTAAGTTTGAGTGAACTCTGGGATTTGGTGATTGACAGGGAGGCCTGTCGTACTGTGACTCATGGGGTCGCAAAGAGTCGGACACAACTGAGCGACTGAACTAATGCTGTATTCTTAAAGAGATCATAGAGATTCGTGACACCATCAGGGACATGAAAGATAAAGGTGTGATGATGCCCATCACATCCTTATTCAGTTCTCCTATTTGGCTTTTGAAGATGGATGGATCATTGAGAATGACAGTGGTTTATTTTAAGGTTACTCATGCAGTGTTTCCTGTTGCACTAGATATAGTTTATTTGCTTGAGAAAATTAACACATCTATTGATATCTAGTACACATTGATCTGGCAAATGCTTTTATCCTCCACACCTGTCAAGAAGGAAAACTAGAAGCATTTTTCTGATAATTCCAGAATACACCTTCATTGCATTCCCTCAAAAGTGCATCAACTCTCCAGGTCTCTCTCATAATTGAACTCATAGGGATCTCGATTGCTTTCTCTTGCACAAGATATCACACTGGTCCATTACATTACTGATACTATGATGATTGGACCTGGTAAGTAAGAAGTAGCAATTACTATAAGCTCATTTGAAAAACTCATCAGTGGCCACAGGACTGTAAAAAGTCAGTTTTCATTCCAATTCCAAAGAAAGGCAATGCAAAAGAATGCTCAAACTACTGCACAATTGCACTCATCTCACATGCTAGTAAAGTAATGCTCAAAATTCTCCAAGCCAGGCTTCACCATACGTGAACTGTGAATTCCCTGATGTTCAAGCTGGTTTCAGAAGAGGCAGAGGAACCAGAGATCAAATTTCCAACATCCGCTGGATCATGGAAAAAGCAAGAGAGTTCCAGAAAAACATTTATTTCTGCTTTATTGACTATGCCAAAGCCTTTGACTGTGTGGATCGCAACAAACTGTGGAAAATTCTGAAAGAGATGGGAATACCAGACCATCTCACCTGCCTCTTGAGAAATCTATATGCAGGTCAGGAAGCAACAGGTAGAATTGGACATGGAACAACAGACTGGTTCCAAATAGGAAAAGGAGTACGTCAAGGCTGTATATTGTCACCCTGGTTATTTAACTTATATGCAGAGTACATCATGAGAAATGCTGAAGTGGAAAAAGCACAAGTTGGAATCAAGATTGCTGGGAGAAATATCAATAACCTCAGATACGCAGATGACACCACCCTTATGGCAGAAAGTGAAGAGAAGCTAAAAAGCCTCTTGATGAAAGTTAAAGAGGAGAGTGAAAAAGTTGACTTAAAGCTCAACATTCAGAAAACGAAGATCATGGCATCTGGTCCCATCACTTCATGGCAAATAGATGGGGAAGAGTAGAAACAGTGTCAGACTTCATTTTTTTGGGCTCCAAAATCACTGCAGATGGTGGATTGCAGCCATGAAATTAAAAGACGCTTACTCCTTGGAAGAAAAGTTATGACCAACCTAGATAGCATATTCAAAAGCAGAGACATTACTTTGCCAACTAAGGTCCGTCTAGTCAAGGGCATGGTTTTTCCTGTGGTCATGTATGGATGTGAGAGTTGGACTGTGAAGAAGGCTTAGCGCTGAAGAATTGATGCTTTTGAACTGTGGTGTTGGAGAAGACTCTTGAGAGTCCCTTGGACTGCAAGGAGATCCAACCAGTCCATTCTGAAGGAGATCAGCCCTGGAATTTCTTTGGAAGGAATGATGCTAAAGCTGAAGCTCCAGTACTTTGGCCACCTCATGTGAAGAGTTGACTCATTGGAAAAGACTCTGATGCTGGGAGAGATTGGGAGTAGGAGGAAAAGGGGACGACCGAGGATGAGATGGCTGGATGGCATCACGGACTCAATGGATGTGAGTCTCAGTGAACTCTGGGAGATGGTGATTGACAGGTCGGCCTGGCGTGCTGTGATTCATGGGATTGCAAAGAGTTGGACACGACTGAGTGACTGAACTGAACTGAACTGATTGGTAAGATATTTGTGTGTCAGATGATACAAAATAAACCTGACTAAAATTCAAGGTGCTTTTAGCTCAGTCTTATTTTTTAGGGTTCCAGAAGTATGGGGACATGCCAAGATATTTCTTCTAAGATGAAGCATAAGTTGCTGCCTCTGGCCTCTCTTCCAACCAAGAAAGAGACACAGTACCTAGTGGCAGAAATTTGATCAGTGCATGCTTGTTTATTTTGCCTGGAAGAATAAATGGTCAAATCGAGATTATATATCAATTCATGGTTTAAGGCCAGCAGGGAAGAGGTTTGGTGATAGACCTCTTTGAACAGCTAAAGAGCATAAATATTTTTGTGTTCTGTATGGATGTTCATCAAATAGTGATCTTAACAGAGGAAGACTTTAATAATCAAGTAGATAGTATGACCCATTGAGTGGGTACCAGTCAGCCTTTCTCCTTCCTCCCTTTCATCACCCAGTGGATTTATGAATAAAGTAGCCATGGTGACAGGATAGAGATCATGTATGAGTTCAATAACAAGGACTTCTTCACCAAAGCTGACCTGGCTATGGTCACTTCTGAGGGCCCAATCTGCCAGCAGTAGAAATCAACACTAACTCCCTAATATAGCACTATTACATAAGTTAATTAGCCAGTTAGCTGTTGTCATGTTGATTGCATTGAACCACTCCATTACAGAAAGGACAGCATTTTGTCCTTATTGAACTAGACACTGAATACAGATTTGCTTTCCCTGCAACTGTTCTGCCTAAACTGCTGTCTGCAGTCTTATATGATTCTGGTATGTCACACAACATGACTTCTGATCAAGAAGCTCACTTCACAGCAAATGAAGTGCAGACAAGGGCCCATGCCCATGGAATTTACTGGTTTTACCATGTTCCCCAATACCCTGAAGAAATTTTTGATGGAACAGCAGAATGGCTTCTTGAAGACTCAGTTACTGTGCATCTTGTGGCAGTAATTTGCAGGTATGGGGCCAGCTTCTCTAGAAGGCTGCATATGGTTTGAATCAGTGTCCAATATAACAATAGATGGTACTATTTCTCCAATAGCCAGGAATTCATGTGTCCATGATTTAATTTGTGGAAATAGGAGTGGCACCACTTACTTATTATTCCTAATGGCCCACCAGCAAAAATATTTGCTTCTTGTCCCCATTACTTTGTGATTTCCTGACCTAGATGTCTTAGTTCCAAAGGGAGAAATTCTTCCACTAGGAGACGTAACAATGATTCCACTGAATCACTGCCACCATCCACACTGAGCTTCTCATGCATTTGAATCAATAGACACAAAAGGGAGTTTCTGTGGTGACTGATCCAGACTATAATAGGATATTAGACTGCTACTCCACGGTGGAGGCAAGTAAGAGTATGTACAAGAAATCCTTAAGGGTGACTCTTAGTGTTTCCATGGAGAAGTACAACATCCCAAACCAAGTAGGATAGCCTAGATCTCTCAAGAATGAAGGTTTTTCTCATCCCACCAGATAAAGGATCATGACCAGCTGAAGAGCTGGCTCAAGGGAAAAGAAATACAAAACTGGCAGTAGAAGAAGATAGTTACAAATGCTAGTTGCAATCTCATGATCAGTTACAGAAATAATATCTATAACTGTCATGAGAATTTCCATTTTTGTTATACATATGTTTGTGTGTATGAATACAAGAAAACAATTTCTTTGTTTTCTTCCCTCTCTTATTCCACTATCATGTATCATAAGATATATTGGCTTTATACTATAGTATTTAAGTATTGTCAACGTTGCTGCTGCTGCTGCTGCTAAGTCGCTTCAGTCGTGTCCAACTCTGTGCGACCCCATCGACGGAAGTCCACCAGGCTCCCCCGTCCCTGGGATTCTCCAGGCAAGAACAATGGAGTGGGTTGCTATTTTCTCCAATGCATGAAAGTGAAAAGTGAAAGGGAAGTCGCTCAGTCATGTCCGACTCTTTGCGACTCCATTGACTGCAGCCTACCCAGCTCCTCCATCCATGGGGTTTTCTAGTCAAGAGTACTGGAGTGGGGTGCCATTGCCTTCTCTATTGTCAACTTTACATCATAGTATTTAAGTTAGTGGGACATCAAGGAAAAAAGTAAGCATCACTCAAAGACTTGCCTCCTCTACTGGGGAGGGTTTAGTGCATTTTCAGTTGTAGGTAGAATAGTTGAATCACATTAGGTGAAATTTAGACCTTTTTGCTATCTTTTCTTGAAAATTACAGATGGTTTCAGGAGATGGGTATGCATGCCAAGTTGACAAGGGCTAGACTTGAAATGATTAATTTTATGAATCAACTTGACTGAGCAATGGGATGCACAGGCATTTGGTCAAATGTCATTCTGGTGTGTCTTTGAGGGTGTTTCTGGTTGACATTTGAATCAGTCAATTGAGTTAAGCAGATTACCCTCCCTAATGTGGATGGACCTTTTTTCAATCAGTTGACAGTTTAAATAAAATAAAAATGCTGACCCTCCCTTGAGTAAGAGGGAACTGTTTTGTTTTTCTCTGCCATCAGACATGAACTGAAATTTTGGCTCTTTCTGGGTCTCAAGCCTTCTGGAATTTTGATAGACTCACAGCCAGCTCCCATGGTTTCAGCCTTTCAGACTTCATCTAGAACTATACCATCAACTCCCTTAGGTTTCCAGTTTGGCTGCAGATCTTGGTACTCATCAGCTTCCATAATTACATCCACTAATGCCTTATAATCCTTCATATTTAATACATATATGAAATCCTATTGGTTCTGTTTCTGTGGAGAACACTGACTAGTACAGATTAACTAGTTTTGAAATTGTGTTAGACAGAGTTAATTATTTTAGTAGCAATTTTTGTATAAGAGACTATAGTGTTGAGCATATTTGTGACTTTTTCTTCTGGGATTTTAAATAAGCTGACTTGAGTGGTAATTTGGTATCCCCACATGTCCAGGAATGATAAAATTTCAGGGCTGCACTTGATTTACCTGAGACACCTTGACGTGTCTCAAGAACAGAGATGAGAATATGCATTGAGAAACACCATCCAACAAGTATATGAGTGTCAAGTATGTGTTAGGTTCTGAAGTGAGGAAATCTCACTTCATGGAGCATATCACCAAGTGAGAAAGAAAGACATTTTAGAGATAACTCACAAGTAAATTAATAATCACAAATTCAGATTCAATCTTAAGGGATGTAATAAATTTTCTAAGAGTATGTATAATAGAGAAGCTTAATCTCTTCTAAAGAGTTAGTTGCTTAGTGCCCTCTCTCCACCTGGCCCAAAAGCAGTGCCCTGGAGGTGGTTCCAGGAAGAGAAAGTGTTTACAAAATCAGAGATCATGACTGGAAACAGTGAGTTTGAGAACATGTTGCCTTAGCTGTCATCTGTATATTTGAAAATTAGCATTAAGAAGCCACTGCCACAGCTGTAGCTCAACACCAGCAAAACATGGAGACTAAAGCACCAAGCAATGAATGATGGTTTAAATGAAATTCATCTCATGAATACAAAGTAGATCATTACTTTCCTCTCAGAATACAAAGCTCAGATGAAAAAGAAGACTATCATTAACAGGAAAGGGAAACAAAAGCAAAAAGAGACTATATCAACCTAAAAAGGTTTTGTACAGCAAAGGAAACCACCAACAAAATGAAAAGGCAGCTCACTGAATGGGAGAAGCTACTTTAAAATGATATATCCAAAGAACTCATACAATTCAATAACAAAAAAAACTCGATTAATAAATGGGCAGAGGACCTGAATAAACATGAATCCAGAGAAGACATACAGATGGCTAATAGGTATATGAAAAGATGTTCAACAGTCCAATAATCTGGGAAGTACAAATCAAAATGACAATGAGATAGCACCTCACCATTCTCACCTGTAAGAATGACTATCATCAATAAAACTACTGTATGACCCAGCAATCCCACTACTGCCCATATACCTGGAGAAAACCATAATTCCAAAAGACACATATACCCCAGTGTTCACTGCAGCACTACTTACAATAGTGAGGACATGGAAGCAATCTCAGTGCTCACTGATGGGTCAATGGATAAGAAGATGTGGTGCATATATATACAATGGAATAATTAGCCATAAAAGGAACTAATTTGATTCAGTAGAACTCACGTGGATGAACATAGAGCCTTTTATATGGAGTGAATTAAGTCAGAAGAAGAAAGACAAATATATATTAATGCATAATATGTAATGTAGAAACAATGGTACTGAATAACCTATTTGTAGGGCAGCGATAGAGATGCAGACATAGAGAAACAGACTTGTAGGCACAGTGGGGAAAAGTGGGTTGGATGAATTAAAAGAGTAGCACTGAGATATATGCATTACCATATGTAAAATAGATAGCCAGTAGAAATTTGCTGTATGATCCAGGGATCTCAACTTGGTGCTCTGTGATAACCTCTAGGGGTGGGATGGCACGGGAGGGAGGTTCAAGTGGGAAAGGACATATGCAAACCTATTGCTGAATCATGTTGATGTATGGCAGAAACCAATGCAACATTGTAAAGCATTTATCACTCATTTAAAAATTAATTAATTAAAAAAAGCATGTGTACACCTGTGGCAGATTCACGTTAATGTATGGCAAAACCAATACAATATTGTAAAGTAAGTAAATAAATCAATAAATAAAAAATATATACTTGAAAAAAAAAAAAGATGGCAAACGCTGAGTAAGTGAGGATATGGAGAAAAGAGTATCACTTGTATATTGTTGATTGGATTGTAAATTAGTGTAGCCACTATAAAAAAACAGAAAGGGGATTTTTCAAAAAATGTAAAACAAAATTGCTATATGATCCAGAAATTTCACTTCTGGTTATCTACTCAAAGAAAACAGCAAGACTAAATCAAAAATATATGTGCACTCCACATTCATTGTAGCACATTTTACAATAGCCATTCACACTTACAGTGTAAGTAGCCATCAATAAGTGAATGGATAAAGAGGAGGTGGTGTGTATCTGTAGGTATACACACACACACTCACACACATATATATGCATATTATGTGTATATACATATATACATAATGTATAAATACAGTGAGTAGCACTCAGCAATAAAAAAATTAAATATTGTTTCTTGCCACAATATGTGTAGATGTAGAGAGCTTTACACTAAGATATTTAACTAAACAGATTGATCAAATGGATCACAGCCTTGTCTAACTCAATGAAAATATGAGCCATGCCATAAAGAGCTGCCAAAGACAGACAGGAAATGGTGAAGAGCTCTGACAAAATGTGGTCCACTGGAGAAGGAAATGGCAAACTACTTCAGTATTCTTGCCTTGAGAACCCCATGAACAGCATGAAAAGGCAAAAAGATATGACATTGAAAGATGAACTCCCTAGGTCAGTAGGTGTTCGATATGCTATTGGAGAAGAGTGGAGAAATAGCTCCAGAAGGAATGAAGAGGCTGAGCCAAAGCAAAAACAATGCCCAGTTGTGGATGTGACTGGTGATGAAAGTAAAGTCTGATGCTGTAAAGAATAATATTGCATAGGAACCTGGAATGTTAAGTCCATGAATCAAGGTAAATTGGAAATGGTCAAACAGGAGATGGCAAGAGGGAATATTGACATTTTAGGAATCAGTGAACTAAAATGGACTGGAATAGGAAAATTTAATTCAGATGACCATTATATCTACTACTGTGGGCAAGAATCCCTTAGAAGAAATGGAGTAGCCCTCAAAGTCAACAAAAGAGTCTGAAATGCAGTACTTGGGTGCAACCTCAAAAACAACAGAATAATTTCTGTTTGTTTGCAGGCAAGCCATTCAATATCATGGTAAGCCAAGAATATGCCCCAACCACTATTACCAAAGAAGCTGAAGTTGAATTAAGCAGGACAAAGCCTAACAGCGTCTTGCCAAGAGAATACACTGGTGATAGCAAATACTCTCTTCCAACCACACGAGACAACTCAGCACCTGGACATCACTACAAGGTCAATACTGAAATTAGATTGATTATAATCTTTGCAGCTGAAGATGGAGAAGCTCTGTACAGTCAGGAAAAAAAAAAAAAAAGAAAAAAAGAAAAGAAAGAAAGAAAGTAAGTAAGAAAGACCAGGAGCTGACTGTGGCTCAGATCATGAACTCCTTATTGAAAATACACACGTAAATTGAAGAAAACCATTAGACCATTCAGGTATGACCTAAATCAAATCCCTTATGATTATACAATAAAATGGCAAATAGATTCAAGGGATTCGATCTGATAGACAGAGTGCCTGAATAACTATGGACAGAGGTTTGTAACATTGTACAAGAGGCTGTGATCAAAACCATCTCAAAGAAAATGAAATGCAAAAAGACGAAATGGTTGTCTGAGGAGGCCTTACAAAGAGCTGAGAAAAGGAGAGAAATGAAAGGCAAAGGAGAAAAAGAAAGATATATGATATATCCATCTGAATGCAGAACTCAAAGAATATCAAGGAGAGATAAGGTATCCTTCCTAAGTGAGCAATGCAAAGAAATAGAGGAAACAATGGAATGGGAAAGACTAGAGATCTCTTCAAGAAAATTAAAGATATCAAGGGAACTTTTCATGCAAAGATGGGCACAGTAAAGGACAGAAATGTCATGTACCTAACAGAAGCAGAAGATATTAGGAAGAGGAGGCAAAATACACAAAACAGCTATACAAAAAAGATCTTAATGATCCAGATACCACAATAGTGTGACCACTCACATAGAGCCAGACATTCTGGAATGTGAAGTCAAATGGGCCTTAGAAAGCATTACTATGAACAAAGCTAGTGGAGGTAATGGAATTCCAGCTGAGCTATTACAAATCCTAAACTATGATGCTGTAAAAATGCTGCACTCACTATGCCAGCAAATTTGGAAAACTCAGCAGTGGCCACAGGACTGGAAAATGTGAGTTTTCATTCCAATACCGAAAAAGGCAATGCCAAAGAATGTTCAAACTACCATACAGTTGCACTCATCTCACACACTAGCAAATTAATTCTCAAAATTCTCCAAGCTAGGCTTCGATAATATGTGAACTGAGAGCTCCCAGATGTTCAAATTGGATTCAGAAAAGGCAGAAGAACCAGAGATCAAATTGCCAACATATGTTGGATCGTAGAAAAAGCGAGAGAATTCCAGAATAACATCTACTTCTGCTTCATTGACTGTGCTAAAGACTTTGACTGTGTGGATGACAACAAACTGTGGAAAATTCTTAAAGAGATGAGAATACCAGACCACCTGACCTGCCTCCTGAGAAATCTGTATGCAGGTCAAAAAGCAACAGTTAGAACCTCACATAGAACAAAGGACTGGTTCAAAACTGGGAAAGGAGTATATCAAAGCTGTATATTATCAACCTAATTATTTAATTTATATACAGAGTACATCATGGGAAATGCTGGGCTGGAAGAAGCACAAGCAGAAATCAAGATTTCCAGGAGAAATATCAATAACCTCAGATATGTAGATGACACCATCCTTATGGCAGAAAGTGAAGAGGAACTAAAGAGCCTCTTGATGAAACAGAAAAAGGAGAGTGAAAAAGCTGGCTTACAACTCAACATTTGAAAAACAAAGGTCATGGCATCTGATCCCATCACTTCATGGCAAACAGATGGAGAAACAATGGAAACACTGACAGACTTTTTCTTCTTAGTCTTCAAAATCACTGCAGATGGTGACTGAAACCACAAAATTAAAAGATGCTTGCTCCTTGGAAGAAAAGTTATGACAAATCTAGCCAATATCTTAAAATGCAGAGACATCACTTAGCTGACAAAGGTCCATATAGTCCAAGCTATGTTTTTTCCAGTAGTCATGTATGGATGTGAGAGTTGCACGATAAAGAAAGCTGAGAGCTAAATAATTGATGCTTTTGAACTGTGGTGCTAAAGAAGACTCTTGAGAGTCTCTTGGACTGCAAAGAGATCCAACCAATCAATCCTAAAGGAAATTAGTCCTAAATATTTGGGAGGACGGATGCTGAAGCTGAAGCTCCAATACTTTGGCCACCTGATGCAAAGAACTGACTCATTGGAAAAGACCCTGATGCTGAGAAAGATTGAAGACAGGAGGAGAAGAGGACAGCAGAGGATGAGATGGTTGGATGGCATCACTGACTCGATGGACACGAACTTGAGCAAGCTCCAGGAGTTTGTAATGGACAGGGAAGTCAGCTGTGCTGTAGTCCATGGTGTCACAAAGTGTGGGACATGTTTGAATGATTAAGCTGAGTTGAACTGAAAGAGTTAGAGAAATTTTTTGAGGAAGTGTCATGTAAAGTAAAATATGAAGGGTGAGGAAGAGATATCCAAATGAAGAGATGAAGATTATTCCAGAGCAAGAATAAGTTTGTGGAAAAGCCTTGAGGCAAAGCTAAAAGATGAAATTTTCATTTCACATCTATTCTAAAAATAGATTATTGGTACCCACAGAGTGACTCATGCAAACTAATCTTCTCAGATTTCTTTGACAAATGACTTTTGGCTATTATGTCCTATATAGTACAAGAATAAGTAATGGGAAGTGTGAAGAAAATAGGAAACTGATATATTTTTACCATTTCCTCTATCTGCTTAATTGCATCTCTGTCAGTAGCTATGTACCCTGTATGGCTCCAGCTCTGACCTGATAATCTCCCTCATTTCAAGGTCCCAGAATGTAGGATGGTCTTGTCACCCATCAGGGGCCATGACTCCGGGGTTCATGCAATGCAGTTTCTATGTGGAATTTCAGCCTTAAGCATGACCACATTTTCCTCATTTTGCTAATCTTTCAAATAACTCAGGTCCTCATTTGACTTCATAAATCTTTACCCCTAGGGTAATCAAATGCCTATATTAAAATATCTCTGCTAAAAACATCTAGACTTGTTTCTGTTGCCTGCTAGACAGAGAAAGAAAGAGGTAGAATCAGGGTTTAATACCAAGTTGGCTTCATAGACTGTGCTTTTAGTTATTATTTTATAGCATCAAATATCTTGTTGCCAAATATATAATTTCCTGGCTAGAAACTGAAATTAGCCAACAAAATAAATATCTCATCATGTAAAACTTCTCTAAAATGGGTTTGGGACCATAATGTGTATGCATGGCTGTATATCAAATACTTAAATTTATTTTATATGTATCCTAATTATAGCTGAATTAGGTTTTTCCAGTAGTCATGTATGGATGTGAGAGTTGGACTATAAAGAGAGCTGAGCACTGAAGAATTGATACTTTTGAACTGTGGTGTTGGAGAAGACTCTTGAGAGTCCCTTGGACTGCAGGGAGATCCAGCCAGTTCATCCTAAAGGAAATCAGTCCCGAATGTTCATTGGAAGGACTGATGTTGAAGCTGAAACTCCAATTCTTTGGCCACCTGATGCAAAGAGATGACTTATTTGAAAACACTGATACTGGGAAAAATTGAAGGCAGGAGGAGAAGGGGATGACAGAGGATGCGATGGTTGGATGGCATCACCAACTCAATGGACATGAGCTTGAGTAAACTCTGGGAGTTGGTGATGGACAGGGAGGCCTGGCGTGCTGCAGTCCATGGGGTCGCAAAGAGTTGGACATGACTGAGTGACTGAACTGAATTGAATTATATCTGAGGGCTTCCCTAGTGGCTCAGTGGTAAAGAAACCACCTGCAATGCAGGAATTGTGTGTTTGATCCCTGGGTTGGGATGATCCCCTGGAGAAGGAAATGGTAACACACTAAAGTATTCTTGACTGGGAAAATCCCATAGATAGAGGAGCCTGGCAGGCTGCAGTCCATAGGGTTGCAAAGAGTCAGACATAACTTAGTGACAACATCATCAAAGTTCTAGCTGATTGTTGAAACTTCAGGTCTCAGCAAACTCATCTCATTATTTCAATGTGATGATTATTTTAATAATGTGATAATAATTAGCATGTCAGAGATATTTCTAGGTATTAGGGATGTGGTAGGGAGAGAAAACTTCAAAGAACATTCTTTCTAAAAGCAAAAGACACACAAAATGAATATATAAGGAAACTAGATGTAAATAATTTATGTGAAGAGGACAAGCTAGTAATAGGATAGTGTATGAGACTTAAATTACATTTAAGAATACTATTATTATAAGGAAGACAATGTCTTCTTCACTAGACAATAAATGAAATTTAGTTTTCAAGACAACAACTATTTCAGGAAGCCTCTTTGTTAATTGTATCTTCAGTTTAATGTTTATGCATCCTCACATATAAACATACATGTCTATATATAATAGAACAATATATATATACATACATACAACAGAGATGTATATATGTGTCTTCTACAAATGGTTGAATACTATTTATTTAAATAGCCTATATGATGCTTCAACTACAGTTCAGTTCAGTCACTCAGTCATGTCCGACTCTTTGCAACCCCATGGACTGCAGAACATCTGGCTTCCCTGTCCATTACAAACTCCCGGAGCTTGTTCAAACTCATGTCCAGTGATGCCATCCAACCATCTAATCCTCTGTTGTCCCCTTCTCCTCCTGCCTTCAATCTTTCCCAGCATCAGGGGCTTTTCTGAGTCAGTTCTTCTGTATCAGGTGGAGAAAATACTGGAGCTTCAGCTTCAGCATTAGTCTTTCCAATGAATATTCAGGGTTGATTTCTTTTAGGACTGACTGGTTTGATCTCCAAGGGACTCTCAAGAATGTTCTCCAGAACCCCAGTTCAAAAACATCAATTCCTTGGTGCTCAGCTTTCTTTATGGTTCAACTCTACATCAGTACATGACTACTGGAAAAACCATACTTTTGACTATATGGACATTTGTTGGCAAAGTAAAGTCTCTGCTTTTTAATATGCTGTTTAGTTAGTCTTAGCTTTTCTTCCAAGGAGCAAGTGTCTTTTAATTTCATGGCTGCAGTCACCATCTGCAGTGATTCTGGAGCCCAAGAAAATAAAATCTGACACTCTTTCCCTTATTACCTTGCCTTGAGGTGATGGGACCAGATGCCATGATCTTAATTTTTGAATGTTGAGTTTTAAGCCAGCTTTTTTACCCTCCTCTTTCACTTTCATCAAAAGTCTCTTTAGTTTCTCTTCTCTCTGCCATAAGGGTCTGTTAAGAAGTGGGTAATCTGGACAGAATCTTTCATGCAGTGAAGAGAGATATTGCACAAAGGGATTCCAGTTGTAATTATTTGTGCAAATATTTCACTCACTCACTCTTGCAAGTATTTGTAAATCCCAAGAAAAAGCATACTTATAAATATCTTTACTGGCAATGCCTGGAAATACCGCCAGAGAGTAATCCTTCTCCTACAAGTAAAACATTTTCTGTTTTCTTAAAAAAAATGATTATAATTAATTGATTCTTTTAAAATTTAATGGTGCTCTTGTTTGCTAATTCTAACTTCTGTTCAGGGTTGTTTTGACGTAGTTGATTTATTTCCTCATAATGGGTTGTATCCTCCTTGTTCTTTGCATGCTTTGTAGTAGTTGATAGGATACCTGACATTCTGAATTTTACCTTCCTGAGTAGTAAATAATCTTATAGTCCTCTAAATATTCTTGAGTTTTGTTTAAAGATGTAGTTAAATTCGGAGAAGGCAATGGCACCCCACTCCAGTACTCTTGCCTGGAAAGTCCCATGGATGGAGGAGCCTGGTAGGCTGCAGTCCATGGGGTCGCTAAGAGTCGGCACGACTGAGTGACTTCCCTTTCACTTTTCACTTTCATGCATTGGAGAAGGCAATGGCACCCCACTCCAGTATTCTTGCCTGGAGAATCCCAGAGCCAGAGGAGCCTAATGGGCTGCCATCTATGGGGTCGTACAGAGCCGGACACGACTGAAGCGACTTAGCAGTAGCAGTAGCAGTAGTTAAATTACTTGAGAACATTTAATTTCTTCTGTGCTATTTTTTTTAACATCTCATGTTTTAAATTTGGCCACTGATTCCATTTAAACAACTATGGTCCAAACAAAAGCCATCTACAGGTCAGATTTGAGAAACACAGGGATAGTCCTTTGAAGGGGGGAAAAAAATCACTTAATTCTCTTATGACCCTTATGACTGCTGGGCATATACCCTGAGAAAACCATAATTCAAAAAGACACATGTAGCCCAATGTACAATGCAGCACGGTTTACAATAGCCAAGACATGGATGTAATCTAGATGTCCATCAACAGATGAATGGATATAGAAGATTTGGCACATATATAAAATTGAATATTACTCAGTCATAAAAAGGAACTAAATTGGGTCATTTGTAGTGGTGTGGATGTACCTAGAGTCTGTCATATAGAGTGAAGCAAGTCAGAAAGAGAAAAACAAATGTATTGCTGCATATATATGGAATCTAGGAAAATGGTACTGATGAACCTGTCTGCAGGGCAGGAATAGAGATGCAGATGTAGAGAACGGACTTGTGGAGAGTGGGAGGGGGAGGGTGGGATGAGTTGAAAGAGTAGCATTGACGTGTGTGTGTGTATGTGTGTGTGTGTGTGTGTGTGTGTGTGTGTGTGTATAGATATATAACCACTAGTAAAATAGATAGCTAGTATGTTTTGTTTTTAAGATTTGTTAAGTGTAACTGGGAATAGTGCTCAGTCAAGGGCTAATTATTTCCCAGGATTGAGGCAAATTATTTCTGTGTACTCTACATGAAGCCTCTGAATCTTGAGGTTTTTTTGTCTGGCTGATGGGAGCAGGCGTTACTTACAATCCCTTGATAGTCCCAGTTAGATAGACCAGTGTCTAATCTTTTCAGGACATTCTTTCTTCAGCTTCAAGTAGTTTCCTCACATACATAGATTGATCAATACACCAGGGGACCTTCCACAAATTTCCATGGTTCTCTCTCTGTTCAGCTCTATCCTCTTTGGTCCTCTATTGTGTCAGCTTTAGCTACAGTGTTCTTTGTAGGTTCTCATCTCTGTCTCCTCTTCCTGAACAGCCCTTTTGTGCTGTGGTCTGGAAACCATTCCAAGGCAGTCGTCTGGGATAATAGAAAGGCTCATTTCTCAAGCATCACTGTCTTTCATTGCCTCATGTCCAGTGCCTTGCAAACTATTGTTTCACATATTTGTCTGTTTTTCTCTTATTCCAGATGGGAGGGTAAACATCATATTTTTCCTGGTATTTCATCTTGGCCAGAAGTGGAAGTCATTTCTATACTTTTTAATCAAAGATTCCTGATGACTTTTTTTGTTATGTCATTCTTCATATTCATTCATTCAAAATATATGGAATAATTGCAATGAACCACAATAACACTAAGGATATAGATTTGATTCTCCAACTTAACAAATTAAGCCCAGAAATGTTTAGACACAGAGGTAGAGAAGTAGATTTTTTTCCTACAACTTAGTTCTCCTTAAAAAAAATTAAATGATTATAAGGAATCTAAATATTTTATGCTGACAAAAGTCACGATGACATTAAAGTTAAGGCTGCTCTAGAACAAAGACAATTTCATTTATTTCTTTAGTTTAGAAGGGTAACGTGGAATTATTGAATGTTATAGATCTGAACTTCTCAAACTTTAACATACATGAAGCATTTTCTTTTTATTTTTTTGTAAAATGCTGAATTCTGGTCTTAGGTGAGGTCAGGCATGCTGCATTTGTAATGAACTCCCAGAGTTTGCAAATATTTCTAGGTGCTGTATTTGATTTTTTGAGTAAGAGTCATCTGTGGACTCCATACAAAATTTTAGCAAAAAATAAGGATGGAAACAAGATTACAAGAGACATTAAATGTGATGCTGTTGATCTCTTTATAGCCAGGAGCTGTAAAGTCATAGAGCAGTGAGTTGTAAACATGCGAGTCTATGTATTGCCTATCCATATATTCCAATAGCCTGACATAGTGTGCTGGCTTATAGCAGCTTTTCAATAAAATTTTGTTGAAGAACATTGGGGTAGTAAAGTTTCCTTGGAGAAATTTAATCCCATGATTCTTAATTTGGAGGGGTCATATCTACCCTTGTAAAAATCTGTAAAAAGCACTTATTGATAAGCACCAAATTTTTATCCAAATGAATGTCTATATGCAGCTCCTAAAGTCCTTTCACAAGCCATCTAGGATTTTTTAAATCTCTTAATTTTTATGCACACTGACCCTCTTAATGAACAGAAATCTTAAATTATTGACCAAAACCCCAGGGTTGATCATTGGGAGAATTTTTATTATCTCCTGAGTCTGTTAACTTTTCCCCCTCTTGTATTACACTATACATTTTCCCCCTCTTGTATTACACTATACATTTTTTCTAAAGGAATACATTTTCCACTCCCAACAAAGAGGATGAACTTCATTGTGTAAAACTAAATGAGTTGACCACTGGGAGTTGTAATTTTGTCCTGGATTTACTGGCCTGGGAATCTACAGTGTAAGCATGTGCTGTTCCCTAGGGGAATTGCTTCAGTACAACCAGGACCACCTGTTCTAAATGCTTATTTGAGCAGCTCTCAGTACCAAAGGGGATGGAAATGTTAACAAGAAACTCTCTTTAGGCAAAGGAAGATGTGGAGTTTATACTTCTATCCAGATTACTTTAGCACATCGATTTTTGTCTTCTGAGATATAAAAAATAATTGGCACTATTCTCTCATTCTCTCATTCCCAGTGGGAGTTACAGTTATAGCAACTGCCTGTGAGCCATAAAAAAATGGACGGTAGACACTGACCCATCAGCTTATAAACAATGGGTATGTAACAATGTTTTCAAAACAACTTTAAATGAAGAATCTGACATGAATGGACTTGCTGAGATTCAGTCATATTTGGGGAGCTGTACTGAAATTAGGACAAAGTTAGAAATAAATATCTATACACGTGCCAACAACAAGAGGCAGCCCAAGGAGGATCTCAGGAAGGCTGCTTTCTTGTGTGTGGCAGATCATGTTTCAGGATTTTTCCCAACAACACAATATAGGAAGAATATCCCTAGGAGCTGTTTTTGTGAACTTATAAAAGCTATATCACTGTGCTGACAATTTGGAACAAAACCCCACAATGCCCTGCAGCAAAAGTGCATATGAGAATATCTAGACACAGAAAGTTTCTAGGCTTCGTGTTCCAACATTGCTTCCATGTTGATCTCTTTAATGTCTTTTAAAATGCAAGTTCTGGTTCAGTACCACCAACTCATGTAGGCCATTCAACAATTTGTCCCTCACTTAGTAAGATGTAAATTTTATTCTTATTCCTTTATTTAAGAGCTTCCCAGTTTAATCTATTGATTTTTTAAAGCTTTTTTTGCTAGTCTTGAACTGGGTCATCAGAATAACTCTTCACATTTAAACAGAGTCATTAAAAGTAAATAGACATTTGAGAATAGTGTAATTGGTTGTGAAGGCATTTCCAAGGTGGAAAGGCCAAAGGTGGCAAGGCATGTCCATGTGGGTATGCTGTCTTTGAGACCTGACTTACTCAGCAGTTCTCCAGAACGACTAAAGACTTCCTATAGCTTCAGGCACTAATTTGTCCAAAGACTGTTGTAAGACTTTGGCTAAAGAAAACCAGAAAGCCTATGAAAACATGGCTTACTAATAACACGTCCCAGCTGTTCACTCCCTGTTAAAAAGTAGAGAATGACGTGTTTTGGAACAGCTTAAATACTCTGCTGGGTATGTTTTCAGGACTTCATCAAGTCTTAACAGCATGAGTCTTGTTCATTTTAATCGGGCTGTATAGTTTAAACTTGTCTCAGAACCCAGCATTTTGCTATTGATACATCATGTTTGGTATACCACTTTCTGTTTTTTGGGCATTGGGATCTCTGTGATTTTCTGACTCATGTAGCTTAAGCAGGAAGGTATCTTTATTTCTTCTGTTAAACTCTATGTTCTTTGAAGATAATTTATTTCTCATCTTTGCTTAACCTGGAATGATAGTCCTCCAATAGTTGCATGCATTAAAGCATGCCCAAGAACCATCTAGAATGTTTGTTAAATCACAGATCAGTTGAATGCCACCTAAAAGATTGTAATTGTACTGATCTGGAGTGAAGCCCAAGAATCTGTGTTTCTAATGAACCTCTTGCTGCCAATTCTGAGACTACACTACAAGGAGTGCTGCTCTGGAGTCTTGGCAAGATCTCTATTCATATCAGACAATAGTATATTTACTACACTGAAATCAAATTAATAAATAATATAAACCTCCTCCACATTTATTTTTAAGTCAATATAATGCTTTAATTATAATGTAGAAATAAATTGTAAAATAGATTAAGAAAATAATTTATCATAAATAAACATTTCAGTGTATAAATACTTGGGTCACCTTGAATGTTAATCACAAATTCACCCACCCAGCCATAACGCCTTTTGTTATGTGACTTTCTGAGATAATAAACAATTCTAATTAGAGCACCAAATAAAACAAAGGGCATAATTCTGTCAATGTGTATGGTAGTTGCTATTAAAGCACTGTAAAAAAGAATCTTTGCATTTATATACAAAAATGGAGCTACATTTTAGGCTTAAGTTTTTCTTAGCACATTTTTCTTCACAAGAGTCAGATGAGACCTGAGACACCGCTTCATTGTGTGAGACGATGCAGCATGGTGCAGTGTTAGTTGCTCTGTCATGTCCAATGTTTTGTGGCCCCCATGCACTGTACCCCACCAGGCTCCTCTGTCCACAGAATCCTCTAGGCAAGAATACTGGAGTGGGTAGCCATTCCCTTCTCCAGAGGATCTTCCTTATGCAGAGATGAAACCCAGATCTCTTGCATTGTAGGTAGATTCTTTACCATTTGAGCCACCAGGGAAACCTGGTGTTTTAGGACTTCTACAATTCCAGGTCCCCACCCACTAAACACCAGTAGTGCACCCCAAGCATTGTGATATGCCCTTCAAATTTCCCTAAGGGCATGATCAGACATATCTGAAATAGAATATCATACAAATTGCCTTGAAGATATTAGGTAATTTAATTTTTTTTCAATTGAAGAGAAATACTCTCCCATGGCAAGTAGAGATTGGTAATTGAACACTTTTTTTCTTGAAATGCATTGTATCAAGTGACTTTTTTTTTTTTTAAGATAAAACCCAACAACAATGATCAATCACATTTTTCTTTACCGTGGCTACTTTTTAAGAACAGGTTATTGGACATCTTCATCATTGTACATTTACATCATTATGTCAACCAGCTTATAAATCAGCTGACACACATGAGCAGACTTTTGGTCATGTTCAGTGAGTTGGGAAAATGTCATGATGCCAATTGCATGCAGCTGTGGTCTACACCTAGGGTGACAGTGTGCCCTGTTCTGCCTCTGACAGTTCTGGTTTACACTTGTGGTTCTGGTGTAATTATGAATAATTACATTCATTGTCAAAAGTGTCTCTATTTGGACAATAAATTATGTTGTCACCCTAGTTATACCTCACTAACAATTCCAGGTGCTGAAAAGCTTCTATTTTTTTTTTTCCTGTGTAATGTAAGAAAAAGTTTCTAAATGTGAACACCATGGTGAGTTCTTCTGCAATAGAACAAGGCTGGACAATCCTTGGTGTTCTGAGATTGTGGTCCTATGTCGTACATAAAAGTCACTAACTTAATATCATAGAGTATTTTGTTGTACATGAAGTACTACACTCAATAATTTCTTATGTTCTTTCTGTATTTCCGTGACTTTCTTGTATTATTTGCATATAACATCACTCAGAACATTGAGTTTCAAGTTATCTTCTTCCTCTGAAATTTCATGGCTAAACTGAGATTCACTAAGAGAAACAAAGAGGTTATTGATTTTCTTTTTTTCTTTATTCCAAAATTTTGAGAATGGCAGTCCATATCCAACTGAAGAATTCAGTCTGACCTCAGAAAGAAACTAGGATCCTAATCTGCCCATTTAGTGGTTTCGACATCAGGCTTGTGGCCTCAGGATTCATTTCAGAGGTAAGTCTGGGAACCCACAAATCTCCTAAGTACAACCTTTCTCTGATTGCCTAGACCCCATGGCTGAATTTCTGCCTTGGTTTCCTGAAGAAATGAAGTAAAATTTGTTCAGTTGTGTCTGACTCTTTGAGACCCCATAGACTGTAGCCTTCCAGGCTCCTCTGTCCATGGAATTCTCCAGGCCAGAATACTGGAGTGGGTAGTTGTTCCCTTCTCCAGGGGATCTCCCCAACCAAAGGATCAAACCAAGGTCTCCAACATTGCAGGAGGATTCTTTACCATCTGAACCAGCAGGAAGCCCAAGAATACTGGAGTGGGTAGCCTATCTCTTCTCCAGCATATCTTCCTGACACAGGAATTGAACTGGGGTCTTCTGCATTGCAGATGGATTCTTTACCAGCTGAGATACTAGAGAAGCCCTGGTTTCCGGAGTCTGCTCCAACTCTTCCTACTGAATCTCAGCCTCTTTGGTGAGAGTTCAAATACACTATACTCTTTCTTCTCTTTTCTGCTTGAACATGGTCCTTCTTCTTGTCCCATACACCATCCCCAAACTGAGTCAGAGTACATTCTTAATTCTTAATTAGTTCCATTATATAATTATTCCAATAAGAGTACCTGTCAGGAAAAGCAAAACAAAAACAAAAAAAAAAAAAAAAAGAGAGAGAGAGAGAGAGAAGTAATTGCCTTAGGTTCAAATAGTTTATGTAATTGTGAACTTAGGTCAGCTCTTATTTTCATTTAGCCTCATTTTTCTATAACCTATAGA
This sequence comes from Ovis aries, assembly GCF_016772045.2. Classification (NCBI taxonomy): domain Eukaryota; kingdom Metazoa; phylum Chordata; class Mammalia; order Artiodactyla; family Bovidae; genus Ovis; species Ovis aries. The sequence goes on along the minus strand of NC_056066.1, from coordinate 49,699,803 downwards.
TAGTAACCTATAGATAGGTTAGTAACCTATAGATAGTAACCTATAGATAGTAATTATCTGAGATAAGAATCAAATGACACAGATTTGTAAAGTGCCTAGAACTCAGTGGTGTTCATAGGGGCAGAACCTGGAACAAAGACTGTGTATAAGAGTAAAGTGGTAAAGACTGAATTTATGCACTGTTTTATAGACTTCAAAGGCTAAAATTAGAACTTGAATCCTTTGGAACCTAGGAGTTAATGTGGCACTTAAGAACTTGTTTGACTTAGAATTTTCATATATCATCAAAATGGAGGAGTATAATAAACATTTACAACTCTTAGAGAGGAATTGGAAAAGTATAAGAACACTCAAACTCTGTAAGAAGGCCTCTTTAAATGAACAATTCAAAGAAATAGAGAAAACAATAGAATAAGAAAGACTAAAGATCTCTTCAAGAAAACTGGAGATATCAAGGGAATATTTCATGCAAGGAGAGGCACAGTAAAGGACAGAAATGGTAAAGACTTAAAAGAATAAGAGATTAACAAGAGGTGGCAAGAATACACAGAACTGTACAAAAATATATTAATGACTTGGATAACCATGATGGTGTTGCCATTAACCTAGAGCTAGACGTCCTGGAGAGTGAAGTCAAGTTGGCCTTAGGAAGCATTACTACAAACAAAGCTAGAGGAGGTTATGGAATTCCAGCTGCATTATTTCAAATCCTGAGAGATGATGATATTAAAAGTGCTACACTCAATATGTCAGCAAATTTGGAAAACTCAGCAGTGGTCACAGGGCTGGAAAAGGTCAGTTTTCATTTCAGTCCCAAAGAATGTTCAAGCTACAATACAATTGAGTTCATTTCACATGCTAGCAAGGTAATGCTCAAAATCCTTTAAGCTAGGCTTTATCAGTGTGTGTACTAAGAACTGTCAGATGTACAAGCTGGATTTCAAAGAAATAGAGGAATCAGAGATCAAATTGCCAACATTTATTGGATCATAGAGAAAGCAAAGGAGTTCCAGAAAAACATCTACCTTTTCATCATTGATTAAGCTAAAGCGTTTGACTGTGTAGATCACAGCAAACTGGAAAATTCTTTAAGAGATGGGAGTACCAGACTGCATTACCTGTCTCCTGAGAAACCTGTTTGTGGGACAAGAAGAAACAGTTAGAACTGGACATGGAACAACTGACAAAATTGGGCAAAGGGTATGACAAGACTGTATACTGTCACTCTGCTTATTTAACTTATATGCAGAGTACACCATGAGAAATGCCAGGCTGGGTGAATCACAAACTGGAATCAAGATTGCGGGGAGAAATATCCACAATGTCAGATATACAGATGATACCACTCTAACAGCAGAGTGTGAAGAGGAACTAAAGAGCCTCGTGATGAAGATGAAAGAAAAGAGTGAAAAAGCTGGCTTGAAGCTCAACATTAAAAATCTTAAAATCATGGTATCTGGTCAGGCTCATTACTTCATAGCACATAGAAGAAAACTTGGCAACAGTGGCAGATTTTCTTTTCCTGGGTCCCAAAATCACTGCAGACAGTGACTGTAGCCATGAAATTAAAAGATACTTGCACCTTGTAAGGAAAGTTATGACCAACCTTGACAGCATGTTTAAAAGCAGAGACATTACTTTGCCAACAAAGGTCTGTCTAGTCAAGGCTAGGGTTTTTCCAGTGGTCATGTATGGATCTGAGAGTTGGACTATAAAGAAGGCTGAGCACCAAAGAATTGATGTTTTTGAACTGTGGTGTTGGAGAAGACTCTTGAGAGTCCCTTTGACTGCAAGGAGATCCAACCTGTCCATCCTAAAGGAGATCAGTCCTGGGTGTTCATTGGAGGGACTGATGTTGAAGCTGAAACTCCAATACTTTGGCCACCTGATGTGAACAGCTGACTTATTGGAAAAGACCCTGATGCTGGGAAAGATTGAGGGCAGGAGGAGAAGGGGATGACAGAGGATGAGACGGTTGGATGGCATCACCGACTCGATGGACATGGGTTTGGGTGGACTCTGGGAGTTGGTGATGCACAGGGAAGCCTGGTGTGCTGCGGTTCATGAGGTTGCAAAGAGTCAGACATGACTGAGTGACTGAACTGAACTGAACTGCACCTTGGAAGGAAAAGTATGACAAATTTTGTCATACCAAGGTATGACAAACTTGGAAGGAAAGGTATGCTGCTGCTGCTGCTAAAACGCTTCAGTCATGTCCAACTCTGTGAGATCTCAGAGACAGCAGCCCACCAGGCTCCTCCATCCCTGGGGTTCTCCAGGCAAAAATACTGGAGTGGGTTGCCATTTCCTTCTCCAATGCCTGAAAGTGAAAAGTGAAAGTGAAGTCATTCAGTCATGTCCAACTCTTAGGGACCCCATGGACTGCAGCCAACCAGGCTCCTCCATCCATGGGATTTGCCAGGCAAGAGTACTGGAGTGGGTTGCAATTGCCTTCTCCGAGGAAAGGTATGATAGCATATTAAAAAGCAGAGACATCATATTTCCAATAAAGGTCCATATAGTCAAAGCTATGGTTTTTCTAGTGGCTTTGTATGGGTATGAGAGTTGGATCATAAAGAAAGCTGAGCATTGAAGAATTTATATTTTAAAATTGTGATGTTAGAGAAGATTCTTAAGAATCTTTAGACTGCAGGATCAAACCAGTCAATCTTAAAGGGAATCTACCCTGAATATTCATTGGAAGGACTGATACTAAAGCTGAAGATCCAATTCTTTGTCTATCTGATGCAAAGAGCCAACTCAGTGGAAAATATCCTGATTCTCAGAAGGACTGAAGGCAAAATAAGTGGGAGGCAGAGGATGAGATGGTTAGATAGCACCATCAACTCGATGGACATGAATCTGAGAAACCTCTGGGAAATAGCAGAGGACAGAGGAGCCTGACTTGCTGCTGTTCATGGTGTTGCAAAGAGAAGGAAATGACTTACTGACTGAACAATGACAACGAAACGCTATTAAAAAAAAAAAAAAGATCAAAACCCTTTTGGTGACCCTCAGGTCACCATGTCCTACCTTCCATTAAAACTGACCTCCCAAAGAGGAGGATAGAAATGCTGGGTGATTGAGCAAGCATAATAAGCAGAGCACAAAGTCATTTTCTTTCCATATGTTCCCACTTCTCACTATTTGAGGCAGATAGCAAACATTCATTAGGAGCAGAAATATTAATATCAGTACTAACAGTTTTTTCATTAAAGATAATTTTCTATATTCAGATTTTACAGCTATTCTTGCTACAAAGCTCTAGCTGAGAAAAGAGCCTCGCAGCATTGTTTTAACAAATCATGTTTTAATGATACAAGTACTAAATCCAACACCTTTCCAGTAACAAGAAACTTTAGTTCATTGCTATTTAATAGAAATTTATGCTATGATGAAAATATTCCATATCTGTGCTCTCCAATATGGTAGCCAATAGTCAGATGTGGCTATTGACTGCTTGAAATGTGGCTAATGTGGATGAGGACCTGCATTTTCAAATTTAGCAAACTCAAATTTAAATAGTCACAGATAACTAGTGACTATGATATTGAATAGCTCTGCACTAGAGGGGTCATCTTGAGCAGCAACATCAACTTGTTAATAATATCTATCCCTACTTTTCTGCATGCCTATTAGATTTCATATTGCATTTTTATTATAACTCTCTCTTTGTTTCTTTGCATTCAAAGCTGCTACAGTCATTCATTTTAATCCGGTTTCTCCTGCATGAAATTCATTGGAGTGGTTGGCCGCACAAAAATGAAACTTACTTTGACTTTCATAGCAGTTGCAATATTAGTTCCCTTTGGAGAACAGTCCCAACTGATGACCTGTTTGTGCTAGTCTTCTTAGTGGTTTCAATAAGAACTGTGGAAGCTTCATACATTGCACACTAAAGGGATGGAAATACTGTGTACAAGGGCTTCCTGTCAGGGTTGTGTACAGTTCCCTATAACGCAGCCAGAAAGCACGAGATACCCTAGTATATAACCTGAATTCTGATTGAACACATAGTTTAAGATATTGGTCAGTCTTTTGATAATATTCTTATATGGCTCAGTGATAAATGTTCATGTCTCTTTGATCATATAAACAGTAAATGACCCCCATTGAATTCAATAAAGACTTTCCTTTGCTAAACCAATGAAAATCTCATGTTCTGTTGGAAGAGATCTAGTCAGTGAGCCATGGGTGGTAATTCCAACAATTCTGGAAATATTAATCCTCCAGAAGGCCTTGTCAATGTTAACAAATACCTCTTAATCCTAGCATACCAGTAAATTCCATTCAACACCCTTTGCCAAAAATCAATCACAGTTTACCTGTTTGAGAAACAAGATGATTCTATTGTCATCAAAATGATTTCTTAAGTTATATACTTATTTTGATAGTTATTTATGCTTTGTTTCTATATCCTTACAAGATTTTTATGTAACATGAAATATTTATAGTGTTTTGGTAGAAAAATCCTTTGAATCTATAGGTTTATTTAATTGAATAGAAAGTGGTTGAGAACATCAGAGGAAAGAAAGGGTATTTCAGATAAAATAAAACAAATTATAGCACCCAAAAACTTGTAAAGTGGGTTAATATTACATATTCTATATCCTCTCTATTTTCCTATGAAGCAATCAAAGAAAGTGAAATATCAAGTAGATTTCCTTTTAAAAATGTGAGTAACTAGAATATGTATTATAGCATTTAGTAAATATTTCAGCAATGTGGTAATTATCCCTAACTGATGCTAAAAGAAAAACTCTGAAATTTGTTGTAGGTTATGAAATGTGTAGCAATTATATTTGGAGAAGGCAATGGCACCCCACTCCAATACTCTTGCCTGGAAAATCCCATGGACGGAGGAGCCTGGTGGGCTGCAGTCCATGGGATCGTTAGGAGTTGGATGCAACTGAGCGACTTCACTTTCACTTTTCACTTTCATGCATTGGAGAAGGAAATGGCAACCCACTCCAGTGTTCTTGCCTGGAGAATCCCAGGGACAGAGGAGCCTGCTGTCTGTCTATGGGGTCGCACAGAGTCGGACACAATTGCAGTGACTTAGCAGCAGCAGCAGCAGCAGCAGCAATTATATTTCAGTCATTAGACTGGATATTCTCAAACTCTGAGATCCCTGTAGATTAGATTATTATTCAACAAGTGTTCACTCCCACCCCACTCACTTTCAGTGGAAGACTGTACTGCTCAACTCCACTAATTTAGGGCTTGACTGGTTCTAACCAATGGAATGTGAGTGAAAGTGACATTGTGACTGATGTGAGCCTATGTGTTCAGAAACATCATATGTTTCCATTTCTGATTCTACCATGTGAAAATCATGTGTCAGCTTGCCAGAATGAGGTATGTGGAAGAGGCTTGCACTCAACCTGCAGACAGAAACACAGCTGCCCAACTCAGCCCAGATTTGCTGAACCCCACCATTCTGTGAGTGGGAAAATACATTTGTTGCTGTCTGCCACTGAGATTTTTTGGCTGTTGTTTTTATGGTAATAACTGCCTGATACATTAAGAATGAGTCACTTTTAAAAAACAATACTTTTGGCTCAGTGGGTAAAGAACCTGTCTGCAATGCAAGAAATAAGAGACACAGGTTCCATCCCTGGGTTGGGAAGATCCTCTGGAGAAAAAAATAGCAACCTGCTCCAATATTCTTGCATGGAAAATTCCATGGACAGAGGAATCTGGGGGGTACAGTCCAAAGGGTCACAAAGAGTTTGACATGACTGAATGACGAAGCACATACACACAAATACACCTTTACCTAGTGCAGTTGACCCTTTAACAACAACAAAAGGGGTTGGGGTGCTGATCTTCTGCTCAGTGGAAAATCCACTTTAACTCATAGTTTCCCTCCTTACTAGAAGTTTTGCATAGGGGATTCACCAACCAAGTATTACATAGTATTGTGACATTTGTTGAAAAAAATCTGCAAACAGATGGGCAAGCACAGTTCAAACTTGTGTTGTTCAAGGGTCAACAATTTAGGCACTGCTCCAGCATCTGTACTCTTTCTTCACTTTTATCTTATTTTTTCATCTCCTTTTCTGAAGACACTAGATACTGTCAAAGAATATTCTAGCTGCTTATAACTCAAACTACAGCCTTTACCTGGCAGTTTTATCACCACCTTGAAAATCCTTAGGAATGTAAATCCTCGGGTCCCACCACAGACCAATTGCATCATTATCTCTGGGGATGGGGAACCAGAAATCTGCATTTTTTATGGTTCTTTGGGTTATTCTCTGCATACATTAAAGTGCCCACTGTTTGCCAAGGACTGCTTCAGTTTCAGCACCGAAATTCACTCTTCCGGGGAAACCCCTCAGAAGATTGGTCACCTTTTAAGAGCCAATGTAGATTTCTACAGTACTGGGAAAATATATTTCTCCTAAAATCCTGTTTTTTTCTAGAAATACTTCTGAAATACAGTCATACATCATGTCTTTGGTGATGACCAAACAGATATTTCCCTTGCTAAATCACAAAGCTCCATAGGAGGGTAATTTGTTGAGTGTTTCCAAGTGGAATGGATTATCTCATGATGAAGGACAGCCTTCTCAGATGGAAGGGAACAAGGATTCCTAAGTTCCTCATCTATGCTCTGTGTCTAAAGTATAAATAAATATTTTCAGGTGAGACAGTCTTTGCAGTGAGCAGTAGAATAGGAGCTTGAGAAACTGTGGGGTTAGGTAAGGGACAAGGAAAAAAAAAACACTAAATATGTGTTTCTAAGACTTATAGTTTTACTGTAACAGATCTTCGGTCTCAGATATGCCTTTCGCC